>NW_017256500.1:1853954-1872490 GCF_001594055.1 Mycetomoellerius zeteki
AATGGCTACGGTTACACCGTGCATTTAGGCCGCGGCCTATACAATAGATGTCTTTGTTTAATATACAGGATAAACAAAGGCATCTATTGTATAGGACGCGGCCTAAATGCACGGTGTAACCGTAGCCATTGGCTCATTGTAGAATGGCCATAAGGTCCAGTTCCACAACTCACGGTTAACTTTTAACCGAGGTTTCCAATTCTAGAATTGGAAAGAGATGAGAAACAAATTGAATCTCGGTTAAGATTTAACCGTGAGTTGTGGAACTGGACTTTAGGAGCTGTAAGCAGCTATAAGCTTATTGGCTATCGCATTTTGCATAGTCATATTTGCCGCGCGGTAAGCATTTCCGCGTCTAGTGCGCAGAAGCCGTAAGATGGCAGCACTAGTGGTGCAAACAAATATGGCGATTGTGGCTTCACATTTTTGAGAAATGCCTTGCTGGCATGCTCGTTCTTAGTCCGTGGATTATTCAAATCAAATACGTGTCGCGGCAATCGTAAAGTTATGTTCAAATCGCTTCGTGTTTTCCCGCGATTCAGAGTAATCTCGCGCTTGAAAAATTATCGCGAGTGCATCTCGTAAGATGTCGAGTGTTCGTCGTATCATACCACAGGGCCTGTTCTATTTAGCTGAACTTCAAATCAATATCACGTGGTAGGTCGCCATTATCACAATTGCAGAAACTCGTTTATACGTGCCCGGAGTTGGATCAAAAAATTCATTTCTCTCAGTTTCTCGCCGAGATACATCAGATGATCGTCACCAGGTATACATTACATATATAGTTCTGCAATTACTAATTAGTCACGCTGATTGCGATTCCCGCGATCAGTGCATCGTTTAAATTATGTTGTTTGGTTTTACCAATATATAAGATTTTAATATTTCGGTTTAATTTATTATTTATTTTTTTCTAATTATTAGAATTAGCAAAGTTAATCTTCAAGATTAAAGTTAATTTGTGGAAGCGAGTCTAATTGTAAGTACCGCTCTCGGGCGGATCCTCGAGTTATTAGGCCTGTTTTTTTTGGCTGAATTTTTGTACCAGTTCATCTTTCTTCCTTTTCTCTCCAAGAAGAAAGAAGAGAAAGAAAAATGAACTGGTGCAAAAGTTCAGCCAAAAAGAACAGGCCTATAGAATGCATTGACGGATTCAAATTACTCCGTACTTCGTGCGATGAATGCCCTCTCCCCCCCCCTTCCCCATTCAATAATAAGTTTGACGCGCAATAAATCCAAAAATAAAAATGTTCGCATCCATTAAATAATATATAAAATTGCTCTGCGTCTCCACACAATTAATATGACGGTTTCGACATCAATAAAACTATTCCACATGCATAATCGAAATCCTCTTTGCGTACCTCTCGCTATTTTTACGCCAAATACATTAATCATGCCTTTATTGCATTTTGGCGTAAAAATAGCGAGAGATATATCTGTTCTATATATTCTATTTGAAAGTTGTTTGAATGTTATCTCTTCATTGTCAAAAATAATATTCTTATATATCGCCACTAATAATATATTTTACATCTGACCGGTATTCTCTTTGAATATCAGCCACAGAACTTTACACTGAAATAAATTTCTGATTGAAAATGGACAAATCAGAATTTTCTGGTTAAATTTATTAGAATTCTAGTTGAGATAACCGGAATTCTGATTGATACAATATTTCTGGTAAAATCTACTAAAATTCTTATTTTTACCAGAATAATTGTATCAACCAGAATTCTAGTTTACTCAACTATTCTAGAATTCTAGTTGATTTAATCAGAAAATTCTAGGAGCTTTCCAACAAACGACAATTGTGCGACATGGCGATCACCTCATCCCTGTTTAACATTGGCGAATGTTTAACAAGGATGCAACGATTCACCGTGCTACACCGTAGATTTGTTCGCGTCGCAAGATCCAACATGCTCCAACATGCTTCTATCATAGCTCCTACTCACTCTATCAAGCGCGATGGAGTAAGAGCTATGGTAGGAGCATATTGGAACGTGTTGGAGTATGCGACGCGAACAAACCTCGTGTCATCTGTGCCTTTTGTTGGAAAGCTCTCTCTGATTCGTCCGTTTTCCACCAGAATTACTATTTAATCCAACCAGACCATTTTTCTGTGTATTAACATTTTTTAAAAAGACGTTAATTAAAATATTAGGTTTATGTACCTATATATGGCATATTTATACAGCCTACGGTCGATATTCTAGAACTATCTAGTCGATTCTTATATATTTAAGACCGTCTTAAGTATAATCTTAAGATGTTATGAACCAAAGAGTCGCATTAGCATCTTAAGACATTATTTAAGATGGTCTTAAAATAAGAGAACCAACTGTGAATACCGGTTTATGAGAAGCGTAATCAATCCATATGAAACTATAATTAAGACGATGGGGAAACTACCGATATAAGAGGATGAAATTCTTGAGAACAATTGGAGTGAATGAGTATAAATGTATCATTTTATAAAAAGTTTTCTTTTTATTTTGTATTGATAATTCGTGTCGTATGTATAAAACTACTCTCTAATTGCGTTTGTGTGAATAGCAGCTATTCTCTCCTAAGTCGGGAACGAAATATTCTCAGCAGTAACATACATCGGACGCTGTCTTTTTTTTCGTTTTTTTTTTCCTTCTCTTACGAGGCTCAACTAGATCAGTAGTATCTAAAATCGTTAATGCCGAACGTACTTCGTGTAATTGAGATCATCGTCTAGCGTATGATTAATATTTACGTGCAAACGTTCGACCGCGAAGTTTTTACAATATCAGGGTAAAAAATATGCAATTTTGGGACTGCTGAGCTAGTTGATGATGGATGGATAAAACTCTGTCGGTATCTTCTCTCTATAAAATTTTTCTTTTGCTGTATTTAATAATATATATATATATATGTCAATAAGAAATACTATACTTGTTGAGTATCCATAATATTATCCCTAGGATACGATTTATTTAATATTACACTGCTGTTTGGCCCTTGTGTCCGGTGTTTCTTTTACCCTTGTTATACTTACAAACTTCTTTCTTACACACAACTGTACATATATTGATATTTATATATTTACATAATTTATATAAATATAAATATTTATATAATTTACATAAATACATAAACAAAAATATAGATATATATATATTTATATTCATATAATTTATATAACATATATATAAATATAAATATGTGTATATACAGGGTGTCTAATAATAGGTTAACAGTGCTTTGTAAAGCCGATTAATTTGAATAGGAAAGTCTTGCATCATTTTATGTTTTTTTACAATAATTAAGAAATTCTTAGTTTAATTAAGAAATTAATTTATAAAGATCTATACAATGTTAAGTGAAATAGAGAAGTGTTTAAACACAAATCAGAATTATATTATAAAGATATAACATTATAAAGGTGAGTATCTCAATTCTGTAACTCTTAACGATAATATCGGTATGGTTGTGTTTTTACACAGATATTATACATGATAAAAGAGCTGCGCAATATATCGTACTGTCGTTAATACCTATTTTACAATAGGATCGCAAGGTGTTCGTAAAAAATTAATCATAGTCAAATTGATCAATCATGTGATTGATCAATTTCTTACGGCTTGCGACCCTATTGTAAAACAGACATAAGAATTACAAAATCAGAATACTGACCTATTATTCTGTAGACATCCTGTATATATTTATATCTATTATAATTGCCATTGTGTGCAGTCTGTTGTATTTAAGCTCTTCGTATATCGTACAATCCGATTTTACACAGCTTCCTCCTAATATTGTCATGATTGGCAAAAAGACTTTTTTGTCAAATCTTTGCAATGTGTTATAACGAACGCGAATATCATAATTCGCGATGATATCGCAACGTACTACTGAAAACGGAAGACTGTATCCATAAAGTACCTCTCTACTTTTGACGATTTAAAAAAAAGGATAGAACTGAATTGTGTCGGTTAAGCGTGTCTCTACAGCTAGACTTTTCTCTCACACGAAAAATTATTAAGCAAATTCTTTCATCGCGTGTCACACACACATATACACGCACGCACACATACGCGCGTACAAATAAAGACAATTATCACTGAGCTACAGCAGAAGTATCTCATTCAAGTATATAGAAATAGGTTTTATCAAACATAAACATAGAATAGTCATTTTTTAACAGGCAAATATTTATCTTCTTGTAATTCTACTTTCATATTATTTCGCTTAAGTCGACTTTTATATGCTTTATTACAAGTATACTATACTCGCATACGTTCTTCCTCATTTTCTTTCACTCTCTTTTTCCCCCGTTCCCCTTTTTCTTTACACGTTTTACATGCACACACATATACATATACACACTCACACACACACATACACACACTCTCTCTCTCTCTCGTCACAACAAAATATGATTCTTTCTCTTTATATTTACAGCGTTAATTTCGTTGCATCTGCAAAAGTATAATCAAACTAAGCATTTGATTTGAAATATTTTAATACAAATTCAATATCCATTCAATACCATCCAAAGAATCGTACAAAATACTGGCTAATATTTTCTGATACATTATCACTATTATTGTGCGTGATGAAATATACACATTATTATCAACGATTTTAATGTTACAAATGTTTACAATGAACTTTCAAGAAGGAAATCATTCAATAGTTACGCGAATGATATGTGTGCGCATATACATTATGAGAGGGCGATAAGTTACTTTCTATTAAAATTGATAGAAATATGGGAAGACAATTCTTATAAATTATCGTTATATTAAGTATTGCGCGAATTAGTATTTTTTTTAAGTGCTCTTGAGTTGTTCTTCACATGCTTTTTCATAGAACGTAGACAACAAATAAAAAGACTAAGCAATTGTACAAAGAACAATATGCTAATATATACGACAGTCTCATTAAAGTACCAACAACAGAGATCAGTTTGTTTGTTTCGCACGCAAGCTTATAGCTGCATCTTTCACAAGCAACATTTATGATGCATATTTTTCAAAAATAAATATTTTCGTTCCTTGACTTAGTGAAAGAATCATGCTGATTCATCATCAATGCACCATATTATTAATATTTTCCTGTTCTAGAAGACATTTTATGTCCCATGCTCAAGAAAAATGATTGAAAAATAATTTCAGTACTATATTGTAAATATAAATTTAGTAAAGTTTAGAGACAAATAAAAATTTATCAATGGTTAATCGTCCATTTTTTTATTTGTCTACGTATACGTTATATATACAACCAGTGTATATATAAATTTCAAGTCATATTCCGTCTCAAATATTAGTATTGATTGATAGCCTGTATCATACTTGAGAATGTTGTAACAAAAATAATAATTGCGTGATTGGCAAATATACTAATTTTAATAATTTTATAGCTTTACAATTTTTTACAATATCAATAAGCATTCTTTCGCTAGTATAAAATTTGACAATTTTTAAAGTTACTGTTTCCTCATTACACCTATATTATATTATGATATCAAAATAGAGTGAATTTTTTCTTCACTATGCAAGTAATTTTTTGCATTTGTAAATAAATTTATTTTTTTAGATGTATTATTCACGTTCAATATCGTAATGTAATTTATATCTGTAATTTATATTCTGTTATTGAATGTGAATAAAAGATTCCGTCTTTTATTTTGTATTGACAAACACATGTATAATTCAAACTGTACTATACATGTATACTACATTTTGAACAAAAATGTATGGTACGATAATTGATTAAGATTTATTAAGAAAACTACTATTTATTAATTTCCGAAATTATTTTCTTCTTTAAAAATAGGGATGCACCGGATATTTGTATTATCCGATACTTTTTTACTATCCGGTTAGATAACCGGACATCATTAGTATCTGGCAATACATCCGGCTGAAATTTTATATTTTTGCGTTATTGATGCAGAATTCTGTTTTTTCCATTTGAGCTTCTATTCTTTTCAACTGAACTTCTTGCATAATTTATTTATCTTTCCTCTTTTTCTTTTCACGTTGGGAAGATAAAGAAAATTATTATCGCTATTTCTCTTGTTTTACTTTTTTTTAAATTTTGGAGAATTTGTATCGGATATCCGGAAAATATCCAGTATTCGGTCGGATAATTGTCCTACGATTATCCAATCGAATATTGTATATTCGGTGTCACATTCTTTTCGAATATCCGATATCCGGTATCCGGTAATTATATAATTTAGTGCAGCCCTATTTAAAAAGATTATTTAATATTTATAATTTTGTTAGTATTAAACGTATATGGCATGCAAACAATTCATTTATTTTAATCTGGAGACAAGGTAGTGTCTCGACCCTAAGCCAAGCGTAGCGACACTGCCTATTTTTTTACAAGGAAAAAAATTCGCTTTCTGCTTCGACGTCATAATTCCATATGGTTACAATGAGAAAACGGAAGTTTTAATATAAATTTGTCATTGATATTGAAAGAAACGCAAACCAATAAGTTCTCAAAATTATATTATGATCAAGATATATGCAAAACAATAGATAATATAAATATATGTATATATAATATATATAAACATGTATACATACAATATAATCTGATTTGCCATTTTTCTTTACATAACATATAATCTGATTTGCCATTTTTCTTTATGATTTGCTAAGACATAAAAATAATATCCTTTCTACAAATAAAAATGGAAAAGCAGTATTAGCCAATCCTTCTTTAAAAAATATATTTACAGAAAAAAGATAGCAGCTATATGTATTGCTGATGTTACTTCAGAAATTTCTGTGATACTTATGCCAACTGAAATTCTCATTATTTCCGTTTGTTGGCAAGCTGTTAAAACATATAAAGAGAATAAAAAATTTATTTTGTGTGACCGATAAAAGCCACACATTTTGTGTGGACGATATATTCTAATTAAACATATTAACTAATTATTCCATGATTAACTGCTCTATAAGTAGACAATTGGTCGACTGATGTATTAAGTTTTAAGTACACTTTCATAACCGGGATAGATAAGGCATGGCTATGCTCTGTTCTTAAGTAAGCGCAGAACGATACGCAATACTGGTTGTTCTATTATAATCGTTAATTAAAGATCAACTTTGTTTATAGATCTGCATTCACTACTATCCTGGTGGAAAAAATTCTCATATCTTAGAATATTTTAAGAATTTGTTATATTTTTAAGTTATAAAAAATTCTGAAAAAGTATCTTAAATTTTTTCAGATTTTATCAGTTTTTTTTTTTTCCAGAAATTATGGAATTAGAAATCTTAAAATATTTTAAAACGCTCATATAAAAAATTCTAAAAAAGATATAAAAAGATTTTCTCAGTATAAACTTTTGGAAAATATTCCGAGTCGTATAAGAAATCTGAGAAATCTCCTAAAAAGTTATAAAATTATACAGAAATTCTAAAAAACTTTACATAAAAGTTCTGAAGAATTATATGAAGAATTCTATTAAATATACGAAGAAAAATTTTCACCAGGATATAAAGTTCGCGCTCGAATAGATTACATCAATCTAATAGAATATAGCACTTTAATGCTATTTGATACCATCTCCGTATTTATACAACGCTTATCATTGTAAAAGTAAATGCTCTTCGTGTCTCCGTCAATTAAACTTTTCAGTCTCATTAGCATCTACCTGTATGCGGAAGTACGAATCCGACATACACTGTAGGCCGCTTCAAAATTCGTTTGTTTCAAAACAGGAATGCGAACATGCACAACCTGTATGTGGAAGCATTCCGATGTAAAATAGAAAAATTCTTTTCACCTTTTGTCAGGTTAATGCGACCTAATTACGAAGAATACAGTCCCCTCACCAAGTACTAATGTCACTAGAGACCTTACATCTGCCGTTTGCTTTCTTTCCTAATCTTTCTTATTCTGCGATTATCTATTTAATATCCGATTCCCTAAGCTTATGGACCCTATAAGCGTGGAATCTGAAAAAAAAACCAGAGGTCTGATTATAATCATTGCAATAATTATTTAAATTATTTAAAGTAATTGTGTTTTTCTTGTTAGAACAAAAGAACAATAGATCGTTTATTAATAAACTTACGGCATAGTTCACTGTGCTGACAATTCAATGATCTCCTCTCAACAATTCCATTAAAAGATTAAACGAGCTGCCTTCTCCCTCAGCACGTTTTGCACTCAGCAATTCTTTTCCTGCTTGACATGTTCTTTGCAGATCTGGAATTCTCAACAATAGTTCACCGAATTTGGCAGGCATTTCTGGGTACCTCGCGATTGTGTATTGCTGCAGTGCTTGAAGTGCCTTTTCTTGAGAAGCTCTGACCTTTTCAGGCTCTTTTAATTCGCTTGTATCGGACGTTAACAACACGATCACCTTTTAATTTCCAAGAAACAAATATGAAAAAATGAATTAATAAGTTACTCATTCTCAGTGTGTCGTTATAAATAAAAAAATATCAATTGAATCATCATATTTTTATCCTCATTCACAACACTGTACTTGATACAATTATTTAGACTATATTCATCTGATACAAAAGTTATTTTCAATTTCGATGCGAATATACAAACAGCTGTATTAAATACTAAATATGCACTGAAAATGAGCATTTTTAATGAACCGAAAGGGAAAACAATTACCTTCATTGCAACATATTCGTATTGGTCTACTCTCAGTCTTCGCAGATTATTGGTGAAAGTGAGCATCCTCTCGATGCAAGTCGCTAAACCAAGCTGTCTTGCCTGTTCTAAAGTAATCGACTTGCCGAGAGACACTCTTATCTCACCGGGAGTGCTCATACTGCGAAAACAGCAGGAGAAAAGCAGTAGCTCACACCAAGAGTTAATCAACAAACAGATTTGATCATCGATTGAAATATTTTTAAATAATGGCAAACTTTTGCACCACTTGACGATCTTATAGAGCCGATGATCCGCAATGTTGCACAGATTAGATAGAAAGTCTGGATGTTGCGCTGAATTACCGTTGGAATTACTGGCAATTTGAGAATTACTATTATTAGTGGTATTGCCATTTGTGGAATGTTGATCGGACGCCCCCGTTAAGGTCGAATCAGTGGGGCTCGCTGTTTCTCCCCTTCTGCTATTAGTATCAACATTGTTAGAGTCATTCGACGAACATTCCACTGTACCTCCGTTGTTTCCGGCGCCAATACTGGTCGCAGTTCCAGTACCGCTGAGCGCTGGACCACTTCCGAGTCCACCGAGTAGCATACTGTCACCACCGGTATTCCTTACACTTCCAAGTATTCCTCCACTACCGCTTATCCGATCATTATCGTTGTAATGCCAAAGATGTTCTACATCCATAATGTCTTGCAAAAGTTGAGGTACTACTTGCATCTTGTAAGAATGATTTGAATGATATCTAACAGAATAATGGTGCTCGCTACCAGCCGGTGCCGGGCTGCAATTGCCTGCCGTCGTCAGTTTTTCACTGGTCATACCAGCAGGACTACCAACGAGATTTGGCAGAGTATAGGTACACTGATAAGTGCTTCTACCGCCTCTGGTACGATCCTCCCTGATCGCCTCGAGCTTCATACCCATATTGAGGCACTTGTCGAAGCGGCAGGCCGGACACTTTTTCCTCGTGGCCACGGTGACCGGACAACCTGCGCCTCTAAGGCACACATAGTTCTTACGATTCTGGACGGTGCGCTTGAAAAATCCCTTGCACGATTCACACGAAAAGATGCCATAATGGAAGCCGCTTATCTTGTCACCGCAAATCGGGCAGGGACTGTTAATTAGTTGTTGCCTGGTGGAGATACCCGATGGCGCCGAGGGTAACCTACAGTCTTCCTGATCTTCCGCAACGGGATGGCCGTCCGACGACAATTCCGAACCTGGTACGGAAGAGGACGAGTAATGATGTGCGGCAACTGCGGACGAGGCTGGTAGATGCAGCGGACTACCTTGCGGCACTTGATGCTGATGATGTTGCGAGTGTGAATGCGGATGTCTCGGTTGCTGGACGGGTGAATGCGTAGGCGGGCTAAGCGAACCGTAACTGTAGCAGCTACTGGAAGCGTCGGAATTGTTCCTCGAAAGCGAATGCGACAACGATAGAGATAACGAAGAAGTCGAGTTGTTGAAGCTGTGTCGAGAGAGGGACAACGACGATGAGGGTATTGGACTACCCGCTCCTAGGGCGGAGTGTCGTGCTGCATGAGGGCTCTGTGTTGGTGAACTGAAGACGCTATACGCAGAATGAATGGCGGAATCTGGCGACGGCACCTACGAGAATCCGGGGGTTAAAATGTACATGCGTATGTATAACTAAACATGTGTATCAATTTAATGAATTGACGTATTAGTACGATTTTTAGATAAACTTAGCTAAAAATGTGTCGTATTATTACTCACCTGCGATCTAGTATGACTGTGTTTAGTTAGATGATGTCGCGGATTGAGAACGGGACTATGATTAGGCGTTGAATTGTTGTATCCACCGAGAAGCTTGCCTACAAGAAGCGGTAAGTCGCTCTGTTGAGTTTGTTCGAGGTTTTCGATACCGCGTTGTTGCTGTTGCTGTTGTTGCAATTGTTGATTGTGTGTCATGGGAAGTCCACCATCGTGAAAGGATCCTATTGAGAAACCTGGACTAGATCGAAAATCCGGCTCTGACTTAATAGGAAACTTCTGTTCCATAGGCCCAGGACTCGTACTGCATACTTGAACCCCCTCCATAGACGTTTCCTCATTGTGGTCCTAAATTCAATTGCAATTAAGCAGTTAGCAACTTTCTATTTTCATTTATATGTAACATTACCAAGTAATTTTTCAATTAATAATAAAATAAAGTTCGTTTAAAAGAATATAAGTTTACATTTGACACTTTTGCATAAATAAAAAATTATATTCTTTACACAATTACATATTCTTCAAAAATTTATATGAATATTCTTTTCGAATATGAGTTTGAAATTTATAACAGTCCATTTCTCTGTATATAAAAGCGTCATATTTCCTTTCACCTCTGTCTTAAATAAATATACTATCGGTCAGACTCGATGAAATTTTTATAATAATACAATTCAGCAAGTCTAACCTGATTAGTAATTGTATTGGAAGACATTTCTTGGTCCGATAGTTCACCCTCCCATGACATGGGCCTCTCAGGTTGCTGTTGCGAATTATCATCGCAGCATCCCCCGCCGTCGCCGTTTGCTTCTCCGTCACCGATCTTCTCGCCATTCTGATTACCCGATACGTCGCGTTTCTTCTTCGAACGTAGATTGACACCTCGAAAGTCAATCTTGCTGATCTCACCGTCGCTATCCTCAGGATCATCGATGTCGGCTGCGTTCGCAGCGAGGATGCCACCAATTCCGATACCGATACTATGCGGCCCCGTATTCGTGCAGATTCCGCTTGTCGGGACGGCATTCGCGTTTCCACATCCCAGTACCGAGGTCGATACCACCGATACCGTCACACCGTTTTGTCCCCCGAGATATTTACATACTCCTTTAGCTAAAATCATAATTGTATTATATGTGTGTGTAGATCAAATTTTACCACTTTGAAAAAAGGAAGTTGTTTATGAAAAAGTTTTCTGACGATTTAACTTCGATATTAATAGAAAAATTTGTAAATAATTTTTTTTTTAATTAATATATAGATTCACGGCAATTATTAAATTTAAAAAAATTACTTTTGTATTAGAATATGTCCAAAAAATTTTAGTAATAAATCAGAGAACCTTTTGGTAATATTTGAACAGTTTCTACACATATTAGAAAAAGAATATTTCAAATATTTACTTTATCGCATTAAAGAACTCTTATAAAGAGTCGAGGGTAATACTATCATGCATGAACATGTCAAAAAAATTTTAGTATCAAATTAGAGGGTTCTTTGTTGATATTTGAACAGTATATATGTATATATATATATCTATCTATTAGAAAGATATTAATTCAAATAATCACTTTGCCATTTACCATATATTAAAGAAATCTTATAAAGAGTCAAGAGATAATACCATCATGCATTTCTTGATTGGGCGGTACGTTAATAGTAGTGACGGATACATTTTTCCCCGTCTCCGTGGAACGGCTTGGGCTCATCGTGCAGGACACGCCGATACACGACGAGGGACAACAGGTCGTGGACGAGTTGATCGAGGTGGAGGAGCTCGTCGACGAGCTGGACGCAGAGCAGGAGACAGAGACGGACGTTGAAGTGGGAGTCGACGAAGTCGACGACGAGGCGGCTGCTGACGACTTCCAAGTCTGCGTGCTTGGCCACCAGCTCGAATCCGAACCGGGCCCTGGCCCTGGGCCCTCGCTGGGCCCGTTTTGCTCTGACATTCTCAGCTGGTTACGCTGCTGCAAGCTCGTGATACGACTCGTGGCCTCTCGATCCTCACGAAAGTGTACAGCATCCTTACGGCGGGCTCTCTTATCGTCACCTCTACGAATTATCGGGAACTACGTATTGTTGTGCCAATTTCTTGCTCGCTCCGTACCACTAAAACAAAAAAACAAATACAGTTCTTATGTGTTTATGCAAATTTCAATTATTACGCTAACATTTGATTCGCAGTACCTTTTACATTGAAGAAGAATCTTCAAACAAGTCATTGTTCACTTTATATTAATCTCCATTATTAACGCATCTCTCAATCATTAATCTGATGCAAAAAATATTAAGTATAATTAAAAAATATAAAGTATAATTAATTTTATTATAATTAGTATAATTAATATAATTAATTAGAAATAAACTACGTTTCATCTCTTATTATTTTAATATAATTGCTCATTTATAAAATTAACATTAAACTAATTCAACATTTGATTTGTGTTAAATAATTCTCCATTTGTTTAAATCTAATGGAAAATATGAATAAAAAATTTAAATTTTTTCGAAGTCCGATTATAAAATTCTTAGATATATACTTTCTAATTCACGGTTTACGCAATAACGTACGTTTCGCAAGAATGCAAACTCCTTTAACTACTTCGGCTCGGAAATAACCAATTATATCGAATCAGTAGATTTCTCGTATGGTTATTCGCCGAAAATCTAGTCACGATTTCGCGAGCGCTGACACACAGTCAAGTCTCTATCTCTTTCTCTCTGTCTCTCTTGTCTGCAAGGTTACGCCGATGGCCGTGCCGCAAGGCCGGCCCACTTCCGGTCCCGCGGAACCGCCGAACGACCTTCGCGCGGAAACACATGCGTTCACTCACGCCCGCACATGGTGCGAATGCGTGCGGGACGAGTATTCAATCGATCACGCGACAAACATATAAGATCTATTTAAAAAACAAAGATCGACACGTGTGTTGGCATCGCGAATCGCAAATCTTCGATGATCGTTCGCGATCAATCGCTTGATTGGAACGTATCGCTTACTCTCTAAAATATTTCAAGTGGAATCTAATTCTAAAGAATGACAATTGAGCCAGTGTTGAAAAAGAGGTTCGATTGTC
Organism: Mycetomoellerius zeteki; assembly: GCF_001594055.1. Lineage (NCBI taxonomy): Eukaryota > Metazoa > Arthropoda > Insecta > Hymenoptera > Formicidae > Mycetomoellerius > Mycetomoellerius zeteki. The sequence goes on from NW_017256500.1 coordinate 1,867,418, forward strand.
AATTTTTAAGAGTGCGATTTCATTCTTTAGAGTTAGATTCCACTTACCAAAGATTTTAGAGAGTAGATCTGTTAAATTTGCTATTCCTTTTCAAACTGAACATATTGCAAAATCGTTCATTTAGATCACACGCTCTGAAGCGTAAAATGCTTAGATAATTAAAATAATTTACGCAACTGGCGTACACACGCTGCGTATATATAAATATCTATATGTAACTCGCAAGTACTATATATTAACGATTAACACCTTGCAACTCATTGACATGTCCTCGAAAGAAATAATTCAGTTCTCGCTGTTTCGCGACTTATACATATAAAGTATTCTACAGTGCATAAATTTATGATTTGTAGGAGTTTAGAAAGTTCAGAAATCGATTTAAGTTAGTCAATATTTATCTGTATTCTGGACTTTTTGAATTTAAACTTTTATTTGGAATTTGGAACTTTTGAATTTATAACGTTTATTTAAAATTTTTTGGTTTTATTTTTATTTAAAATTCAATTAAAGACTTCTTATTCGAAATTAAAATATATGAAACAAGATTTCGATTTATTAGGGCTTTTTCAATTCCTATCACATAAGTAATGAGAAAATTATTTGCACTTTTTGTAAAGATAGACAAATAGAGCAATTTTAATCCTTCGATACCACTCCTAGTGTGGCATACTTCTTTTATTTTGCTCTGCTATAACTTTTTTAGTTTTAACCTCTCGAGGGACGAATTTTTGAAGATCAGAAAAAATTATTTTATTTGATGTCTCAAATGTATTTATTTAAAGTATGCTATATTTAAAATATGCTAAAATAAATATGAAACTAGGGAATATTTGCTACTTAATTTTTTTTCATATTTTTATTATTGCCTAAAGAATGTTTGCTCGCAATAGTACCATACTGTACTTCGCTAAACATTCAAACATCAGGTAAACCTAAGCGTACAGTCAGCAACTAAAACCAACACTTACAACACTTTCTTTTCGACGGGTTTCGGAATGCAGCCTGCTTACCAAGCGATTGGTTCTTATTTGGATCCATAAGTAAGAATCAATCGCTCGATGAGTAGGTTGTGTGTGCATTTCGAAACCAATTGAAAAAAAAAACGTCACAACCTTTTAGTTGATGACTGTACACAGTGTACACATATGTACCAGTATCCTTCAAGAGGTTAAACCGACAACTTTTATACATTTCCTTTCATTTCCGTCGTAGAAGGTAGAACGAGTTACAGGAAATATAGTATCGCGTTCTACAACTCTATTCTTATTTTACGCATCGTGACGCAGCGAGCTATTGCAGTCGGGTATCTTGTCCATATCTATGGTTCATATGCAGGAGTTACGCGGCTACAATGCATCAACTTAACGCGGTAACCGTACTCTCTCTGCGGTCTTGCTGAGCTAGTTATCGCGAGGTTCAAACGAAACGCACCGGCCGGCGGCAGCGGTGCCTCGAGAAGTAACGTAACAACGTTAGTTACGAGCGGGACGGGCGAAGTCGGAGCGGTCGAGCATATCGGAGACCGGTGTACGGTCTTTCCTCGTCGCGATATACTGCGGAGTGTCGTCCTGATACCCGCGCTTCCCCGCACCGCTGCTCTCGCAGGCGTAGCGGCGGCAGGTAGCCCCTCACGGGTGCGAGTGCAGGTCGCATACCGTGCACAGAGCCGGTCTACGTTTTCGGAAACGAGCGTACATGCCGAGCGAGTGCGAGCGTACGAGAGAGGAACACGTTCCTCTTTCACTCTTCTCTCTCTCTCTCTCTCTCTCTCTCTCTCTCTCTCTCTCTCATCTTATTTGAACGTAAATCGGAAAGAAAAGAAGCAATAGAAGATTGTACGCGGTAGTACGCACGTGCCGAGTATGTCGTTCTATCTGGTTCTATCCCTGAGTCGTCGTCTCTTCTACTCGAGAAGGCGAGCGTGTGCGCGCGATACGATAGTTACGACGCCGACTTCGTCGGCGGTAAGTTCAAGGCCCTCCGCGACCGCCCTACCCGGCTTTTATGCACCTTCGGGGTCACGTGACGCAGCTCAAGGTCTTCTCTCCCCACTTCGGGAGCGCCGCGCCGTTCCGTTCCGTTCCGTTCCGCACCGCACCGCACCGCGTCGTGGCGAGTCGGACCAGGTCGGGACAAGCCGGGCCAGGCCGCGGCCCCACGCTATCCGTTGCACGTTGCACCGGTGCAACGACGCTATTGCACTCCTTTTCGACTATCGCCACCGCCGGACGTTGCGACCTCAACCGTCGTCGTCTTGCGTCTTCGTCGTCATCGGCGGTGGTAGCCATTTAGCCAAGCGGCGGTTAGCCCTAGGTGACGACAAACGACGATGGAATCTCGTGCCGCCTCCTCCTCCTCTTTCTCCTTCCATTCTTTCGCCTCCTTCTCCTCCTTATTCTTGTGCATCGAGATACGGACTCGGGTCAGTGACATCGCGTAAGGACGGTCGGAGGAAGCGTCGGCTCGTCGAGAGAGCCGAGAAAAACGTCGCCGCGCCGCGCCGGGCTCCCTGGCCCGCCGCTGCACTGCTTCGACAGGTAGGCGCACGAGCGAGCCGCTTTGACGTCCTTTGTGCCCTTTACATCGCTTTGTCGCAGGCTTATTTGTTACCGTTGTCCGACACAATGAGGAAAGGACACCTATTGCCATCGACAATTGTCGAGGCGCTTTAAAATGTAACATATAGCGGTAAGCAACGTCGTAATCGCCACCGTTAAGATAAATGCTTTTGTTTGTTGAATCCGACGTTGGGGATATACGACATGTTCCCACAAGCGTATGTCTTTTATTCTCGAAAGTACAGCTGTGAGAAAACTAAATTATATTCTACGTAGTTGATTATACAATTTGTATTTACGTAACTTTTTGCTTCATATAACGTTAACAGATGATAAAGAAAATATTATGAAAGAAGGATAAAAAAATGAGTCATACGGAAGAGAGCGACAACCGTAAATGCAGTTAGTGAAATCCGCTTGGGACTCCTACGTACGTTCTCCGTAATCCGATTTTCTGCCCCATGTTACACCTTATCCTCTTTTTGCAGCGAATCAGCAGCAAGCTCATTATAAAATGTGCAAGTTGTCCGTGGGATCTCCTCATTTTACCCGACCATATGATATCCGTTTTGTCTGACATAGCAGGCTTGCGAACAAAGCATTGTCCTCCGCACCACGATAACACGATCGGGCTTTATCATACGCGAAACGATAGCCCAAGTGCCGTGCTACAAAAGAATACTACCCCGACAAAAATATGTTTTATGAAAAAGAAATATCTATAATAACTAAATAAATTTCGGGATTTTTCGGAATAATAGCGTAAAATCGTGATTGTTAAAAATTAATTAACTACTTGATTAACATTGACGTGATTGTCAATCTTCTTTGCTAATTGAATGCAATTAATTATTATAATAATTATGATTTGCGAAACACAGATGATGACTATGTAATCCAAAGTTACTAATTTCTGTAAAATACAATTAGCCATATATTGTAATTCATACATTGTTAAATTAGCTGTAATAATTCATAACGAAACTATAAATTCATCAAGAATAAAATCATGTTTCTTATATTCTTAAGTGGCTCTTAACTTGAAAAAAAATCTAATATATCCGCATTCTCGTGTGTGTGTATCTGGTGGAAAAAATTTGTCAGTTTGTCCGAAAAATATAAAAAATGACAAATTCTAACAAATTCAGACAATATTACCGAAATTTGACGGAAAGTATCTCATTTTATCTGCAACTGTCCGAATTTGTCAATTTTCGGAGACATTTTGACAATATTTCAGACATTTTCGAACACATTCGAACAAATTTTTCCACAAGGGAACACAGAAGAAAACTTTCGGAAATGTTGCTAGTTAAAGTTCGTAATATTTGTAGAGACGAATTCGCGCATGTAATATCACTCGTGTAATATCGAAGATATCGGCTATCCTTTTTTAACAATGCTTTCTTGTGGAAACGTGCAACGCGCGTCTATGGTAACGGGCATAAGGTTATTTACCGTCGAAGCCTTTAGTCAATGACCGTTCGATCGGTGCCGTTTCTTGACATCAGCGGCAGGGCGGGCGTCCCGTCTCGGCGCGGCGCGGAGCAACGCGGAGCAACGCGACAGTGGTTGCGCGTGATGCACGCGCAGTGCCTGACTTCCTCGTATCTTGACACAAGCTGCAGGCAGCATGGCAGGTGACGCGGAAGAGGGATCGACGACCTACGGAATATACGGCGACTCTATTTTAAGCGGGTCGCGAACAGAGTCCCCGATCGGCAGTCCCGCGGAATGACCGTGAAAGACGCGACGCTCCGCGCCGCACCATCCTGTGTTTGTCTCTGCCCGTGTGGATTACGTTAGACCTTCCCGTCCTCGACGAGGAAACACGTCGGCCAAGTGTAACATTCACGTGTAACGAGTCGGCATACCAGAATGGCATGATACTTGCGCATCTTAGTCCTCGGACTATCGAACAATTTTTGTGGTTGATCGTGGAACATCGATCGATTTTCTCGTTTTTCAGAGCATTAATTCCAAGCTTGCTAAAATTAGATTAAATGTATATATTTTTTTAATATATATAATAATTACTCTGTAAAAGCTTCGACATTATTTCTAAGTTGACACCGAGAAACTCAAAGTTTTTTGAGAGTAGGCCACCATGTTCTTTTTCCGAGTCATTAACAAATTGGTACTCTGGAATTACAAGCAATTATTTTTCATTGTACGGGCTAGTATAAATCAAATAGTTCAAATCAAATCTCAATAAACGACTTTTATATTTTGTGCACTAAGAATAACATATCGCACTTATTTTCTAGAATCAAATTGTAATCTGTTTTACTTATATGTATGTATTTTTATTTTGAACTTGCACCTTGAATAACATATCAGTTATTTTTCATGGTAATATATTATTAAATTTAGATAATATTCACTTTATGTATGTTCATTTTGAACTGGTACCTTTAATAACACAGGTCTACAAAAAAGGGGGTCTTGGATGTTGTCGGGAAGCTGTGGGTCATTTCCGAAGTAATTTTCTGCGTAGAATCCGAATCTGAAACCA
>NW_017256500.1:1873291-1943959 GCF_001594055.1 Mycetomoellerius zeteki
CAGCCAATTTTTGGTTGTGTTAGCCTATCCGCAATATCAGTATAAGATTTCGATTGTCTAACGAAACCAAAAATTGGTTGCTGCAGCCAATTAAAAATGCTATGCCATATTTTACCATTTAATTTGCTGCAGCAGCCAATCTTTTCTTTCAGTGTATTATTAGATAATCATTTAAATTTTTAAAGGTTTAAATTTTTGAGGATTTTTTTTTAACATGGCTTGACCTTTTCATTTTTGATTTTTTTGGAATATACATATACATAATTTATTGTTTTATAAGAAACAAATGAATAATAAATTTAAATAAAAATAAATGAGATATGAGAAACTTTTACAAGATAAATTTTGGTATTTAGTTGAACGGAGAAATTATAAATTAGATAATAAAAGAACTGAAATATTCCATTTTATAAAACGGGTCAAGCTCAGAGTTAAATAAATTCAATTGAAATCTAGACACATGTTGTAGATTTTAATACAACATTCTTCTCTTTCATAATAATGTGTAATATATATCAAGCTATTGCTACATTTAAATAGTAATATCAACCTCCGAAGGTTTAGTATTATGAAAGTGGGCGTCAACCATATTTCACTGTCATCGTAAACGTATGTACTACATACCGTCGCGATGTTCTTAATACGTACTGCATTAATTTTTAAGAGTGACTTTTAAGAGTACGCTGGTACGTCTTGAAAGTTCACGATTATTTATATGAAAATTGGAAACATATTGCAATAAAGACATCAGCTATTCAAATATTAATATCCGCTAGAATTCTACACTGAGAAAAAAGTGTTCGATATTTCTTACTATAATTGCATGGTAAAATAATTATGATTAGGAGCTCTACTTTTATAGTTATAATGTTAGAATAATAATAATACTTATACTTCTTACCAAAAAAGTATATATAGTTGACACCGAAAATGATTATAAATTATAGTTAAATTAATACTTTTTTTTATTGAATTTAACACTTTTAAATATGAACGATTAACAAAAAGAAGAGTTTCATTAAAAACGAATGCATTAAAAAATTGAAAATATTAAACTTATCAACAGTTTGTTCTGTCCAAGAAGTACACATTTTACCGTGTTTTATCGAAAAATTTTTTTCCACAAAATATCGAAACGCACACCATTCTACCAGACAATTTTTTAGTTAATAGCAAGTGCAAGGGACAATCGTGTGAACCCGATACGAGTGCGTTGCACACGAAATAAAACGGTATCTCGAACTGAAGTGGTTTTCTTGGCTATACATGCATAGCGTTCCCATCGTTTCATTTCTCGGACGATAGTCGCCGTCTACTACAACTAGGTATATTTGTTTCGGAAGTGATCCACCTTTCGCAAATATTTTACAGCGCATATCACAAAATAATTAGTAATAGAAAAATACTTATTGAAGATGTAAAAGGTCTTTATCTAACATACTTCCTAATTTTTTAATACGGAGTAAAAATTTATGTAGTTATTCTTAATTAACTAGAGAATCTTCTTTATAAATTGGTCTTGATTTAAATTTCAAAAAAAATTATATAATTACATATCTAAATTCACTAAGGAACGTAGTCGAATTATTGAAACATTCAGATATTTTTAAGTTGCATTCGAATCTCCTTAATTTGATCATTACTTACGTAAAAGCAGAAGAATTTCTGAAATTCATTACAAAATTTGGATATTATTGCCTCGAGTTTTTAGCAAAAGTAATCCAATATGTTCCCGTGATTACCTCACGATTGCGTTTCGGACTACTCGCGGTCATGTTGTGTCATCGCTACCTAACGCTCGCCTGGTTCAGCTTTCGTGCGATATTCCGCGAAAAGTGCGCGTGTCTCCTGCGGTCGTGCATATCCTAGCTCGCCAGTGGAATCCTTCTTGTTCTGTCTCCGAAGGTAGTAGGCGCGCGCGTTTTCCTTTCACCCGGGCCAGAGCGTATGCCTTGTCAAGCGGGACCCGGTCGGGGCCCGCAAGCGCATATCTTCGACATCTCGCGAATACACGCGCGAGCGTGAGAGCGTGTACGCGAGAGGGACAGCCAGGCGGCGCGGGTCTGGCCTGGGTGTCGATTAAAATTATTACTGCCGATACGACGGTGGAGCATTTTTGAGTATCGAAAACCGGTTCACAGTCGCGCAGCTACCGGCCTCGCACTTTGCCTGTGCACGCGTTTCCTTTTCGCAGCGCGACGTCGACCGGCACACGTTCGCCGGAACCGGTGGTAATCGATAGCTTATAGGTATTTGGCTATTCAAGGAAAACCACGATTTCCTTAAGGAATACCGTTCGCATAAAACGATTTGCGAAACACGTCTATAAGTTGGACATTGGGATGGATAAAAATGACTTCAATCGCAATATGCGATAGTAAAAGATTAAGTGCCGAGAGTGCAAACACGCGACGTAAACTCAGGAATGCAACAAACAAACATAAAGTGCTCTATAAGGACGCAAAATATAAATTCTCGAATGATATACCGATATCGGATTGCGGTTAATATTGATTAATACAATAAAACTGCGATAGAACTATGAGTCATATTATACGTATAAAAGATAAAGTAACGTTTTGAAATAAAACTGATTTAGCAATAATAATCTTTTGTAAGCAGTTGCAAAACGTTTCTTTTGCATATGTTTCAAAAACTTTAGTCAATAGCGCAATAAAAATTTATTTTTCTCATTAATTCGCGTAATAGATTTTTAGATATTTTTAGATAAGTAGGTACATAACTGATTGTAAATGATTAGAGTGAGTGAATGCAGGAGAGATTATCGCTTAAAGAAAGTTGTTAGATTGATTAAGGAGATTGGTGGAATTTTTGCAGTTAATCCATGTATCTAAGCGTAGAAATTATTTGCTTGCTGTTGTGATTAAGATACAGGTAGAGTCAGATCGAATTGCCACGTCGACTCGCATTAGGTTGTTGGCTGTACTCCAGCCTCCGTTACTAAAAGAATGCCACACCGAATGTAACAGAGAACGGCAGATCGCACAACAATCAGTGCGAACAAACGCAGTGGCGTACTAAGAGTTGTCAACGAAGGGAACTGACTACTTCCTACTGACAATTTTTTTTAGCTATTAATAATAACTATATATAAATATTTTTTTTCATTAATAGTTATTAATAATATCTATTAATAATAATATCTATCAACATAAGATATAGAATTAACACAGCAGATAATTGTTTTGTACATAAAATTATAATTCATAATATAAAACATCAAAATTTTAATTTGACAAAGGCTCTCAGATTCAATAGAATTAATTTTCGAGATATGGGCAATTGAATGCAAACGCAGTTAAATTTAGCGTATATATTTAGCGTATATCTATTTATGTATAATAATACCAAATAATAAGTTTATAACATTATTTCTTTATTAATACGAACGTTTCGACTTTGTTTAAGTCATCTTCAGCGTATATCCCTGCTTATAATTTGAAATTCATAAATTATAAAAAGTTAAGAGTAAGAAAACGTCTCCGATATCATTAAGTAATCTCTGTATCGATACTTTCTTTAAAAAAAAAAAAACGTAGCATCTCAGCGAGATGAAAAAAAATTAAAGAGCGTTCCCTAAAAATATTCCTTCGTCTAGAAATAGTCGGTGGCAATTTCGTATTATCGATTCTAAATTTCTTCTAGCATATAGCATAAGCAGTTTTTTATCACGGTATAACGCGACAGAATGTTCAGTATATATTCTATACAGAAAGAATGATTTTGCTGAAATATCTAAAAATTTTGATAAATACAAATCTAAAAATAATTTTGTTGGACCATCAAAATAATCATGTAGAGAACTCAAGCATGATGAATAATGTGCAAAAAGTTTTGACATTCTAATAATCGGCTTAAGCGTCCTACATAGAGAGAACAGTTTCGCTAAAGTATCTAAAAATTTAGATAAACACAGATTTAAAAAAATTTTATTGTATCATCAAAAGAATTATGTAGGATGCTGAAACAAATTTTTAGAATATCAAAACTTTTTGTAGCATTCCATAATTTTTTACTTTTCAACATAATTATTTTAATGGTCCTACAAAATTATTTTTAGATTTGTATTCAATAAAATTTTTAGATACTTCAGCTAAATCGTTCTTTCCATGTACATGATTATTTTAATAGTCCAACAAAATTATTTTTAGATCTGTAACTAGCTAACTTTCTAGATACTCAGTAGCAAAGCTGTCCTTTCCGTGTATCGTTTTAAGAATGCAGCAATACGAGATTGCCATGTCGCTAGATCGAAACAATGCAGCACCAAAACCGGTATCCAACGACTGCGACTACGACGGAGATACAATTTCCCCTCTTATCCCCGTGTGCGGTACGGCAAAGAAAAATTTTACGGCCACATTCGTTGCGTCGCGATATCCCGTCGGCAAATCCCAGCTGCCTCGTTTCATGCGCGTTCTGTAACCGTCGACCTTTGGAGAACAAGAGGTGTTCAGACGACGTATACAGCTGCTAAGGTGATTCCGAACAAGAGCCTTGGCTCAAAGCGTTTTCCAGCTCAGAGATATGAGTACGCGTGGGAAGAACCCGCGCTTTATGGTTGCGATACGACGGATTGTCTCGCGTCATTCGTCTAATATTACCTCCCTTGGATGTCGCGAGGAAATAAGGTCGCCCGCGTTACACTGCGTTGAAGCGTAAATTAATTAAAACGTGAAACCGCGAGGCTGATTACGCGCGTCACAAGAAAATACTCGAGACCCCGAGGTGAACACGCGACATTTGAGCGTACAACTGTTTACAAGTCTCGTCCTACACTTTCCTCAGAATTCTGAAGATAACAGGATTTTACATAAAATTAATAGAGTCGTTTTCTATGTAATTTCTTTTTCTCACTCTGCACCTTCTTCTAGGCACGAAGAATTAAATGACATTTCTTCACTAAAACCGGTGTGTCATTCGTAATTTTACAAGTAATTAAACAATTCTAAGTAAATATTGACTAATCCACAAAATAACAATAAATTATACACATAGCTGAATCAACTTATGTTTATGTTTTAAAGATAACATCGAAAGAACAGTTTTTCTGAAGTATCTAAAAATTTAGCTAGCTTCCGATCTGAAAATAACTTTGCTAGACCATCAAAATAATTATGTAGGACGCCCAAGCTGGCTGCTAGAATGTTAAAACTTTTTGCAGAGCGTTGTCATCAATACTTGAGCGTTTTATATAATTATTTGAATGATCCAACAAAATTATTTTCAGATCTATATCTAGCTAAATTTTTAGATATTTCAGTAAAACCGTTTTTTTTTCATAAATTCATCAAAATTATTTGACGAGCTAATTTAATTCTAGCATTTAATATTAATCCAATTGACGACTACATTTTTGAAAGAATGATTTTGTTGAAGTATCTAAAAATTTAACTAGATACAGAGCTAAAAATAATTTTGTGATACCACCCAATAGTTACGTAATAATCTCAAGCATGGATGAGCAATGCTACAAAAAGTTTTGACATTCCAGCAACCAGTTTGAACGTCCTACATAATTATTTTGGTGACTCAACAAAATTATTTTCAAATCTTTATCTAGCTAAATTTTTATATTATACTTCAGCAAAATCGTTCCTTCCGTGTAAGCATGACGCAAAATGAAGTCAATAACCGGCCTCGCGGTCTTATGCCGAAAAATCGCGGCGTACGGTGATGAACGTTCAATTCAAAACGAGAGAAGGGAAGATGATCGGTTCTAGAATAGAAACGAGTGATAGAGGTGCGGTCTGGCCGTCGAGAAAGGTACATCAATATTCATAAGTTGCGCTAGGCTTATCCGCGTTGTTTCAAGGATCCAGGGAGTTTCCACTATTTCCAGCGCACACTTCGTTCCTCTTTCCTCACCGCCCTTCACGCATTCACGCTTTTTCTTTCTTCGTACGCGGACACACGTATACGTTCGTAATCCGTACGCATATATCCGTCGACATGCACGCACGGAACCCATCGAGCGTAAAGGACACTCGCATCTATGTGTCCAGCACACACATCGGCCATAGGTACGTGCGTGTACGTGACGGGCGTATGAATGCGTGCGAGTACGTGTACATGCAGTGTACACTGCAGCCGACACGATAAGATCGTGGTCGAAGGTGCTTGCGCAATCTGGAGTAGCGATTACCCGGAGAGACACGCTCGCGAATGGATAGACCCGTTGTCGCCGCCGCAGCCACCACCGCGCTGTTGCCGTCGCGGCTGCCACCGACCAACTTTTACTCGCACTGAACAGGAGGACAATATATGCCAAGAATATACCCAACACCGCGGTAGACGTCCATGTCACTCTCTTAACACCAGAGGTCAACAGGCAGTCACGATGTCCGCGGTTATGAATTTATTGAAGTATTATTCCCACAGGTACCGTTGATCAGACTTTTGTGCTGACTGAATTAATGCTAATCTAAGGTCAACTAATTAACCTTTCTCTCTGGATATTATGTATGTGATACGTTAGGGAGAGTACCTTTTTTAAGATAAAAGATACTTAATGATTTTATCGTTATATCGTTGCAAATAATATGTTCCATGATTATATTCATATCAGTAATAGGATATCTCCGTGGGAGTTAAAAATTTATGTTTTCTGAATGATGCTATGTATAGAAATGGTATATCGCCAGATTTTCCGAGAGCTGATTTATGACAGCGTACAGGTGATTTTTCATTGCGCGACCGCGGGTGTGCAGAAATGCCGAGAGTATCTCCGCGATTTCTTTTCACGTTAGTCGTAACGAGTGATGTTCCTTATATAAGTCTTTAGGCTTGTACACTACTACGTAATCGCTATTTATTTTTACCTAGGAAAATTGTAATATCATAAGATTGTATTGGTTAATGATCGCCATAATTACCCATGCCGATGAATCGATCTCTAAAGATTTACGTCATTCCGATGGATTATATAAAGGATATTTTATACGCATGTGTGTGAAACTTCAATAGCATAATCTTTTCGAATTAAGAGTAATTTTTAGTAACATATTCATTGAAAAAATGTATTATTATTCCGCGTCCTTAATTAATTCTTCATTAATTGCGTGGAACGTATGTAAGATATTTGCAAATTCGCTAAATATATAAATGCTATTTACATATTATTTTATGTAATTGCACGGAAAGTATGGTATTGCTGAAGTAAGTAAAAATTTAGCTAGATACAGATCTGAAAATAATTTTTTTTGGAATGTCAGAATAATTATGTAGGACGTCAAAGTATAATAATGATGTTGTAAAAAGACTATTGTGACATTCTAGCAATCAATTTAAACATTGTACATAATTATTTTAATAACCAAATTATTTTCAGGACACTAACTAAATCTTAAATACTTTAGCATAATTATTCTTTTCGAAGAGCGCAAATTATCTCATAGTTAAAAAAAATTGTGTACACGGACAGAAATTTCTTTTAAAATTTACCCTGAAAATATGGTAGTTGTGGTACAATACAATATTTTAAAGATTTTTACCATGCACTTTAATAAAATTAATCAAAAATTTATTTTATATTTTATTGTAGTTTTATTAATGAATGAGAGAGATTTACATAAAATTCTTCAAAATATAATGTTGTCCCACGACTATCATATTTTCAGGATAAACTCTAAGAAAAAATTCTCTCCGTGTATTTATATCTCTATCTAAAGGATTTGGCTGAAAGATGTATAAAATTGATATTTTTATTTAATTGTAAATCATCAAAAAGAACGATGAAAATTGAGATATGACGTTAGTGTGTCAGAAACACTCCACACGAATAATTACATAAAAAAAAAGTGAGTAATGTCTTCATCAAGTACTTTTGATGAAGATTTTTCAAACAAAATTTTGAATAGTAAATATTAAAAAACTCTGGGTAAAACTAATTCAAAAATGCTAGTTGAAACTAGTTAAAAAGTAAAATTTTGCTAAATGTTTCCGTTTTTAGATTTCAACTACTAAAGCTTATCAACATCGGTATCGAATATCTTTGTAATTTCTAGCAGGAAAAATTCGATCTCAAAATTCAAAAAATACACTTCTAGAGTTTATTGCGGATCCTTAAAGAAGTACACCCCGCATATCGCGAAATCGCATCTCGTGAAACATTTTACCTGCGCGAATCGAATCGATTCTTCGCGTAAATCGTAGTTCGGAAAAGGAGAGAACGCGCTGCAACGGCGTGTCGGCGAGGTAAATATAGTTTTACTTGGCACGCGAGTCTAACGACCACCAAACGCAGAGAAAGTTCTTCTAAGCGTTCCGTGACCTTTCGTATCATTCCGACGGTACGGAAAAAACAGCGGTCAAACGAAGGTGCAACGCGCGGACTTTCGCCGTTTCACTCGCACCGGCGCGGCGCGGCGCGGCGCGCGCCGAAACGCCGAGCCGCGCAAATCCGACGTGTATACGTAATAGACGCAAGACGCACGTTGCAACGTTTAATCTAATCAGCCGCGCGTTCTTTTCCCGCCGAAGGACGTTGGCGCGATCCATCCTGTCGCACTTTGCAAGCTTTGCAATATACGATACGATAACTTACCAACATAAATAGACTTGTCACGAATAAACGAGGTCAAAAAAAACTTAATTGAACAAATTGCATGAAGATTAATAAGTCGATAATATCTGTTGTGACACCAACAATAATCGTTCCTTGAAATTTCCATGATTATTACGGTACGTCATTGGATAAACATAAGATATTTGTATTTCACTTTTATCAATAAATGCGTTTATTTATTTCTGAGATTCTATGGTATATGTAACGTAAATTATATGCTCTGAAAGAAATATCCTAATTTTAATAAATTGTAATGTAATTTTAATAAATATTTGTTTGAAGTACTAATCAGATATTTACATGCACTGAGAAAAAAATTCTGTTGATTCAATTAAAATCTATATTACGGGCTGTCACTAACATAAGTAATTAATTCATATATATTTTTATTGACATAAAGGCCTTGATTATTGAAATAATAATTTATGTCTTTATGTCAATAAAAATATACATAAATTAATCACTTATGCTAGTGACAGCCCGTAATATAGACTTTAATTGAATCAACAGCATTTTTTTCTCAGTGTGGAAAGGATGGTTTTGATAAAGTGTCTAAAAATTTAACGAGATACAGATCTAAAAATAATTTGTTGAGCTATTAAAATAATCATGTAGGATCAAACTGGTTGCTAGAATGTCAAAACACTTTGCAGTATCCTCATCATGCTTGAGATTCCTGCGTAATTATTTTCACTCCAACAAAATTATTTTCAGATCTAGCTAAATTTTTAGACACATCAAAATCGTTCTTTCGTGTACTAAATGTAACCATATATTCATATATTCATACATTTGGTACAAGAATTATTTAATTTAACTATCATTTTTCGAGTAAATATTTATTTACCGCAAGTAAATGAGTTAGTATTATTGAAAAAATATGTCTTAAGATCTATTAAATTTTGTTCTCACAATCAGTGTTCTAAATTCGTACATTTAAAAGTGAGGTGTGAATACAGACTAGTCTCAGTAACAATTTCGCGGAGCAAAAATATTGACTCGCAAGAAGAACTAAGTAACGTTATACGTTTGATTATTCTACAGTATCGGCCGATCGGACAATTCTGGAGCACCCTGTATACCAGGATACGACGAAGCGAAAGGCGAGTACGAACGCGCGGAGTGTTGTATCGCGCTCCGTGCGATGTAGGTGGAGCCGTCAAGGTGGAGCGCTCGATCTCGAGCCATCCGAGACGAGACGAGACGAGAGGCGACGCGACACGACGCAACGGGACGCGTCGGGTCAGGTCGGGTCGCCTCGTCGTCGCGACCGCGATCAGCAAATGGGTATAGCGATACCATTGTCGCGATCGCTTCGCCGCGCGATACGCCCGTACTTATACCGCTACGGGCTAACGCCCGTCCCGTCCTTACGTTCCCGTTTCATTTTCTCTCCGCTCGAGACTCGAGTGAGCGAGCGAGCGAGCGAGCGAGTGAGCGAAAGATTTTTCTCGCCGTCACTCTCCGTGCCCCGTCTCTCCTCTCTCTCTCTCTCTCTCTCATTCTCTTCTTTTCCGTGGCTCCTTCAATCGCCGCCAAACTCCGCCGCGTCGCGGCTTGACGACTTCTCGGGTCGCATTCTCGGTCACTTATTCTCCTACCTTGAGAAACGCCCGCTCGACGATTCGGCAGCGATTTCGTGTCCGCGCGCATCGTGAGAGAAAGGAGAAGAGGGCCCGAGAGCTCCGAACAAGACGCGTCGCGATGAGACGAGATCGAGATCGGGATCCGAGGAGAGGAGAGAGAGAGAGAGAGAGAGAGAGAGAGGGAAAGTAGGGGGAGAGAGGAGAGAGGAGGGGGAGAGCGGGACCTGCGGTTCGTAAGGAGCAGTGGTGCCCCACTAACAAGAGATAAAGCTTCTTCTTAATCTACAAATCCTGCGGATTATGAAAACGCTTACGTTATCTTTAATTAAGGTTGTATATATATATATATATATGTAAACAATCTTAATATAAATAAAGCAAATTTTATTTAATAAGACAAGTTCCTTCGTGAATTTGGAGATGATTTTCTAGAGAAATAGATTGTTTTTAAAAAGTTAAATTTCTTGTAATGTATGAAATTAATCATATCGTATGTTGTTGTGTGATTTATGTGCCTATGTGTGAAACATATATCTTTCATTATTAAAAACACAAACTTATATACCGATTATTATTGTTTATACACCGATATTTTGAATTTAAGTTCAAATACGCTTACTATCCATTTCTTTATACAAGATATACCAATTCTGAAATATATTCCAATCATTATTTTTATTTGTCATACACAGTATGATATATAATAATAAAAAATAATAAAAGTCATACACAATATGATATATAATAACAAAAAATAATAAAAGTTATTATTTTTGTATAACGTATTTCATATAATTGTATATCTATAAACATGTGGCATTTATTAATAAATATAAATATAAAAATGTAAGTTACTTAATAAACAACATAGCTAAAATTTCAACTAGGGTAAAATTACAAAGGAACAAACTTGCACAAAAAGTATAAATAATATCGCGAACACATTATCATTTATAAACAAATGTGAAATTAACTTTATTCTCGGTTTAACTTATTATTTATCTTTTTTTATAATTCCAAGAATTAGAAAAAAAATAAACAGTAAGTTAAACCAAGATTAAAGTTAATCTTAGAGCGAATTGTCATTTTGAAGAGTGAGCTCTAACTCTGAAATATCGAAAATTGAGCCTTTTCTTTTTCAAACTGGCTCAATTTCCACTCTTTAGAATGTGATTCCACTCCAAAGAATTTAGAGAGTACGAATCAAGGAAGAGCTCCAAGAACTGGTTAGAGCAGGAGCCGAGTTGAGCGTCACTGGTCCATAGAGTATCGTGCAGTGCGCTTGTAGTAGGGACACGGAGGAAGAGAGCGCGCGACGGAAGGCGGGACACGTGATGTGGAAAGGGAAGGGGAAGGGGAAGGGGGGGCTCAAGGCCGGTCGCGCTGTCATGCCAGAAAGCCTGCGCGCCGAAATATCAACAAGCCTTTTCTCTGCTTCGGGAGTTTTGGCCACGCTCCGATCACCGATCACCGATCGTCTTTGACCGCGCGCGCGCGCACTTTTCTCGAGAGGAAATCATGTATTAGATTAAACAACTGCGAAGAAAACTATACTCATAAAATCGTGTGGTTTAACGTCCGACAGCCGGACGAGAAGGTGGGGGAGCGAATAATGCAGTAAGGAGCAAAGAAGCGAGGAAGAGAGAGAAGGAGAAAGAGCGGAGCAGACAAAAAAAACGGAGACAGCACGCATGCACGCGTGCGCGCGCGCGCGCATGAGTTTCGGACAGGTGGCACGGACTATGGTGGTGGCGGACAGCTGATAGTTCGTGAAACCCGTATCGAGAGGTTACGAAACTGGCTGTCGCGAGGGAGGATAGGCCACGCGAAAAACGTGAGACAGGTACATTGCGTATACGATACGTACTACGTTCGAGTGCGAACTAACGAGAAACTCCGCACGTGAAAGAGAAAGACAGAACGGCGCGGAGAGAGAAAAAGGGAGCGTAACCAACTGTCAGTGCTCGGAGTGGCCGCGCGGATGAAAATCGTCGCCAGGTGTGCGACTCCCCGAGTCCGCGGATCTCTCGAAACTTTGGATCGCGTAGCGCTTCGCTCCAACGTTTAACGCGAAAAAGAACGCGAAAGAAGGAGAAAGGAGGAAGACAAAAAAAAGTACGCAAGAGGGAGAAAAAGAGGGAAGGAGGACAGAGAGTGGAGAAGGGTAGAGCGTGAAAAGGACACGGAGAGAAAGAGGAAAAGCAGGGCGGGAGGGGAGGAGGCAGGAGAGGGCGACTGCGAGAGAAGGGGAAGAGAGGAGCGAGGAGACGCGGGGAGGGTGGGAGTCGAGGGGTCATCGGGAAACATAACCTCCGTACGTCTATGCTGTCGGAGTCACACGGCGAACGGGCCTTGATGAATGTTACCATCGCTTTTTTTTTTCCAAAACAAACACGGGAAACGCTCTTACCTCGTTCAACGCGCCGAGGCGCTCTTTCTCTCCTTTATCCGTCTGTCTCTCTCTCTCTCTTGTTCCGTTTGGGATCTCACTGTGACGAGGATGGTGAACGTGTTCGCGTTTTGCCGTACGACGACGTCGACAAGTAATTCTCAAGGGGAAAAGAAGTTAGTAAGGCACTCCTGACAGTCTTTTTCACGATGACGTACGCGCGGCACCTATTCTGTCGCGCGAAGCACAGCGAAGGGCGATCCGCGAGCGAGAACGTATCACGTCGCACTGGTCGCACTGTACCGATCACACTCGCGTGTACGAGAAAGAGAGAGAAAGAGGGAGAGAAGGTACGAGGAACGGAGAACGAGAAAAAAGAAAGAGAGAGAGAGAATGAGAAAAAGGAGAACGAGAGGAGCGAGGAAGAGAGAGCAAGCAGCGGAGCACCTCGCGCCGTGTTGCTCCCGGTGGATGCGGCTGACGACTCACGACGGAGATAAAACGCGACGGGCGAACGAACCCCGGACGCGTATATACGCGTCGCACGCACCTCTTCACCGCACGCGTCACGTTACAACGGCGACGAGTTACAGCTCCGAGCCACGGGCGGTCACGGGTAGCCACAGGCACGGGCCACCTCCGACTCTCCGCTGTTACTCCGGCTGGTGGCACCTCCGCGCACACCACGAGTTCGCGCTCGACCATCTCTCTCTTTCTCTCTTTTTTCCCCTCTCTCCCTCTCCCTCCTTCGTCTCGCTCTCTCGCCGCGCCGCGGACCTTCCGTGTGTGTGGCCCCTCGCGTACCTGCGTCTCTCTCTTTCTCTCTTTCTTCCTTTCCTTCTCCCTCCCTCTCGCTCGCTCCTTCGCGAGTGCGCTCTCCCCGTCTTCTTCTCCACCACCTCTTCTCGACCCCCTCCCCTATCTCTCTCTCTCTCTGTCTTTCTGTCTGTCTCTGTCTCTCTTTCTCTTTCTTTCTCGCGGGTGACCGTGCGCCGCAAAGCCAATGCCGATAGTACAGTACACCGTCGCGCGATGCCGACACCGCCGACGGCCGTTCCTTCCGACGCAACGCGACGCGTTGACGTCGCCTTCGGCCGCTCGCCGGTCGACATGGCGGACGGCTGATTGCGGCGGTTACGAATGGGGTCCCTGCGCTGGAATGTTACCGGTTACGTATGTATCATACGTTCTGCGTAACAGCATCCACGCGTAAAAAATGGAAAGTTTTCGCGATAACGCGCCGTGTCGCACGTTCGCGATAAATTACGCCGTCGTATCGAATCGCGTATATGATAATAAACGATAACGTGCGATTCCGCTGAAAATTGTTACGGCGAATTGTAAAATCCGTTCCGTGGCAAAACGTGGGGAGCTCGCGGCGTTTACCGTAGACGCAAAAAGGAAGCACCGTATCGCGAGATACTTCAATTATTTGATTCTGGGAAATTCTAGATTTGAAAAAGCTTTAGAGCATTCCGCGTTTCATTTTCGAAAGAATTTCTCGTCGAAAAGAGCGGTACATTATAAAGTTGATGATATAAATCAATGTCGTCCAAAATTTGTAATTGTGCACTGAGGAAAAACTAAATAAATTTTAATAAATATTTGCTTGAATAGTTTTAAGTAAATATTTACTAAATGTAAACATGTATTTATTTGATACAAAAACTATTAATTTGTGTGATTTAAGTATCATTTGTTTATTGAGTAAATATTTATATATTATAAGTAAACGTTTACTTAATACTATTGAAAGAAATATCTGTTAAAAAGTAGTAATTTTTTTTCAGTATGGGTTTGACGTGTTTGTGCTTATTTATGTTGCTTTTTCTATCTTCATTAAGGAAAAGGAAGACTATAGAATCGTGAATGCCGATACAAAACAAGTTAATGCTTACAATTACGAATTTTGAATGGTACTGGACACGTATTATTGAATTATTCAGAATGGATTCCGGTCGGAATATTTTGTTTCTCCTAGAAAACACGATAGAAATATAGGGAATAATTAAACAACTCCGATCGGAATTATTCCAAATCCGTTCTGAATAATTTCATAATATATGCCATGATATGAATTACGAGACCTGTTCCTTTTAGCTGAACTTCTTCTGTACGGTTCATCTTTCCTCTTTTTCGTTTAACATTGGAGAAAAAAGAGGAAAGATGAAAACTTCAGCAAGAAGTTCAGCTAAAAAGAACAGTCCTACAAATTTACGATCAAGCGTGGTACTCGGCCGCCAACATTATTCTTCTTCGCTCAAAGTTCAAAGGTCCTCAAATGTAGGTTCGATACAGTCATAATCCGAACGCCGGACTTGTAGCGGAAAACGCATATTAAACAAACGAAAATCGCGTCACGGTTCAATGCTCGAGTTTGACCGGGGTCGCCGCGCGACATGCTTCCTCAAGCCACGATCGGCTTTTCGACTCGCATGAATTGATTCCGCGTCGAATTTATCGATAAAGAAAAAAGTTTAGAATGGATGATGATCCTCGTGATGCGATCCTTTAATTTCTTGACTTTCTCCTTATTTTTTTCGAAAATACGAAAATTGAATGAGAGATTCTTGTCAATTTGATATTATAATACTCTAATTCTGTTCATGTTTGCGTTTTAAAACTGAAAAAGATTTCTGGTTTGCAAAATTAAATGTTCATATAAATTCACATAAATATTTAAGCACTGAGATCCACTTTGACCGAAATTAACATTTCTCTTACTTAATTGGAAAATATGAAAATTAGACGCAGTACATTGCGACGATCCCAAGAGAAAAAAAGATATATTTTTGTGTTTCTCTCATAAAGGACTCCGCACTAATTGTATGGAAAATTGAATCTCGGAGATTACGGTGAAATGAGTTAATTTTCATATATTCTGCGCTTTCCTTTTAGGAGACACAAGTGTCCTCTTATCTTTATTATTCATTGAATGCAAAAAAGAATAGGACGTTTGTGTCTCCTAAAACATACTTGTTATGTAGCTTATGTGATGAACAAAAAATGTTTGTTATAGACGCAAGATTCAATAGATAATTTTTAAATTATAGTGTATCAAAGATAAACAACTTATACTCCTTTAATACACCATATATAGCTCAAAAACTATCCATTATTAATCTTTGTGTCTATAACACCTTTTATTTTTCACATTATAAGTTCATTATATGAAAAACTAACTCACCGGGACTCCATTTTCCGGTAAATTAGTAAGGAGTTCTTTAATTTTTCAGAAAATTTATGCTATCGTGGACTTTGATACAATACAATAAAATGCGATATATATATATATATATATATTGTATATATCGTTCAAAATAAATAACTTACATTATCATTATCGAATCTAGATGTAACAATACATTCGATTTAACAAATTACACAAAGTGTAATTTTGTGAAATTTATTTAAGAAGCAATGATTCATTCAACTGACACAACAGTATAGACATATATTTATACAATATACGTAAAACAATCAAATTAATTTGTCGAACAACGAATAAATACAATCTTAAAATTCTAGATTAAATAATGTTCGAAAATGGATAGAGAAGGCGCGAGAAGTATTGAAAAAATACTGCTTATCATTTTCGGTGGAAATGCAACGGTAACATATATACTTTATTCGTTACTTTATATTATATACACATGACGCGTAAACATCGACACTCATGTCAGAATAATATATTATATCTCTTATTGGATAAAAATAAGTCCGGATATGCGACGTAATCTGACGGTCTTCATCATCGATCAACCGTGCACAATCATCTCCGACAACATTCTTCGCGTGCCTCTTCTTTAGAAGAAACGCGTGATTCATCGGGCTAACGCGCATCCGAAAAATGCCCCTTTTTTTACATATCAAGTGCATGTTCAGTTTCCAGGTCGAGTCGTTAGAAATATTTTTGGCCATTACGGTCATGAGCCTAAATCCTATTGTTTAAAATTGGTTTTAAAATAATAAGAAACTACGATATACAACGTGTCACTTAGAATTCAGAAGTAAATAGTATTTGAAATTCGTCGTTATATCACACCACGACGCCATTAAGTCCTTAATTACGGACGACGCGAAATGACATCGATTTAATTTAATACAGAGAATCAATATTTTTTGCGAGATATTTCCGCGAATTCGGAGACTTGTTTTGTATCATACTTACTATATCGAAAAAAAAAATTAAAAGAAAACGATTAACGAGATAAGAGGATCACTATAGAACGCGAATTTATTATCGAAATATTCGCAATTGTCTTTCTTAAAAAAATTTAGATTTTAAACATTTTTTTTGTATGTATTACATAAACTTAGAACAAATAGAAAACATCACATGTACTACAACAAAGTGTTATTAAAATAACAATAGCAGAATATCTAAATAAAGACATAAAGAAACGAAGAGAAAAATAATAATTATGTCACAGACTTCTCTGTAATTAAGACACTAATATGTCCTCGTCAAAATCTATCCAAACAATAACTTGTATGCGCGGTCGCACTTACAATCAAGATATAGAGCAGCACGACACACGCTAATAGCATAACAATGACAAAAATTTCCATGTGTTCTCTCGTACGAGGACGAGAAATCAGGTACGTGCGGTCGGTTTCTTTTTTTTTTTATGTAATCGATCCTGTTAAGATCACAATTAATGCAATCGATTGCCAAGCGTCAAGAAACTACGGTGTCTATTTTTTACATGGCGATGGCAAATTCGTGGTCGGTGTGGGTGTAGGACTGCTGCTGCAGGACCTGCTGTGTACACGTTGAGGTTCGACGCTCAGGAAGGTTCTGTCGGAGGTCGGTGGTGCGGAAACGATTTCCGGCTCCGCGGGACTCGGACATCTCCTCTGACTGCAGTTGGACGCCGTGCTTCTCGACAGCGTCTGCAGTGGTATCCGGTAGATCCTTATCGGCTTCCAATCACCTTGACTGTCTGCGAAAGGAAGATTCCCCAAGATTTGGGGAGGGTGACCTCAATACGTTTGTCAAGCGTTCAGAGATAGCGATCGGATCGATGAGGATTTCGAGGTTTAACAGAGGCATTAAAGACCACGTACTCTGAACACTCGATCGAGAGGAGGACGAAGACTGTGCGGTCAGTGGTGGACTGCAAGGCATTTCCTCCTTCTCGAGAGGTTTCGAGTCCAATCGGATTCGCTCACATTTTCCTGGAAAAAATTCCGGCGCCGTGGTTGCGAAGAAGATGTCTCGTTTCGAGGTGATCAAATTGAGACTGGGCATGGCGATCGTGTGAACCAGGTTGCCGTTTATTATCAATCGAATCTCCATCGTGTCGTTAGTGAAGGCAATCACGTATGGAAAGGCACAGGCTGTTATAAACAAATGTAACATCTGTTAAAAAAAACCTACGTCGATATCTGCTGTTTCAGTAATGAAAGAATAGTGTTATTGTGATTATATTATATATGACACTTTTGTTAAAAATTTTTTAATTATCTCACCTACGACTGTCGGCATCGAATTCCAATTAAAATCGAATTCGGTTGGCGCAGTACTCTCTTCCGCCAGCTTTTGAAAATGACATGTATCTAAGGAAAGAAATGAATATCGATAGGCATCTATAACATACACTATATTAGATCCCTTTTAACTCTCAAACTGAAACATCAGAAAAGATAATTAACGCTAGAACTATAAAAACAATCAAAATGACTATTGTATTTTTTAAAATCAAATTTACAATGAATTTCTAAGAGCTCTCGTAATTTCTGTTGCAATATGTAAAAGATTAAATTGATATTATTCAAAAATATATACATATACATATTTATATAAAAGGTTGAAGAGAAGGAAGTAAATTGATCAATTTAATCCTTTACGTATTTAAAAGAAATTGGAAAGAATAAGGGTAATAGGAGTTAGGCGCAGAAGACATCGCGCAAATAATACACCCATAAAGCGTAAAACTTCTTTATTCTACTAGTTTTACGCTTTATGGGTATATTATTTACGCGACGTCTTCTGCGCCTAATTCCTATTGCCCTTATTTTTTCCAATTTCTTTTGATTTATAAAGAGTCTTTGTTAGGTTGATTTGTTATACGGATTTATATATTTATATAATATATTTCTAAATAGTAGAAACTGCAAATATATATGTTGTCAGTTCTAGTGTTAAAAATAAATGTTTTCTGAAATCTCTTAATGTACTTCTTGCAAACCAGTTATGTGTGAATCATCATTGAACTTGAGAGGCCGATGTCTCGGATTAAGTATTAAAATGGAACGTGACCTACTGTTGTAACAAAGTAACAGTTCCGGCTCCTCGTCCTCGCGAAGATCCAACGCCGCTACCAAGTGTGGCTTAGGCGTCGCTTCCATGTGGACTATCCTCGAAGTACCGGAAGCGGAGATCAATTCGAAGTGATGACGGGCACCGCAACACAGTGTCCATTCGTTCGCTGGATCGACGCTCTCGATCATCGTTACTAATGAGGGTGTCTCGCTCGCGGTAAATTCCTTCACTAGTAGAAAACCGTCGATGGTGTCGGTATCAGCTGACGAGCACCAGATGGTCCAGGCTGCATTGTGCTTCCACTGAAGGACCGTGAGTCGGCGACCGACGACTACGCACTATTTCGTACCACAATCATAATCTTGTTTCACAATTTAAAATATAATAAAATAGGATAAAAAGAAAAATAGGAGACATTTAAGTGTCGCATGAGGAAATCGTGATTGATAAATTGCACATTGTCGGATTTTAATTTTCTATCAATTGCATGACTTACAAGGGAAGTTTCACAACTGTTCGGAACCGATTTGATTCTCCATGAAATATGTTGTTAAACACGAAAATCTAAGAGACACGTATTTTTTTATACCTGCCTTTTTTGTTTAATAATTGTTTCACAACATTGAAGTACTCTCGAAACCATACAACTTTTGTTTAAAAAATTTTTTTCTATCTTTTATACTTTCGACGATATTCGCCTCGAAAGAAAAATACCGTTTTTTTTTTTCAAAAGGGTGTTTCACATCTTAAATATAAGTTAGCGCACGTATAAAAAAATACGTGTCTTTTAGATTTTCGTGTTTAACAACATATTTCATGAAGAATCAAATCGGTCCCGGACAGTTGTGAAACTACCCTTGTCAGTCTTCTTACCATACGTAAATGCGATCCTCCGGGTCTCGTGATGCTGTACAATTGACATCCCCGTGTACGCCGCAGCTTTCTCTCCTTGATATGCGCTCGGCTTCGAACGGCCGGGGCGCGAACGCGCATCCGCGCTCGCGGACGTCCTACCGGTTGAAACTTGGCGGTGGCACGTGTGAAATTGTCACACTCGGCGTCGTCCTCGTCGCAATCATCATCGTCATCCTCGACGTCCTCGTCGTCATCTTCTTCCTCCTTCTCCCGATCGTCATTCTCGCGATCGTTGAACAGCTCGGCGCATCTCACGGAAGCATCGCTTTCAAACTCTCGCAGCCGGAAAACGTAGACGCTACTCTCCTTACCTTTATCGCCAGCACGGAATAAGAGTATACCGTGCTGCTCGATCACATCCAGTTGCTTAATCTGCACTGATTCATCGAAGAGCAATCTGTGCGAAACCCCATCTGGAAAGAAAATCGATAAGGGATTTAATTGAAAATTTCTGATAACAGCTTCTGTTGCAATAATTTGTAATTTGATTCCTGAATAAATTACTAATTGTCCCACTGAGAGGAAAGTGTTTGATACTTATAACTATAATTAAATGGTAAAATAATTATGGAATGAAATATTAGGTACTCCATTTTTATAGTTACTACTGCTAAATGTTAATAATAATAATTATATTTATTATATAATATAATTACATTTATAATTTTATATATGTACAAAAAAATATGTATCCAATAATTGGTATCGAAAATGTTATATTCTAATGTTAATAATGTTAGTTATCTAATAATGACCATGAATGAAGATAAAAAATGAAGTTTCTGATCAATTTTATTATTTTACTATACAATATTATTTTACTATACAATTATAGTCACAGATACCAAATACTTTTCTCTCAGTGCGCTTTTAATACGTTACATTGTATTTAATCGTTATTTGATACAACTTTTCGATTATTCGACCGAGAGAAAATTGTGTCTCTCGGATAATCAAAATTGTGTTAGATCTCAAACAATTAGATTTCGAGATAATATCTACGTCGTATAGGATTACCTTCGATGAGAAACGTCCCATTCTCCGAGGCGAGGATCAGCCTGTTCTCCAGCCAGACATCACCGCAAACGACCTCGTAAGGAAAGTCGGGATAGATGCATCTTGGTTCCCATGGCCTGGGCTTCAAAGGGCCGACAGTGGCGAGAGAGGTGGGTGCGAGGCCACGCATGATAGCTTCCAATTTCAAGGCTTGTCCGACTCGCACCATTTCGACAGCGCGTGTCTCTTCTCGCCGTCGACCCGGTGTCTCCACGACATCCGAAAGTGCTCGGCGATTTAACATGCTCTGTAACGAAATTATATTAAGTTGATTATTTTCTTTAACATATCCTTTTCGCTTTGATTATATACTTAGGTAGGCATTATTTCTTCTTACAACTTTTGAAAAGAGATATCATTTATAAATATTGTGTTTTAATATTATATTATTTTTTAAATATTAAATATTGATATTATAATAATATTATTGCGCATTATTCCCTTACAGAAATTTAACAGTAGCCAATTTAATACTGAAAGACAGTAATTAATTATTTATTTGGAGTATTAAACCATTGAACAACTTTTAATACTTAAAATAAATAATTAATTACTGTCTTTCAGTATTAAATTGGCCAGTATTAAATTTTCGTAAGGGTTACGGTTTATCGAGATTATTGTAAGTAAAAATTAATGGAACGCAGAGGAAATACAAACGAGAATAAGTGCCAGTCCGTGTAAAGTAGCTTACGTTGCTCTTGCTGTCTTGCGAATGCTCCTGGTACATGTCTCGCAACAGGGCGTCGAGAGTTCTTTCCCTCTTTCTAGAGAATGTCGGCGTGTCAAAAGTAGCTTTCTCGCCATTGATCAATTTAACAAGGAGAAATTCGCGGAGATTATACGGGTCCTCGAAAACTGGTGGACAGGGAAGGCTCGGTCCGAACAGGGGTACGTTCTCGTCGCAATAAATAGCGACCCGCCAACCCTTGCCATCCGCCTCGGTCGTCACCACGGCAAACACGTCTAAGTAATTGGAAATGAACTATATTTATTTAATGACCTTTTTTTTTATTTTATTTTAACTCAATAATATAGTTACATAACTTTTATATTAGCAGTTATTTTACTCTATTTTTTTTTCAATTAATTTGTAATTGATAATTAAAATAAACGACGATGGAAAAATAATTTTAAAGGAAATATCTAAAATTATATTTTTATTATAATCGGCGATACATAATGTAAGTAGGCCAAGTGCGTGATATAACGTGTTAAAGTTTAAAAGAACGTGAACAAAATCTGTAGGCGTAATAAAAAGGCACAAGGAGATTGAGAATCACTACGTTACATCTTATTTTAACTCGAATGCTCTTTATGTAAACAACAATAGGCGAGGTTCAGTTCGATATATTGTTCGTGACCTTATCATGATATTTTTCTTAACTTACGGGTAAACTGGCTTCTTATACAGTTCGGATTGAAAGTATCTACGGCTGATGGATCGTCCGTGTAAATGATGTTAACAATATCGTTACCAATGTGTCTTTTCCTTTCGAGTTGCTGCGGATTGTCCTTTGAATACGGTAGCATCGTACTAACATGATACATAACTTCGTGACCTGCATATACCGTGTAATAACTTTCCTTTCCCGTCATATCTCCTGAAAAATGACAGAACGTGCGAGTGGGGTCGTGGACATAAGAAAAAGATTTCCTTTGGGTTAGTACGAGTTTATTCAAGCCGTGGATATAGTACATAAAACCAAAGAAACTACAAAAAATTTGTTGAAAAATTTGTTCAATCGATAATGTGTTTATCAATATTTTAATATATTTTCTGTAAATGTATTATTACAGTTAGTCATAAAAAAAATATGGTAATGAAAAATAATCAAACGATTCGTTAGTTGAAAGAATTGGAGAAAGGGCAGAACATTTTCAAATCCTGCCAATGTAACAATCTGAAGAGACGAATGACGATTGCAGACCTTTTCTGATTGTAGATCTCGAGTTTGCACTGCCAATATTCATGTCATCAACGTACCTTTCACATCCAAGCCGCCTCTATATTTGTCCCAACCTTTGAGCCGTATCCTCTCACCCAGGATCTCCAGGAAGCTCTCGAAACCCGGGCTACCTCTTTCTACGAGCAATGAGAAACGTACCTCAGGGATCAATAGTACATCTATTATCACTTAATTTCCCACCCCATCTACGACTTGTCTTTTGTTCTCAGCGCACTTCCGGGCTTACCGTTAGACAACATCTCGTCGTCGGTGATCTGACCCTCTCTCGCGTAGATTATACCAAACTTAAAGTTTACCGAGCCTTCTTGTTCCTCCAATAGTAATAGATCCTGCCAAGGATCATTGAATTAATCTATACCTCCTTTACAACGCCATTCTTGAGTGTGAAATGGTATGAGATCTTTGTAAACGTACCTTTTGCAATTCGGGTGTGAAAACTTCACGAGGCGCTTTGTCGAGTTTTTCCAGACTGAAGAAGTTGCTGGAACGTCGTTAATAATAGATTACAATCGTGTTTCTTTTAGTTTGTGGACGTAGAGATAGTTACCTGAGAATTTGTCTGATAGTCATTGTTTTGTTCGCCGAATACGGCAACGATATTTTCTGCGCGCCCTACATAAAACATTTCTTAATTTATCATGATTAATTTTGTATTCGGAAATAATAATTTTATTCTTCGAGGTACAAGTCTACCAAAGGATCGGTATCAAATATATTACAATAAAAGTGGGGGTTGAGTTAAATAAAATTTTATATTCGCATGTCATGTGCAAAGTAAATTGGGTATTACAAAGAGATATATAGATATCGATTTAACATATGTACCTATAAATGTTTTGTTTGTAAAATGAATTGAAGCTGAGTTTAATGTAAGGAAACTTTCCAAATGTCTGACATATATGAGAAAAAAAAAAGAAAAAGAAAGGAAAAGTTAGGAACGTAAATAATTTCATGAATTTGTCTCTGGAGGGATCTTCCCTACTAAATAATACATTATGTACTCACAGTTCGCCTCCATAGAATAACTCTATAGTGTGGTACGCATTGATCACCGACTTCGCTCGTGACTACCGAGAGGAAGAGAGGATTTCTCTCCTGATCAGAAGCGATATAATTTTGATGCACTGTGCATAAATAAAATTAATAGCTTTTTTTTATTTGATTTCCTTGACTGTATTAAATCGTCTATCGTAAGTAACTCTTGTAGTAATTCTTACATCTACGAGCTACTATAAAAAATACAAAATATAATATTCTATGCATAATTTTTCATTAAACGTAACAATGATTAATTTGGTCGAGTGAATAAATAATGTAAACCGATTTACATAAATGGGACGCTGATAAAATGTTCCATAATATTTCCTCAATATTATGTATAAAAAGAAAATATGATTAAAAAAATTAGGATGCCTATATAAGCAGAAATATTTTAAACAAAATAATGCATTATTACATATGATTATTCTAATTGCAATGATATTATTGTGTTACAGATATACTTCAACTTACGTTTGCCTAAGAAGTATTTAAAGTACCAACGCGTTTGGTACTCTGGATTTTCTAATATCGGCGTACTCGGCGAACCGAACATCTGTTAATGTAAAAATCGTTCATCGTTACAAACATAATCCGTGGCAGAAAGTGGGATACGATGAAAGAGTGAAATGAGGTAAGAACGAGCAATTACGCGAAACGGGACGAATCTCTCGAGTGGTGAAAAAAGAACTTGATCGTTTGATCATTAAGCAACGCTTCCTCACCTCTTCTTTTTCCCCGAGAGAATCTCCGTTCTCCACTCGGAATCTTCTGCCATTGTCAGCACCGTCCTGCTCGATCTGCGGCAGCTAGAAAGACATTTTTGAGCGTCGCAATTACCAAATACATACGTAACATGAAATATCCGCGTGAATCAACATGCTCCAGTTTCAAATTTACGAATTGTAATTCGTTTCAAACATTCGAATGAAATGGTAAAATCGAATCCGGGTCTTAAATCTTTTCATGTAGACTTTATACAAATAATCTATTTCGAGAACTCGATTTCATTTCTACGAAATTCAGCATAATCAAATTCTATTGAAAAATATTTACTTTTTTTCTTTTTTTTCTCGTTTTATAAACCATTCCTAAAAAAATTTAGAAGCTTTCCATCCAGTGATTGAAAGTCGCAAGGATCGCGACGGAATTGAAAGTAGACCGAACGAAACATACGTTTCTAAGAAATAGAAAAGTTGGAAAATTAAATATAAAATTCAAATCCCCCCTTGAAAGAAAATTTTATGAAATAATTTATTATTAATTCAAAGTAATATGCTTTTCACCCACGGATTTATCAAAGATGTATATTACATTTTTGATTGAAATTCTATTTAACAGACTTAATGATTTAAAAAAATTTTTCTTTTGTATTTTCCGATAAAACTATGTCGCGTCTGAATATATTGTGACGTCGTATATTAACACGAACCAAGCACTGCCCGGGTGCACCTTCGACGAACTATACGATAAGCAAATCAATAGATAAACAGCAAGATAGAAGGAAACAATATAATCAGCTTACTGGACGTGTCATGAATTATCATAGGGCTTTCGTCCGTTTTATCGGAGTGATTAGCGTTTACCTTGCACAAGTACTTGTGCATACGGCTAAGACCCTTGTAATAAGTAGAGCGAGGCTCTTACCTAGATATGTTATATGTATCTACTTTTCATTGTTTCCTTACCATTTCGACACTGCCGTAACATCGTCTCGACAGGACGCCTCGCCTCGCTATTGCATCCGTAGTGGATCTGAAACATGGTATAAAAAATGTTTAGATTTAACCCGAGCTTACCACGAGGATATATTTTTCTTGAGAGATTTTTCACAAGACACTTAATTAAAGTAGTTTACTCGTTCATATTCGCCAGAGACGTAGTACGTGTTCTATAAATACGTTTGATTTTCTACATGGTTTTTTTTACGAAGTGATTCGCACTGTTCAGAAACAAATGACTTCACTGCGCGTAAACGTTTTTTGTAGCTTTTTTTTACTACATGTGTACGCATTCTCATGGAAGCGTTCGCACCAGGAAAGACACGCCTCGTCCGCCGTGGTGAATGGCATTCTCGACTAAGAACACGTATGTTTTTTTCTAACAGCTTTATCGTGTCTTTTTGACGGTGCTTCTAACACGTCGTTTGCTATTTGAAAATTATGTGGATTAAAAAAACTGTTGAAATGTTTCTCGAATTATTTATCTCACTCCGAAATGAATCCAGCGTTACGAATCAATTTCTGTACTCATAGAATGATCCGCAATTTTGCCTTTAATTTTAACGACAGCGACTAATTTTTTATTCAATCTAGACTCTGGCTTTCTTTAACTAAAATATTATTATGACATAGATAAAAATCGTTGCTTATTTTAAGTCCAATAATTTTTTCTATAATTTTAATTTAAGAATAGAATTTAATTACCGAGATGTTTAATATTGAATGTTGAGAAGTTGAAGCAAAAGCATGATGTATGATATTTTCCTAGAAATTTTCCTAAAAAGCATTAATTACATTGGGCAAATAATCTATCATATTAAACGGTTATGAAACCACGTTCCTCGATATTCTCTCTCGCACGGAAGATTAAACGGTAAAATGCTATTGGCAGGATAATTATCATTGATTCACTAAATGTATCTCGATCAAATACAATCATCCCCCGGTGAGCGAATATACGTATCTACTTCGTAGTGTGAACGTAATATACGATGGCACCCTTCGTCCGCCGGCTCAATCCCTCTCTCGCGCTTCTCATTTTTCACGACATGAATATCTAGGTTAACGAGAAGCTACGTCGAGGTCGAATTGGCCGGGTAATCGGGAGAGGCCGTTACATGAAAGAGACAAAGAGAAACGGTTACTGTTCAAGATTCGGGATTCGCATGGGTCGCGAGTTTCGCACAGCATTGCCCGTTAGATTGTCGTTTCAGTGACAAGGTTTTATTGGTTTCTGAGTGAAGCAAATAGAAAAAGATCAAGCAACAAGCAGCGAATTACTCTTTTTTTCAATAAAAGGTAATAAAAAAAAGTCAGCCAGTAAATTGGTACGGTATTTCATGCGACAAATAGGAAGATAAGTCGAACAGCGAGAGAATAACAAATTACTTGCTCATCCTTTTCGAGGAAAAATGGGAATATAATCAAGAGACTAAATCAGCAACTTGTTACTTGACTCGCAATTTTGCTTCACGTGACATGGCCGTTAGAACAGAAGATCACGCATTAAAGTTAACGTACACATGACTGGCTCGTCGATGTAACTGCCTAAGTTGCGAGGACGGCATGAGCGCTGCCACGCATA
Organism: Mycetomoellerius zeteki; assembly: GCF_001594055.1. Taxonomy (NCBI): domain Eukaryota; kingdom Metazoa; phylum Arthropoda; class Insecta; order Hymenoptera; family Formicidae; genus Mycetomoellerius; species Mycetomoellerius zeteki. The sequence goes on from NW_017256500.1 coordinate 1,900,404, forward strand.
CCGATCTGGATCTGTTCCTGCGTATCATCTCCTGGATGCTCGAACTAGGTCGCAACGATTCCTCTTCGCTGTCGCTGGTCGTGGTCGAGCTGGCGACCTCGCCACTCTCGTGGCGTTTCACTTTGCGGGACTTGCTTTTCTCCGTGGAGCTCGTCGAGGATGACGAAGCTGAGGCCGTCGTCGGGTGCGTTGATGACGCGGTTGACGAGGCAGTTCCGGAGGAGACACCCCGCAGTCGCGAAACGAGTTTGATATCCAAGCATAGCATTTTCGCCGATTTTTTTTTAAATTGCCTGGCGATGTCTCTACGTATTATGTACAATTTAACAGTATGACTATGCACAACTACGCGGTTTTATTTCACATATAGCATGCGCCACTAGGAGACTGGCTTGGTATGTTCCCCTTTTGGTAGCATCATCATCATCATCATCATAATGTCGTTGAACAGCCGGCGAATGTCGGCACCCGCATCGTTGTGCGACTTGTGCAAACCAAATTGCCGCACGTTGCAACGCGGTGAGGGTCGGTCGGAAGGAACTGCAGGTGTCGTGAGATTATTTGACGAATCTCGACTACGCGGCGTGGCTCGTTGTTTTTGGATACCGTTATGCGCCGCGGCTGATGCTTTACATCTCTCAGCGTAGTTGAGGAATACCAATTACCGCGAACGCCTCTTGAGCTGTGTGGTAATTTGAATTCTCTCTCTCTCTCTCTTAACGTTCGGGTCGATCGCCGATGTTGGGCGATGTCGAATAGGAGATCATCGATATACACAGAACGGGAGGAACGAAGTGCGATCTAACGTGGCTTATACGCGTGTACGTTATTTATGTGCCACTTCTGTGATCTTTTAAATGCTTCGATAATGTAATGCTAGATGCACTTAATGTTGTACAATAAATGATAAATACTACTCGCAATTTGCAAATAGTTGTCGCACACACCTGTGGAAATAATTATATGTCACCGCAGATAATTGTATGTATATTGCAATATCAAAAAGTCTAATAGATATGACAGCAAATGACAAAGTCTTTTTTAAGGTATATACATATATAACGGTTTTTTAAAATGAAATAAAAAGTTCGAAAAACTATTTTCGATTATAACTCTAAATGAAATAAGTAGCTCTCATAAAAATATATTTTTTTAATTATATATTATTTTATTGTTATTCTTTATTCTCTAATAAAACAAAGCATTTTAATCATTAATTCAAAGTTTTTCAATTAAACTCTATCTATTTTGATTAATTACGGAGCGGTGTAAATTAGTGCACGGAAAGAACGGTTTTTCTGAAGTATCTAAAAATTTTTAGTTAACACAGATCTAAAATTTTATTGGACTATCAAAATAATTATGTAGGACGTTTAGGCTGGTTGCCAGAATGTTAAAATTTTTTGCAGCACTACTCATCATGCTTGAGCTTTTTATATAATTATTTTGATGGTTTAACCAAATTATTTTTAAATCTATATTTAGTTTTAGATATAATTCAGCACAATCGTTTTTTCCGTATATAATTTTCATTTAATACAATATTAATCTAATATTTATACACGCTAATATAATAAAAAATCCGCTAATTAATAACACTATTCAGTTTTACACGTTTGTTTTTAATATTTAAAGATAGTTTTTTCTGTACAAGAGCATTAATGAAAGATTAATAAACCTACGTATATGGATATATTTTTATCGGATAAGACGATACTAATGAAAAATTTCCACATTCTTTGATTAAACAAATTTAATCAAAAACCAAACGCGTAGGACTGTCCCGTATTAAGAATATTCTCAGGATAATGACATTCTTGTGGCTTCTTTCGAACTTGAAGATCCTTTTTTTGCGAACACAGCAGAAAAGCATGATACATACGACGCGACTTTTACTTAAAGTTTTTACTTGGAATGCAAAAGATGAATTCAACAACTCCGAAATTTAATTAAAATTCCACTAAAAGAATCGAATTCAAAATAACAAGATAAAATAAAGATTGAGATGTATTAGCGTTTCTTAAAAATTCAAACAGGGGTGTTGAACGCTAATATGATATTAACAAGAAAGATTTGCACTGAAAATGTAAGAGAATGAAGCGCCTACGCTAAGAATAGCACAAATGGCTAGATCTAATGAATGAATAACTGAATTGAGTTCATGGATAGATGACTCTACGCGCGCACGGTCGTTCGTCTCATAGATACTTTATCGAACATCGGGCGAAGACATCGATACTATTGAAACGACCTTTTACCTTGCCGAAGCTTCCAATATCCGCGATATCAGAGGCCTTCGAGATAAGCGATGCGTGTCAAAGATACGCCGATACGTATTCACGTAGGTCTTATTATTTGTAAATTCATAATGTCAAATTATACCCAATTTGAATTATTTTTAATCATTTCTATAGGTCGCCACTACTGCGACTCAGTATATCGTTAATTTAACTAAAACAATAGACTGTTAGATATTAAAATAGCAATGGTAACCCAATCTCTTGAGTTAAATAACATTCTGTTTTTTTTCCATGTGTGTAAATTAATCCATTTTTTGTGGTTAGTTTCAAAGCAAAACATGTCCATGTACGCACTTAATAATAAACTCAAATTTAATACATTTTCTCGAATTAAATTGTTTTCGGCAAAAATTTTTTAATTCGAATTTTCGTCGCACATCAGAGATGAATCATCGATTTAAAGATATGGTGTTTTATGGCCATTTCTACCAATTTAGATTGACTTTTATCTTAGTTTAATTTACTTTTTTTTTAATCTTAGAACTAGAAAGTAAGTTAAACTAATGCTTTGTTAAATTCATAATGTCAAATATCCAATTTGTATCACTTTTAATTATTTTCATAGGTCACTACTGCTTCTACTCAAATGTTAATTTAACTAAAATAACGAAGTTAAACAGTTTAACTCGAAAAATGTATTAAGCTTGATTCAAATTTAGTTTACTATTTCCTAAATACGTTAATGTACGTTAATATACGTTGTTTATTTTGGAGCTAACTACGAGCAAAAATGGATTGATATACATTTTTATACACACAGAAATAAAAAATAATAAAATATTATTTTACTCAAGAGATTGGGTTACCATTACTACTTAGATATCTAACAACCCTACCTTTAACAAACAATGACATGGATTTCCCTCTATCAATTTTTCGATCCTATCGAAGAGTCGTTCGGGTGGACAATTCGTACGGCCGACATTTCACATTTGTATTCGAATGATTCACCATATCGATAATAACGAAAAATGGCCGGTATCGATTCTTTTTCTTTGATCTCGCGATCCTGTGAATCGAAAATCTCCAGTTGAGGGACAACGTCCAACGTTGTCGGACGGATATGGCGATTCGATAACCGAGCATGTGAAGTGTACTGTTGTATAGATAGACAAGACATGTAGAAGTTACGCTAACACGATGCATTCCGTAAATTCTACGAACAAGTATCGGATCGTGAAATATTCGCTGTAGGAAATATCTAAGGTGTCCAATACGCGCTTTCTTTATTCTTACATCGAATCGCAAATTTTTCTAGAAAATCTACAAGCGAGCTTTTGGGAAAAAGTGTATAAGTCATCCTCTAAATTAAATCAAGATTTGTTTAGGAACCGATTTGCAAGCTCAGCGGAAAATCTTTTATCGTACGTAAATAGTGAAAACATATAAGAGTGATATCGAGCTTCTATTCTTTTTAACAGCGATTCCATAGAGATTTGAGATTTTACGAGATCCTTGTCACCATACTAGATATACGTATAAGAATAAGATAAGGTTCGCTGTGTCACGTTCTCGAACACTCTAATCAGCCCTCTTTCGCTCCAGAGTGCAAAAGGATCAAGTAAAGCGTTTCACGATTCTCAAAACGAATCAGAAGTTTCTTCAAAAACAACCTCGCTATTCAAGCCTCGGCCTTCTCTAACACCAACTTTCTATGAACTTAACTTTCCTCCTTCTTCTAAGAAAGAGCTACAAGATAAAAACTTCACTTCGTAAAACACTTAGCTTAATTATAGCTTAACCTTTCTCAGAATAATTTACTACATTAGTATGACATTAAATTATGATTAATGTCACCCAGTCATTTCTTGAATAAGTTACTTTTGAAATATTTCTCTATTTTCTTCAAAAGTTATATTTTGAAGTTGTCTTCTGAACAAAGTTAACCGAACATGTAAATTTTGTTATTCAAGAAATCTTAATAAAAGATTTATTTGCTAAGTAAAAAGATCCTATCGATACTTCACTCTGTGATACGCGTGATACTTCACGCGTCGATGTCGTTGACAGATGCTTCTCTTTTTTTTATTTTGCAGTCATCATTGAATTATTACCATTATTTTAAATAGTATTTTAAATAGCAAGCCGATTAAATATTGAACATTTAGTCATTAAAAATCATACGATTCCGAGACCATGTCATACTTTGAAAGAGAATTGCATGACAATGTCATTGTAAGTCTATAGTTAACTTCATTACGAATTACTGCCATGTACATACAATAATTGTGACAAGTTATATCTATTTAAAGATGAGATTGCAAAGATTTAGATTTAGCATGTCACATGCAGTCGCTAATTTTCTTATTAAGTCTCTGCGACACTGGAAATACAATGGACTGCTTGGTCGGTCCGGACGCGAAGAATACCACTTGCGGAACTCGACGGCACTGAACGTACTCCCTCGCGTCTTGGGTCTGCAACCCCTACTGGCCGTATTGCCGCCGCCGTTGCCGCCGCCGCCGTCCCGTGGCAAACCTTTACAACCCGGCGCGTAGCGCAGCAGCCCCCGCGAGATAGTGGCAAGTTCCTCGCAGTGACATGGCGACTCGACGACTGGCGCCGCGTCGACGAGTTCGTCGGTCCCCACGTCCACCTCCGTCTCTTCCTCCCCTGTCTCCTTCTATTTGTCGTCTTCCACTGTCTCCTTCTCCTCTGTTACTATCCCTCCCCCTCATCCACCTCCTTCTCCTCTTCCTCACCTCTCGTTCATTTATCTATTTGTTCCTCCATGTATGTACGTACGCGTACGGAGTCCGAGTGCCTTATCGCGGCACCGTGACGTATGTCGCCGTTACTCGTACCCGGCATAGCATATCGATGCGCGACCCTTCGCCACGATTCGGTAGGGACAGTGTCGGTACGGTGACCTGTATTCTCGCCGGCACCAGGTCGACGCGGCGCTCCTTCAATCTCCGTCGTTGTCCTGGCGACACCTCCCCCACCCCTCTCTCTCACACCACCATCAAATTTTGGCACCCAAACGCCGTTCGAACGGGGTGGGATTAGGGCGCGACTGTGCGTACCGGCGAATTAGCACAGCCCGAACGTTAATCAGATTCTCTTGCCGCCATCGGGGACGTCCTCGTGAAATGTAAATAGCCAGAGAATTAACTTGGATTGTTTTACATGAGATGATGCGATAAATCCTACGCGGCGTTTCATACACAGGGAATGTTTGAGAATTCTTGCTAAAATCATGGAAAAGTACCCCCTTTTTTCATGAACCCGAAATAATTCGAAAATTTTATGACAGAACTGTTTAACGTAGCAAGTAAAACGGTATTGTTAATTTTAAAGGTTTGAATTAATAAGAGAAAACTTTTTCCCCTTTTAATTGGAATGAATATTACTTTGATAGAGTTTTAATTTGAAACGTTTTACATTAAATTGTGTATACACCATTAAATTCGTAATGTCAATGTAACGTCATGTCAATTCAATTTGAGTTATTTTTTAAGCATACATTAATACAGACGTTGTTTACGTTAAAACCAACCAAGAAATAAAAAAATTTACATTTTGGTACACATTGAAGTTAAAAATAACAAAACATTAACTTAAGGAAGAATAAGAAGAATAGAATAGAAAAGAAGAGAGCAAGAGAGATAGAGAGAAAGAAAATAAAAGAATTCTCAAATTCTCTTATTTAAAAAAAAACTACAAATTTAAACAATTTACAACATTTTTTTATTTACTTTTTATTTACGGAGTAAAATATATTCTTATATTTTACTTCGTAAAGTAAATAATGGAATCACCATTCAAGTGTTGAGAAACAGAAATTTTGTGAATTAATATAATTTTTTGACATTAAATATCACTAAAAAATTTTAATTTTAATATATCATTTGAAATTCTACATATATAAATATAAAAAATAATAAATGAATATGTTATGAATATATTAATTTATTTATCATACGTTTATTTTTTATATTGTAAAAATATTTAAATTCTTCATAACATATTACATATATTATTTATGAATTTGCGTCATTACATAAGAAATTTAAAAAGCGAAGTTTTTGAAAATTGAAGAATAAAAATCTTTTGAGAAGCATATTCTTTTCTGGTGTAAAAAGCCCTATAAAAAACAACTATTATTTGTTAAGAAACAAAATGTTAGTCAAAATTTATTCAGTAACTAACCAGTTTACTAAGAAGCTAAATATATTTTATCTTCTTTTCGCGTGTCAGTGCAGTGGCTGGATTTATGTCGTTTACAAAGTGCTGACGTATTTACTCTTGTTTCTTTTGCTCAATTTTGTATCCTACATTGCAGCTGTTTTGCTTTCCGTATTGTTCGTATTCGAAACCTGTATGCGGTTCTTGCATGTGCGTATGTGTGATATTTCGTATTTCGAAATGTTCATGCAGTTCTTGCATTGTGAAAATACGTTAACATAGAAGTTGAAATGTATAAATATTTTCATTGTATTTTAGTTATACGATAACGTGTTATTTTATTGTAATGTCAATTATCGCTCCGATTTCATTTTGATAGGCTTTACAGCAGCAGCATTACTGATGGTGTCTCACCAATTATGTAATCACACGTTTTTGTGCGTATCTCTGTGTAATTCTTCTCGTATACGATAATTTAAATTAAATCAATAATTTTTTAATAGAAATTATTTATATCGCTAAAGGCCTGTTCTACCTTCGGATAAAGTATGCGGTAATTTGTCTCGTGAAACATGTACACACATACATATCTACGATAATAGCGTGAAATGATGTATAATAGAATTATATCGTAATAATTTTTCTTAGCGATTACCACAATTTGTCGTGACTTTTATCCGTCGCGTACCTTGTTTTTTGCTTTATGAAAGAGCAAATTGGATTGCATGTAATATGGCAAAACGCCAAAATAGTCTCTCTGTGGTATACATTCCGTTTCATACGCCACACGCGCGTGGTGAAAGATATTTTTGCATTAATTCATAAATTTGAATTGAAATATATAAATCCTTTATATATAAATCCTGAGTATATATAAATAAATAATTAAAATTTTATATATATAATATATATGAATAAATAATTAAAAATTTATATATAAATATCGGTAAAAGTAGCGAACGTTTCCTTGATCAGTTATATAAAGAATAAATGACAGACGTAATGACAGGCTCCAATCCAGGCTCGTTTTCTCTCACGGATTGAAGAACAAGTTTTCCGAGATACGTACACCAAGTTTTCGATGTATCATTGGTTTATCGACTCCCGATAAAGTCTCCCAGTTGGCTCGTCCAGCCGGTGGTTTCTTATCGACTACAAAGATGGTATAGGATTTCATCCCGCGCAACTGCAAAGCGATAACCGATAAGCTTGCACCAGACTGCACGAGACAATTTTAAATTCAAAATTAGCTTCGTATAAGATTTGCGAATAGGGTGAATGGACTTATTTATCAAGCTCGTATTCATCGTTCACCATTCGTGCTAATTCGTCGGTAGTTCTTTAAACGAAGTCAAAGATGAATCACTACAAAAATGTTTGATAAAATCGCCTTGAAATACGTTGGCAACAGATGCGCGCGCCGTGTATTTTGAGTGTAGAAAAGAATCGAGAGTGATAGATAAGCGACATTATAGTTATTACGTAGCCGACTGGCGCTATAAAAAAAAGAGAGAGGCGATTAAAGTTGCCACTTGCACGGTGCTATAAATAATAGAAATAGATAGAGCGATTATTGATTGCATGAACATAACTTTCTATGAAGGGGTTCCACGAGCTGGTGGATCGTTATGTATACACAGTGTTCTTGAAAGTTGACGGTACATCTTTTTAAAGCACTTGGATTTATTTTTAACTCGTCGAAAAAAAGTTCGTAAAAACTGCATATCTGTATTTATACTCGTAAAGTCGATGGAACGGCCACAGAATTACATTCAGCTGCATAGTGTATAGTATAGTACTGTATATACTATTTTGTATACTATTTTTGTAAAGAGAGTTTAAACTGTACGACAATCGAAGTATAACAAATTAAAGCAAAAGCCTTTTTGAATCAAAGATTCAAGAAGAGAGAGATAAGGAAATTATGCTCATTATAATGGCGGTCGCTCATTAAAATAGCGGGCTGTGCGATTTTTTGCAGGCGCATTTTGTGCATTAATTGCATGCAATTTTGACTTCGTATCGATCTTGTCTATTTAATTTATTATAAACACACAGAATTACAGATTTCAAACAAAGAACCTTATTCTTTCAATGTGAGAGCGCGCAAAAACATGCAACAAATAGACTCATTTTCTGATAGTGATGCAATTTGTCGGAGAATTATTCTTTTAATTTAATACGCATTGCTCAACACGTATATAATGTTATTCTGTTATCTAATTTGAAACGCAATAATCTACGCAACTAATAATAGATACGCAGTCTTTGTGTTACATAATTATGAAATGTTTCAGAGACAACTGTTATACCTATTAGACTCTCTCTACAGAAAGTAACATCGAAACACTTTTAACTTAATAGCTGGATGTCGCAAACATCTACGTACAATATATTTTTATCATAATTAGCGGTTGCGAAGTACGCATCCTTCCGTTTGTGGAAAGTAATCTGCAAGAATACAGGGAAAATGTAGATATGTACACGGAAAGAATGATTTCACTAAAATATATAATATAAGATTTAGATAGATACAGCTCTGAAAATAATTTCGTTTACTGTTAAATATCAAAGGAGCAATAGTATCCTAATGTGAGTTAAATAACATTTTGTTACTTTTAACTTCCATGTGTGTGTGTGTATGTGTAAATCAATCATTTTCATGATTAGTTTCAACTTAAAACAACGTCTATATTAACATACACTTACAATTAGTAAATAATAAACCAAATTTTAGTCAAATTTAATGTACTTTCTTGAATTAAATTGTATAATTCAATTGTTAATTAAAGTAATGACATATTGAGCAAGAGCAGTGGTGACCTACATAGAAATAATTAAAAATAAGTCAAACTGAGTATAACTTATACTTAACATTATGAATTTAACAGTGTTGGATCATCAAAATAATTATGTAGGAAACTCAAGTATGATGAGTAATACTCTACATAAAATTTTAACATTCTAGCAATCAGATTGAGCGCCCTACATAATTATTTTGATGGTTCAACAAAATTACTTCCAGATCTATATCTAATTAAATTTTTAGATAGTTCAGCAAAACCGTCCTTTCCGTGGTAAATTTGATTAATTTCACGGTACAGCCTAGATTTCAATCGAATAATGCTAAATTTCAAGAACGCTCCTCAATTAGAAAAAGCACAAGAAAAGTTCTCAGAGATGATTTTCATTATCTTCTCCATATCTCCTCCAAATGAACGGTCAACATTGAATTGATTTCCTCAATTTGCTGTAGCTATATGAAAAGTACTTACAATACTGTCAACATGTCCGATTTCCATGAAAACACCGATGTACTGTCGAGAGATTTAATCGAGTACCACGAAAATATTGATACGGTTAATAGATTTACACGATTTCCACGAAAACGGTGAAGAGGACATACACTTACATATACTGCGCAGTTATGTATCAAAAAAAGATGGCGTGCCAAAAAAGTAGAGTAATCCAGTTAACGTGATTATATATATTTAACACACACGCGGCAAACTCGTTCAGGACACGAAGCAGTGTTTTCTAACGATTGAGTTAACAGACATCATTTTCGCTAATGAGAATATTTAGGAGGTCTCGCAAACTTTTCATCAGATTTCAGTCATTGATCCTTTGCACTCGAGTTTGGAACATTATTCACGCACGTAAAGTGCGGTAAAGCCAAATGTGTGTCGCTGATTACGTAAATTGAAACCCGTATACGGTTACAGAGATACATGCGAAAGGAGGACGCATCTCGAGTGCGCATGGCCAGTTTACGGCGATAATAGCGCTGACCAATGTGGTTTCGCGGATAATGTATGTAAAAATAGACACAGTAAGGTTCGTACGACTTGGAAACTATTAGTAATTTATATAGCAATTCTCTCTTTCTTTGTATACTTCGGCACGTCGTTATAGTTACCTTACACAATAGATGTACAGTTTTTCGTTAATTAAATCATTTAAAGCCGATTGTTCCATCGGATAAACTATGTGATAATTTACCTATTGGATAAACAAAAAAGTAAAAGAGTAAAAGCATAAGAAAGTAAAAGAGTAAGACAGTTTACCGAAGTTTACCGAAAGATGGAACAACCCAGCCTTAGTTTGGAAAAGATACAAATTATAAAATCTAATTTATTTAACTTAAACTTTACAAATAAGAGAAAGAATCCTATTTTTGGTCAAAGCGGATCTTGGTGTTCGATAATGGATATACAAATTAATTCACACACATGCAAATACATTTTTCAGTTCTGTAAATCGATTCGGTTTGTTAGACTTGAAATACCAAATTATAAACTGAAGCTAGAAATAACATCACGATTACATTGATCGTCGAAATTTAATAATGATACTACATTTTTAAAACAACTACAAAATTGCAATTCTCATAACATGCAGCTATATCTGCAAACGAAACGGAGTAGCAGTCAAATGTCTTCCGCATTGAAAAATATGAGACGATGGAGAATATCGTTGGAATGGAACGACTTTGTGAAGAAGACAGGAGAGTAACAAAGGTGTCCTCTATACATGTCCATCTTAATCAGGCTGACAAATGAAAAAAGCATACGCAGAACTTTCTTTTCACAAAGAAAGAAGCAGCGATCTTTATGACATACTGTCGTAGTTTTGCAGCTTTGCACAAATATATTTTGTTGCGTTAGACGCAACAGTATAGTATTTTCATATTATTTCTTCTGAGAAAAAGCGTGCAATATAGGTGGAAAAGTATGTTTTTACGCAATGGTATATACGACCGCAGCGGTTTTCTTTTTTCCGCATAAAGATGATTAGCACAGGCATACATATACATGTATACGTTAAACAAACTTGCGAGGAACCGTGGCACACGTTAACATGTATTATACACGCGTTTCCGTTTTGATACAGAAACCAGTCGTGCCTTTCAACGTTATCGTGAAGACTGCAATTTCGCTTCCCTCAGCGGTTGATAAAAAAAAAGAGACATTACATCATCGAGAATTAACATTTATATCACGAGAATTAATCACCTCGATATTTCGTTCTTGAGATTGTCATCAATGCAAAGAAAATAATATAAACAAAAAGAAAATTTATAGCAAACGCGTACTCAATGATAAAATAAAATGTAAAATAAGAAGTTTTTAAATTTCGTTTTGTAATCCGTTATTCAAAAACAGGATTCGATTACCAATTTTGTATAGATAATTATTTCTGATATTATTCCTCGCAAAAAAATAATATAAACAAAAAGTTTATACTGTATGATAAAATAAAATATAAGAAACATTAAAAATTTCTTTCGTAATCCGTCATTAAGACGCTGGTATATCAACTTCGATAATCAATTTTTGATAAATAATTAATTCTAGTATAATTTCTGAAATATTATTCTTTCTTCTTATACTTAAATGTTATTCTTTAATATTATTCTGAAATTAAAATTAAATATTATTCTTAAAAGCTGTACCTTCGATCTTTTTACATTCGTTTCGTACTTATTTACTTACCGTTTACTTACTATCCATATCCGGACTACTTGTAACGTATTTCACATTATATGTTGTATATTATATATCTAGCACGCTCGCGCGTAGAGTCTATATTTATAACCTCGTAAGAAGCGCGACAAATTCTGATGTATAAATATTTACCTTCGACGTCAAACATCTATCGGCCGAAAGGGTTAACGACCTGGAGTCATGGAAGCTACTGAAGTAGCAAAGGGCATATTAACTCGCATGTCAAAGCATCGGGATTCTCAGTATCCTCCGTCCGCGACCGGTCAGGATGGCGCGTCGTCGCAACCTACGAAAGTCTTGTTATGCATCGACAAAATCGATACACCGTGCTTTCGAATGCGGGCCACCAACGCGGTGACGTAATTGAACGATATACTCGCGGACTGGGGTCATCGAAAACGCCCGAGTTCTTCCGCGACCATAATGCCATCGGCTTAACACCCGATACCGACTATCCACCTGGCTAACCGTGTAATGCCGTTTTTCCTCGCGGATTTTTTCCCCCGCTCTCTCTCCGCATCCCTTCGTCGCCGCCTCATCTCACCTCCCTTATGTGCTCCATATTTCCACCTCGCCCCGGTGCCCCTACGTTCGCCATCGAGATGCCGCGGTCGACTTCCACTCGATCGAGCGTGATCGAGATTGATCGGCTTGACACAAAAGAGCGGCAACGAACACTCGGTCCAGAGTCCAATAGCAAAAGGGTTAATTATAAAGAGTGAGGCACCGAAATCCGATATCGCGGAGCCACTCGCCGGCGATATCGCGTTGTTGCTGCTGGTATAATTCCTCTTGGATTAATATCAGTAATGGAATTGCTTCCAGACCGGTCTCTTTTATAACTAGTACTTTATAGACTACTGACTGATCTCGCGAGTGTGTGGTTTTGTAAAGATTTTCATCGAAAGCTATAAATATTCATATAATTTTATAGGGTTATTCAAATGAAAATTCACATGTATTTAAAAATTGTAATTGTTAAGATAATAATATTAGCAAAAAGTAAACACACACACACATAACAGGATTTTTTATTTAATTTTTTTCTTCTCTCTTATATCTTTTTACTATGCTTTAGAACAAAGTGTAAGCGAAGTATTCTCGAAGCAGACTAAGAAATATTCCTCTAGATAATAATACCACAAATCGATGACTCGGGAAACATTTCCGAAGCTGTCAAGTCTATTGATTAAGGAATATCGACAGAATTTCGATGAGTCGAGTTTTTTCGCAACATCCTAGCACGAATTATCAGAAATGTATGATGAGCATAGACGTAATAAGTGTAGTATATAGACTGGGCATTCCATGATCTTAGCATTCTATGCTTCGTTAAAAAGAATTGAACAGCACTTCTTTTCAACTCGATATTTTAGAGAGAGAGAGAGAGAGAGACGAGAGAGAATGAGAAAGTTAATGCTTCAGCACTTCACTCTTTTTAAACCAATAAATAACTTCATAGGAATGGTCGGTTTTTATTACATCTATAATAATAAGCGCACATGTGCGAAAGGAATTTTTTCCGATGACATTATAACATTGTGACGCCAGGAGGAACCTTTTATGGCGAAACATACCTGCTTTCGGTAGTTCACGCGTCTTTGCAGGGGAGGTTAATCTCATTATCCCATAGAGAAACGAAGTGGATCATAAAGAAGGCGGTGTCTCGCTTGAACGCTCCGTTGCCAGATAAAGCAATTAAATTTTGAACGATTCAAGTACGATACTATCCCGTGTGTAACACAATAGTCGAAAATAGTAGAATTTGTGGAACAGCGAGGTAATATCTTGTCGCTGCGATTTCATAATGCGATATCCTAATTGTAATATACATCTAGACGCAATTAAATAAACATGAATCATAAAACGTTATTGTAAATAATGTAAATTATAGCTAATTACATCAACGCAGTAACGAATTGTGTCGCTGTTGAATATTCATCGGTGTTTAATAACAAAATTTATTAATAATCTCTCTAAATTTATTAATATCTCTTCACGTATTATCTATTTGTTACATGGAACGCAGTACATTTCTTCAATATTCAATATCACGAAAATTAGTGTTTAACTTTGGATATCTCTTTTCCCCCGAAATACAGCATTGCGCACAATTTTCTCTTCTCTTTGTTTCCATTAACTGAGATTTTCTTTCCACTTGAGAGATAAATCGAAGATTATGTGACATATAAAATATAGCAGTCGAACGCAACGTCGCCGTTCGATTACATCACGAAAACGTTCCGATGCGGAATTAATTCAGACACGCTCGAGTCGTTAAGAGGAGCTAATTAATGCGCTTGTAGCTAACGTATTAAAAATCGATGTCGGAGATGCGATTAACGTTCTAGCGTCGCGCGCACTCGCGTTGGAACAGAACGATAACGCGACAGTCTTTGCACGTTGACTTTGCAAATTGATCTGAAATAACGGGGTGGATCCCGAGGGAAGGGACCATCTATCGTTTCGGTATATCTTTACGGTACACCGTATCTGGCACGTGCCCCGGCCGCGTGCAGTCGAACAATACGCCAAGAATAATCCGCACAATGCCGCGTATCATTCTCTCTCTCTTTCTCTCTCCAAGATGTAAGACTCTTCCAAATTATTTTCAACCAGTTGCTCGTAAATTGTACGGCATTATGAACTCGCATTCGTAACCGTTTAATACACGTTGTATCGCGGATTTATGTACGTCGTCGTCCGGGAGATTAAAGATCGTCCGGCATCCGCCCCGGATTTTGCATATTGCAATCTGCGCGCTCATTGCCGATTATCGCAGTCGGTTTTATCGCGTTGATGGCATTCGTACGATCGGTTGACTTTGGCTCAATTAATTAAGAAGCACGATTAACATCCCATTCGATCAATCGAGATTACGAAACTAATTAAGTTTTAAAATCATCACTCGCTTGAATGCTCACTAATTAAAAGTTTCCGCCGAATTCCTTTCGGACTTTTGATAAACATTGTTTATCAAACAGTATTATCGTACGGATGCGCGATGACGTTTTGGAACAAAAACAATCGACACTGTTCGCAAAAGTTGAGCAAAGTAGAAATGTACGATGTATCGTGTAATTTTTTAGCAAAATAAAACGTAATATCGCGCAGTATATTATTAGCGGTAATTACAACAACTCTCTATTGAATTTCCAAGCAAACTCCAGCGACTGACAATGTACGTTCATATTATGAGAAAAAATAAATCGGAAGAATTTCTTAGCGGAACAATAATATTACGATTGGGACACTCTTGAACGTACCTACGTCATTCGAATATTCTACAAACTTTTATTCACATCACATCGATTATATTAAGTTTATATGTAAGTAATAATATGTAATTAAATAAAGTAATCCAAACAAAATTTAAAAATCTGATAAAGCGTCTTATCGGTTAATACGAATAAAAAATTCATATGATGGTTATATAGTATAATTAATATTATTTTCTTAATCATAAATTTCTAAGAAGAACACGATAAGAATAATATTGGTATAAAAACGTTGTTTTAATGGCGAGAACATGATGTGATAAAAGTTGCAATATAAATTTCATATTCTTAAGTCAAGTAATAATTTTAATGTTTAATGTAACATTTGTGATCAACAATTCATTTGCGATTTGGAGTTCTGAAGCGGAGGGGTCGGAAATTTGTCTCTACGATTAAATAATTAAGCGGAAGCGGACTTGTGTATATCGCTCACTGGAGATCGAAACCTTCTTGCTCATCAATCAATATCAGCGAGCGACAGCAGCGGTCGTAGCAAACCAATTGCAAGGACCGCGATTGTTCGGCTTTGTACTGGATTGATTGGTTCGCTTGTGGCTTGGTGCTGTCTTTAATGCCCTAATCTCAGAACCATTAAATTCCCAAGTCGCGCTAGTGTCTGTTTCAAATACAAGGCAACTCAAGGTGAAACACACAAAATTGATTTCGTTGAAGAGACTATTATACGATACATACGCTCCCGCGAATTCATGCCGTATAGTCGACTGCATCAAGCGAGCCAGTTCTTGGGATTAAGATTGAAAGTTTCAATCTCTTATTCTTCGAAGTTTTTCTTCGTCGCAAGCTGTTTTTTTACTCTTGAATAATTCACGGATAAAGTTTATTAAGAGCAACAACTTATTTTTCACTTGATCGTACAAATAAAGTATTAAAAAAAAACTTTTGATATTATCTATACTTATTTTTTATATTATATATATATATTTAATACAAAATATTTATTTAATTTCGACATATATAATTCTTCGAGAGAAAATATAAACTATTTTATTGTATAATTATTAATATTTACTTTAATTACGTGCATTATTGTCACTAATATTAATTTATAAAAGCAGCAAAACCAGAGACAAAAGCAAACAATTTCATTTGTACAATAATATTCGTAGGTGCAGGCTTCATCAGTCAAAAGATGCCTAAATACAGGAAAGGTCCGCTACACGGTTTATTGAAATATCTAAAAATTTAGCTATAAATACAGACCTGAAAATAATTTTGTTAGAATCATCAAAAATATGTAAGACGTTTTATAATTAATTTCTAAAATGTTAAAACTTTGCATTGTCATCAACGTTTAAGTGTTCTACATTATTTTAATAGTCTAACAAGTTATTTTAATAATCTAACAAAATTATTTTCAAATCTGTATCTAGCTAAATTTTTAGATACTTCGGCAAATACTGTCTTCTTTCCATATATTTAAGAAAATTGATAAACGAACTTTTGCTTACCTTGTAGTCCATGGTAGCACTTTGTTGCCCTCCAAACTGATGCTTCGCAGCTCGTACTTGGTCCTGTATCGCATTGGTGAAGCGGGCACCGCGTTTGTATGAGCGACGTTTTTCATGCTCTTCGTAGTGGGCCCGGAGAGCGCGTGTCGTCGCGTGGACGTGCCCTCCCTCATCGACTGATTGATCGTCCGTCGTAGAGAACTCATCTTCGATATCACTCTGTCACGCCAACGTTGTTCACGATCCAGTTACGCGACCGTTCCCCATGTTTTTTAATCGTCGGACGAAAACGAATTGGAGCGACGTGATGAGCGAGTATCCTATACGCTTTCGGTGACGGTATCTTTGTGATTTTCGCGTTTGAGATCAGCGGAAATTTTCCACTGGACAGTCGTGTGTGACCGAAAGCAGCGAGCCCTTTCACAACGAGAAGACTCTCCCATTCAACTGGCGTAATCTCCTCCCACGAGGAAATTTATCCTCGCTAGATCCGGTTCTCCGTCGCAAGGATTTTCGACGACTTCGCTCGGCGAAGGCGGCAGCATCCCAGTTCGAGTTTCTCCAACAAACATTTATGGGATAAACACGGATCTCTCTCAATTACACGCTAGACTCCGAAACTTTTCATTTAAGGGACTCTCCACTCTATCACGCATAAACGGGCGATCTTTCTCTGTTTTCTTACGGAAGTGGCTCGTAGAACTTCGTCGAAAGAGATTAGTTCGTTAATCTCGAATTCTTTCCGTCCGTCACGGGGAAAGATATCGTTTGTCTCGGCTAGTCGTATCCCTGTATTCGCGTTCGATCTCTTCGCAGTATCTCGTTAAGAGCGACGCCATCGTCTCGGCGAATTCTTCCGGTTCTCCGATGCGACCGTTCCGGTATCCTCGTCGAATCTACTTTCCGCGCTCTCTCGACTGATCGCAGGTGCACGACGAGCTTATCCCGTACGACCGTAACTGGCCGCGCCGCTTTTCAACCCCACCATCCACCGGCGTCGTTCGCCACCATAACTCGCATCGTCCGTTGCCGCTTTGCTCACCATCTAGCCCCACTATCGTTTCTCGGCACCCCACGTAGACGTGTCGTCATCCCTTGCGGTAGATGTTCTCTTCTCTCTTTGTCCCTTCTCACCGCAGTATCCTCTATTTGCGCGCGAACGCGCGGCTATTAAACTATCGCTCGCGCCTCGCTGAGTCAATTAACGGCCGTCACAGACGGAGTGGATGCTGCAAACGCTGTCACTCCGTATTGCGATTATTGTCACTGAAAGAGAATCTTCCGTGCGTCTCACTTATTACTTTTTGAAAGCGAATACCGGTATCTAACGATAAAGATCGTACTGTTGAAATTATTAGATTTGCCACTACTTCTTTGTCGCATCGCACTCTTTTCTTTGACGTAAGATAATAACAGGATAAAAGACAGATGGTCACCTTATTATTGGATCTAAAAAAAAATGATCAGGCACTTCGTTGACATATATTATATTAGCATTCACGTTTCTATCGGAATTATTTGTTTTAAGAAGAGAATTTTTATGTTAAAATGTTATTTTAAATTAACATTGGAACCATTTTGTCAAAATTATTCGGACCAAAAGAAGATTCTTACTGCGTTTTCCCACTTACGTAATAAATATCAATATTATTTTAAATAAGAGAAATTTCTCCGTCGCGACAGAGGGAAGTTGAGATTAACAGGTTTAATCTCACAAATTCTCGCAAAGTTATTCTTGCTCCGCAGTTATTTGAAGCCAGTGTCGGACTCGCATAAACAGCGCGACGCGAATCGCGAACGTAATTTGGAAATTTATTCGTGTGAGATCTTCAGCGTGTTTCGAGCGTTCAGCACGTAGTGTCTATGCGTCGCGAAGTTACCCGTGCGTGAACGATTGCCTACCCTTTAAACGAAGTAATCGTGCACGAGCCCTTACTGCGCGTCAGTTATGCACGAGCTCACGCACCTGGGGATTCTCGCGAGAATCGCAAGTTTGCGCCAAGAAGCGGTTTTTTTTTGTTATTTTTCGCTATTTATTCTTCCGTGAATGTGGAATAATACGTTTAATGAAAGCCCTGCAGAAATACGCGATATTTCGAACCTCGCGATGATTAGAATTGCGAAATTTATTAGAATAAATTAGATGATTGATGAATGGATAATTGATATACGTCAAATTCGGAGATTGATTCGTTTCTCGGAGAAGATTTCCAAATTGATCCATTACGTCCATTTCGCTACGACCTTGCAACACTCGATGATAAACGTCTTGCTAATTAAACTGTGTGTTGATTGTCTAAATAAATTTTAATTGGCGTTACGTAAAAATAGATTGACTATTTGTGATTGTCGCTTCACTGACGATGGCAATTAATTGAAACTTTTTATTGAAATATGCAAAATGTTATTAAAGTTTAATTAAAATATTAAAATTTTTACGCACTACAGCTTCGGCACGAGACACTGTAGCTGTTCGTGTTAAGCTGCTATTGATCGTTAAACTTAGTTTTTGCACGCCTCACGTGTACGCGTTATAAAGATAATCGTTAGCGGTGCAGCCTGATTGCAATCCGTGTTTTGCTCCAGCTTAATATGAAAGTATTATAATTCTGCAGGAATACAAGGTCTAATGAAAATTTTCATTCTGTCAAATCTAGAAACATTGATTTGAACTACTCGTTAAAAAATTTGTTTAACGTGCTTTGTGGGTAATTATAGTCATTAATCACGGGATAACTTTGAATGCAATTACTCGTCCCTGTGAAACTCAGTGTTGCAAGCGAGTTTCCGTGTATGGAATACAACCTCATATAACTTGTAATTAACATGCATGCGCTTTAAGCATCTATTCCACACATCCTTTTAAATTGTTCAGACGCGGCGACCAGTATCGTGTGACGGTAAAATATTTCGCAACGAGTATATACACTTTGAATAAACGTACCTAGTTTGCAACGGGACGAGAAGGCCATTGTGTCGAATCATTTTAACAATAATTCGGATACAACGAAGTGACAAATAGAAATCGCTGCACGTTTCGCATCGTGTTTGAATTTCCGATAAATTAAACAGTGTTTAAAATCAGGGTAATAATATTAATACGAAGGCTCATTCATAGAGAAATAACATTTAATTAATATGTGTCTCGTCGTGATTCTCGCTTACCTTTAAGCGGCACGTGTCCCACGGATACGTCGCGTCAACTCCTTCCGGAATCATTTTATTATCGATGTATGTATAAGTATATAGGTATATGTATGTGCGTGTGACACCGCGACTTTCCGCGACGCCCCGCTGTCCACGAGTGTCTCGAGTGAGGCTCGTCACGCGATCCTCTCAGAAGGAAAACGCGCGCCCCCGCGGATCGGGAGCAAGCTCGGGAACGACCGTGGAAGACTGCTCGATTCACGGCCAAGATAATCCCGCGAAGGGTACACGGGCGCGCGAGAAAAACGCATGCGTCGATCCGCCCCGCATGGTCGAAGAAGGAAAGTACGTACGTACGTACTCGGTACTCGGACAAGCGAACTTGTTTTCGGAAAAACAAGAGCATATATCGTCACGAGTGAGAGCGAGACCGAGCTGGGTGGCGCGCCTCGTCGCGTCTTTTTCCACTGGGGGATCGATCAAGGAGGACATCACGAAGCAATTATAGAGATTCCCTCATGTGATCTATCTCCCTCCCCTTTCCCTTTCCCTCTCCCCTCTGTCTCTCTCTCTCTCTCTCTCTCTCTCTTTCTATCATCTTCTTTCAATGTGACCTCAGGATCATTCGCCTTGATCGCTCGAGGCTGCAGCTGTCGATCTTGATGAATCAGCCGCGACCCTCTTTGCGGAATTCTTTCCTCAGTCCATAATTAATTTAGACGTCTCCCATGATTGTTCCAGGCGGGCAACCCGGAGTTGAGTTCTTGAGAGCGATGCATTCTGATTATCGTGAAAGATTCTGCGCCTCCCGCATTGGCATCTTTCTTTTATATATATATATATATATATATATATAGGCTATTCCTTACCTTTTATTTTTCTCGCGCTGTTTCCTTTTCTCTGACATGAAATAATGAATAGTATTGCAGAAATTTTACGTGAACGTGTATTTTAACGATGTATTGAATAAGTTCAATTTTTCATGTATGGAATTCAATTTTAATTAAAAGCAACACATTTCCCGTTTTTATATTACATTTTACATTTTACATTCATTGGAATTGAAATTTAGATTACTTTATGATTTTCCGGACAATCTAGCCGTGTGGGTTTATTTAATATTGCTTAAATAAAATTATAATGCATATCGTGGAAGAAAGTGTTCTTCTAAAATTGAAACAATAATCCCTTTCGCAAACAAGATGATGCTCTGTACGGATACACTGGATTTCTTCGGTAAAGTAAAAAGTGACACTGAGTTTATTCGGCAATAAAAGAATGTACAAACCTTTTTTTAGTAATCAATTTTATTAATAGTCATGCTCTCCGAACTCGCTCAAAGATCGTATTACATTTTCCATTTATGCGCGCGAGCCTGATTGAACTTGTACTATTTTATAACTTTCATAACTTCGACAACACGTCGAACCGTGTAAATTAATCTCCCACGGAGTAATATGAAGCGACGAGGGTTACATGATTTACAACGCACTCAAACACGTGGTTCGTGAACTGTCAGTATTTATTAGGAATTATAATTTAGGAGTTTAGTTCGAACTTGTATATCCTCCGCTTATCGATCAGTGACAACGAATGTATCGTCCTTCGCCAGGCAAAATTCCCTCTGTGCTGCTACAATCTGATCCATTTCATTACGTCCCATTTCCAGTAGCACTCATTTCACTCGCACTTCCGCGAACTTTCGGCTGAAATATTACACGGGCACATCCGCGAGAATGATCGAATGATCCATTACAAAATTCGATATAAAAATATATATAGATAAGAGGCATCTATATAGGAGTTACGTTAATTTCTAACAATATAGCGCGCTGTTTCACCCGATAAAAACTTTCAACGTGTCGCTTTAACACTCCCATTTCACATTAACCGTATTTCCGTAAGTTAAATACAAGCGTTTCATTAATTTCTCTTATCTCAGGCGTCCTTTCTCTTTTCTTCAACATCGAATCCTGCTTGCGACAGCGATTCTTTGTTAGAAAACATCCTGAAAACTCAATGTAACCGAGAGACGCAACGTCGAGATAAAAACTTCGACGTTGATAACACTTGTTACATGTAATTTCTCGATATGATTTATTACTCCATTATCCGCGCTTAATATTCTTTTCATGCGCACTTTATGTTTTATTCATCGTTCTACATGTGCGCTTAACGCCGGTCTCGGTATTCCTTTCGACGTTTAAAATATGCAAACTTTATTATCGATTTTGATTTACAGTTACATATACATATAAAAAAGCGTCTACAGCGTGACTGTTTTCTACATATCACGCTCTATAAAATTCGTAGAAAATCACGCGCTTAATGTAATATCATGTAATATCGATAAATTCCTTTGATCTTGGACGGATTTCGTCACCAAACAATTGTTTCGAGCTTGAACTATCGAATATGCAAAACGAGCTCTTTATTCATGTGTCGATCGCATTGAATTGTATATGAATAGCAAGTATCAATTGTTTTGCCACTAGTACTGTTAATTTTGCATTACAATTAAACGTCATAACGTGTATAAATTATAACGCAACGTACAGTTGTGTACATTTGTTGTAATCGTCATTTCCTGAAAATAATACAAACGGTTTCTATCGAGAATTTTGAATATTATAAGAGACTATATGAATAGATAGTTACATTGCGACTTGCGACATATATTCCTGCATTAAACATTTGCGCAAACATCTCTCTAAAAATAAGCTCGAAGTTTGACGTTATTCCAATCTTCCTCGCTTACGATTGGCGTCAGATAATTTTAATAAGCATTCGCTTATGATTGGCATTTGATAATTTTAATAAGCAAAGCGAAGAATAATATCATTGCTTGATGGTAATGTTTTGGAAATGACGATCGCCGAGGCGAACGAGCTAGGAAATTTCGAAGCGATTTACGTATTATTGCGAGAACTATAATCACGCTGTGATATATTAATGGAACCTGCAAGCTCCAAGTTCTCTCTTTCTCTCTCTCCCTCCCGTCTTGCAGCTCAAGGATTCGGAAGATTTCATAAGCTTCTAATGACTGCACGAGGATAGCGCGGAGAGAATTACACATAACGTGTAAATATACATTAGCCATAAAAGTACATAATTACAAATATACCTATCTACGTACCGTGTCGGTCGATATCTCGGCCGAGCCCAGATACTCCGGACGAAATACATTAAATAGAGATGTTTGAGGGATGAGAAGGAGTGAGGACGAGGTTAGGTAAATGTTCTCGAAGAGAGCTTTTCTAGCTATCATTTGAAGCGTATAACCCAGCACCGTGTGTTTCGTTACCTATTTAAGTAGACTATTATCGCAATTGTACCGCAAAACGGGGGTGTTTTAGTCGTGAGAGCTACGTGTTGTTCCCTGCGATCTTCAAAAGAGATCTCCCGATTTATCGAAAGTTAGGAAGCTGAGGACAGGTCGCGTCGCGCAGGCGATATGTCCTCTCATATATGATAATACTATATTATTTATCGTTTTTCCCATTCTGTACTTTTTTTCTTGCATTAGTCCCCTGGATTGACACTTTTGCCGATTAATCCATTGAAGCCCGTAACTTTTGAAAATTTTCAAGTGGTATTATCGATATGTATTTTGCAAATCTCAAAAATCAAATTTGAAATCTCTCTAATAATACATTCTATTCACGAAAAGTGCGAACTACAAAAATTGCTCGTAATTCAATACAATTACCAATATAAACAAAAGTGACAATATAGGCTTTAACGGTTTAATTTCTGCAAATTATCCATATATTTATTGTATTCTCGCCAGAATCTGCAGACCCACTCGCGCCGATATCGAGACCGAGTAACTAGCACGATTCATGTCTCGCGTTACGAGTGACGTGTGAAGAGAGTGGCGGCTGAATTCTCCGAGTTTCGGGATATCGCGAGATTTTGATGTCGGAGAGACGGATTCCCGAAATTGGGACAATTCTGCATTTGCGCGATTGAGCGTGAGTCCTCGAGCTATCGGGCCTGAGGACGAAATCGGCAGTGAACGGCCATGAAGAAAATAGAGCAGCTGTATGACCGATGTAAGAACGGAAGAAAGAAACGGCGAGCTAGTCACTACAAATAAAGTGCATTTTACACTGACGACTGCGGAACGTTATCCCGTCGCTGCTGTTATGTGTGCATTGCGTCTCGTTCTTGGCAAGATATCGATCATGTAATAGGACGTCCCGAGTTGAAACTGTTGCAAGCAAAACAAACGCGGCACATATACACATAATGCGCGAGTCACGTAGATACTGACCGAAATAGTGCCTACAAGAAAAATATGAACGGATGCCAGTATAAATCATAATCCATTATATATTGTATAGCTCGCAATAGAATAGAGAACATGAAGCTGCAAAGGATTAAAATAAAAACTACTGATCCCTCGACGAATCTTTTTCAAGTTTGCGGTGTTCTTTTGACTTTCTGAACAACACAAATGTTTTTATTCGAATATTAAACGAGATAAATATTTAACATTTATAGAAAAAGGATTTTAAAATTTAAAATCTGAAGCTCGGAATTAAAATTTTAATTGCCTATATTAAGAATTTGTTAAAAAATTGTCAATTTTTCGAAATTATTATGTTGATACAATTCGTGTTTTCGCTATTTATAGCGCTGAAAATTGACTCGATTGAACACAACCGGCTTCAATAACCGATTTTATTGTGCATTAAATGATTCACTGCTCAAAGAATTATAAAAAAATGATCTCAAGATTTGATTTTATAAATTGCAAGTGGTACGTGTTGACTCTATTATCGACTTTCATCCCTAATAATTCCATTCAGATCTTCGTTGAGATTCAGGAATCATCTCCGTACCTAAAAGATTTGAGGTAAAAACCGAGAATTTCTCTGTGTTCTGTTTTGGAAGCGCTCAGATCTGCATCTCCGGCTCGGAATTGTTGTCATTAAACCAATCCGAGGCCCTCTGACTTTCTGTCACGCGTACGCTGAGCTCCCTTTCGGTGTATCGACTTGATCTCGTGATGGACGGACCTCGTCTGTGCTCGTCGAAAGAAGCGAGGACCTCCATCCTGTCACCTCTTCTGATCGCTCTCGGCGTCGTTTCCACGGAGCTGACGCCATCCTCCGCGTGTTCGGACGCCCATGGTGGCAGAATACCAGAAGGCATGCCCCAGTGCTCGGTGAATTCCGAGCCTGATCTGGCCAAGCTGGGTTGGCTGAGCGATCTGACCAGCGAGTCCGCACCTTCGAAGGAGCTCAAGCTGGTCAGGTCGTCTCTGTCCATCCGGGCGAAATCACGGACGGTTATCTCGGACATCGATCTCAAATCGGCCTCGCTACCAACTCCGGCTCCTCGTGAACGAATAGAACCGCCTGGTCGACGTGGACGACCGACGATCTGTCCACCGGTCATGGTTGTGGCGGATTGCGATGTCTGTAGATGATGACTCTGGGTACCTAGGGTGCGCGCTGAGCTACCCCCGTCGCTCTCGTATTCATACAGGGTAGGAAGGGAGGATCGTCTGGATCTAGTGTCCCATTCCGACGATTTGGATCGCTTATATCTCTGTCCATGGTTTTTGCCGTGACTGGACGAGGCGGAGCCGGTGTGCATCGATGGCGGGCTCAGGATTCGGATGATCACATCCCACTTCGCTGGTGGGAACAAATTAACGTATCTCGCATCCTTGCGTATCAGCTCGTAATCTTCTTTAACCACTGCCTCGGTTAACAAGGTCCGCAGCGTGCTTTCCGTCGTGATGATTTCGCGCCACTTGGCACGCTCCTCGTCCGTCAACTCGGCGGCGTAACGCGGCTCCAAGACGCGTGCCAACCTAGTGTACCAATCAGCATCGGCATCGTCGAGGGATCGGCGCGTAGGTGGTGGCCGGCATGGGATCTCAGCGCGCGTGGTATAAGTCGGTTCGATGTTTACATCCAGTTCGTCGTCTGCCAGATGATTCGTCGGCTCATTCGTGATGGTCAAGTTGGAGGCCGAGCTAACATCGGAGAAGTTCTCCCATTCTGGCGGTGGTGGCGGCAAATTCTCCGTCGGATAGTTCCTGATGGTGACGTCCCACTTGAGATCCGGCGGCGGTTGAGATCTGGCGCGATACTCGGTGATCTGGCGACTGTGACGCTCCACATCTTCGATCGTCTTCTTCTCCGTAACGGTACGTAGGAACACATCGTCCACTTCGTGAGTCGTGATTTCTGGACGGCGAGGCGCAACTACCTGCGGCTCGACCAATGGTTCGGTCATCTCGTCGCGCAACAAACGGTGCTCGCGGTGCTGAACGGCGGTGTGAGTAGTGGTGGTGGACGTGGTAGGCACAATTGGTGGTGGCGGCGGTGGGGTCGGCGCTAGAATGCTCGCTACCCGGTACTTGGCATGCGAGGCATCCGTCACCTCCGTCAACGAGCGAGTCTCGGTGAGTTCGGTGTTCAGAGAAGTCAGAGACCTCGGCCGACGGATCTCGTGGTGCAGCGGCGGTTGCTCGGTCGTCGGCGACGGGAGTTTCTCTTGGATCACAGTGGTCTCTCTCTCCGCTTGTTTGCGTAGAATCCTGGAGTAGACAGGCGGCGTCTGCTGCCGAGAGATAGTCGAGACAGGTGACACGCCTCCTGGTGGTCTGTGAAGCTCGGGTACGTAGGAGAAGGTCGTCATTCGATAGGGTGCACTTTCGAGAGAGCGAGAAGTCTCTTCTCTCTCCAGAATGGTCGTTAGATTTCTCTCGAGGGCGATACTCGCAACGTCGGATTCCGACGGCAACGGGCTCGGCGGCGGAGGTGGTGCTCTCTTAACTCTCATCTGCACGTCGAACTTGGGCTCAATCGGAACGGCTACAGGATGTCGCGGTAACATGATCCTTGAAGCATTCGCAGCTATCATGGAGGAAGTCTCCACTTCGGCAGCAACTGTCTCTGAATATAAGGAGCTAGAAGCACGCATTTCCACTTGACGTTGGACCTCATGGTGGTCCACGAATGCCTTATTATCATAGGATCCGGCGGAGGATACAGGCAACGAACGTTCCTCATCCACCTATAAAAACAGATGATCAAACAAATCGTAATGTGTTATATCGATTATGTAACTGTCTTCTTTTATTTGATATTTTTTACTAAGAAGCTATTCAGGAATTGATGTCTCTTTCATAATAAATCAAATAAGAGAAAGAATTCCATTTTCGGTCGAGGCGAAATATTGGTGCTTAATAATATTCATATGCAAATTTGCATTTTTCAGTTCTATAAACTGTGCGCTGATTCTGTTTGTCAGGCTTGAAACGTAATCATAAACTGAAGCTAGAAATAACATCATAAATTACATTAATCGTTAATTTAATAATGATACTAATATATTAACACTGCAAAGAACTTATTGCGAAAAATATCAGAATTTAAACCTGGAACTCTCTTTTTTTAACTTTTTTATGTTGTGAAATAATGTATAATATTTAAAATGCACACTATTAAATTTACAGTGGAATAATAATAAAACCATTAATAATAAAACCATAGACATTATCTTATTTAAACAATGAATAGGTATTAAACAATTTTTTCAAACAAATTTTGTTAATTTATACAATTTGTTCAAATAAATTTAAATAATTTGTATAGCGGTTAATTGAGACAACGAAAATTTAGAAGCTTTATACATTCAGTTTGTTATTAAAAGGATTAGTACAAGCGATGCTCTGCTTTTATATTTTTTCTAATGTATTCTGTGCAATCATCCGTCTTGTTAGACAATTATTGGGCCTCACCTCAGAGTGGCTTTCGCTTGGATAATCACTCGGCAATGTGTCCGACTGATCGATCACCAGATTCGCCTCGCTGCCGGAAGTAGATATGGCGGTCGCATGAAGAAGAGCGTGCGCGCGTGGTATTTTCAGACCCTCGAACATCGTGATGTTGCTCAGAGATGAGCCGGAGAGCTTCGTTATCTCAGAACCAGTGGCGCTTTCGAATGGATGTCGATGGACCACACGCACGTTTCGGCGTTTCAGACACATGTAGGAACAGCCAAGACCGAGTAGGAGCAATGAGAGGAACAGGATAGCGCAGATAATCAACAAGATCTGGAAGCCTTTCAGCGGTGGTTCGGTCACCGACGCAGGCGTTAGAGTGGCCATTCTGCGGACGGAAATCAGATTAGAACAGGATGTACGCGATTCTGGATGAGGAGACTGCTGCGAACGGCAGTGATATTAGATGCCGCAGTTAACCATGCACGGAGTATATCTCACACCTATCCGTATGCGTAACTGGATTGCAAGAGACAAAGGCGTGCATCGTCACAGCACGTTCTGAATACAGAATTACTTTTTTATTCAGTTCGTTTGACCCAGTGAGAAGGCAAGCTCAGCGATATTGCGTTCTCCGCAAATGTTTAAAAGATTAGATCGTGGAAAGAAAGACTCTATTTCATTAAATGTTAATAATACACTTCACGCATTAAATTTGGATTTTCACATTAGTGATAACGGTTAATGGCAATAATACAATAGTATAATGATAGTAACTGATGAATTTTTTTTTAATAAAGAAAAATATATTTAAATGAATTTACAATAGTTCAACATCTTAACGTTCTGACCGTTATGGCGCTTCTTAACTTAAAGCATTATGTTTAACATTAGCGGTCTTTCAATCTTATTATTGTTAAAAATATATTAGTTTGAAAACGTTAATCATAAATGAATTACTTTATAATTATTTTAAGTATATATATAGTATATAATATTTATATCACTATTGAGACTCATTCTTTATCAAATTATATTATTAATTACAATGAAATATAACACAAAAAACAATTATCTTGAATATTTTCTGAAAAAATGTATTCGAAAGAGATCGCGTTTCGTGATAAATTCGATACCGCTTATTATATCTACTTCAGTACATTTATTTGAAACATGAAATTGATATATAAATAACTTATGCATATAATTTGATAAATTAAAAATTGTAATATTCGGTAAAGAAATGTTCCAACAAATTTTATCGTTAATTTTCACAAAACATTATATTTGATAATAAATTTTTCACGATGAGAATATTAAATAACAAAGAAAATTTCAACAAAGGATTCTTACATGCTTTCTGGCGGTTTAGGAGGCGCCGGTGCCACAGGTGGAGGGTATCTACATACTATAGTGATAACCTCGTCTCCATCCATTTCTAATCCGGGATGAAAGCGAACAACTATATTATTGGTGAACACGCGCAGAGGATCCTGTTTTGTACCACATCCTGAAATATAGATCAATTTCAATAAGAAGTTAAATGTTTCGTAAAAATCAGAACGCTTTAAACAAGCAACTTAAATAAGCAATAACTAGGACGATTATATTATACATAAATCAGAAACAGATAATCCGTAGAAGTAAAATAAAACCAAAACAATTGTGAATCAGTTTCAAATCGTCGAATATCAATCTATTTGTCTTAAATGAAAGTTACATTACGTTAAAATCATTTAACATAAATTGAATTTAGAACAACCACATTACTATTATATATTTATGATTTTACTATTAATTCTTTTTTTAGAAATAATATGTAGAACTTTGTTTATCTGCATTCTATTTATATGAACAAGTTTGTGTTTAGTTCCAAATGTACTCATAGCCAAGCTCATATTATCCGAATTATTTAGATAATAAAAGCTCGACGTACACGACCATAGTTTTCTGAACTCAATTTTTATTATCAAAATGAATAATTCGAATAATAGAGACTCATCTTCCCTACCAATATTTATTAATTTTGATAATAAAAATTGAGTTCAGAAAACTACGGTCGTGTATATCGAGCTTTTATTATCCAAATAATTCGGATAATAAGAGCTTGGCTATGAGTTCGTACATTTGGAACTAAACACAAACTATCTTGTCCCTCGACAAGTTCGCATAAACGAAGTTCTACTGTAAATCCCAGAATGATAAATTTATTCATCCTTTCTGTGAAATGTTATGTCGCGAGGTTAAATATCGAATTTAATATAGGGACATACCTTTCAGAGGTAGTTCCAATTTAGCGGTCGTCGCACCTCGTCCTTTGAATATACAGGCACTGTTGCGATCAAAGTCGGCATAGGCCACTCCGTAAAATGGTTCCTCAAACTTGAGCTCGACCTCCATGCTACCCTGACCGCAGTTCAGATAGGCTTTCGTTCGATTCAAGAATATAATCGGCGAAATGTCGTCCAATTTGGTGACTTTGCCGTCGAGGACTGTGCTCGGCGGAAGTCCCGGCTGATACTCGATGCTGTTGCCTTGCGACGCATAGTTGCTCTGGGACAACGCAATCGGAATTGCCGCCCAGAGCAGGAGTATCAATTTTGGCAGCATCTATGATGAAAAGACATAAAATCAATTTTTCAAAAAATTTAATACGAATAGTTACAAAATTATTATAATAATATTATTAAAGAATAATGGTGCTGGAGATTAAAATTCCTTATAATAATTAATAATTAATTGTAAGTACTTTAATTAAACAAGAATAGCTGTGTTCAGTAGAGAAAATTGACCAGTGAACAGTTAGTGATTTTTTAACATAATTTGTTTTTACCTTTAGTTCTTTGCTGAATCTAACTGTAGGAACCAATTACATTAAAGAATCATTGAGCGGTCATTAATCAGTTTTTTTTGCTAAACTCAGCCAATGTCACATATAATATTAGAAGATCTAGAAAAAATTAATGAGTTCGTACTTTCTCATTTTGTTGCTATAAAATATTCTTTTTTATATAAAAAAAGCACACAATGATATCATATAGTTATGACGTGTGTGTATATATAATGTCACGATATTCTTCAAGAATATAATAAGCTAGAAATCATCATTTCTTAGATTCTCTTACGACCTAAATTGACAGTTACAAATCTGTAATAATTTTATGATGACTGGATTTCATTGTATCGTAAGATGTGGCATCACATCTATTTCGTAATTAGTCTAATTGATCTCTCTATCTACTCTAATGAACTCTAATAATAAATGCGACATTACATGTATAATATGCACTACAAAGATCGGTATCATTGTTTTCTCAGGTATCATCTAAGAAGCACGAGGAAACAGCTCGACTATCCACATTCCCACGAACGACTTCCAGAACGTAAGTTTTCCTTTGTATATCTCAGCTACGTCATTGTTCGTACGCATCGCTCAATTCACGTGGGACTGCACACGTAGATAGTCAGTCTGACCATCGTAACGCATGTCTCATTCTCTATACAAGATGTATCAGAACTCACACATTCTCTTTAAATTACAAATACTACACAGAAAAAATGATTTTGCTATCTAAAAATTTAGCTAGTTACATACTGAAAAAAAATTCATAAAATTTGAATAAATATTTGTTTAGATAATACCAATGGGACCATTTACTTACAGTAAATAAATATTTGTACAATTACACTTAATTTAAATATTTTAATTTAAATATTATTTTTTTTAATCGAATAAATATTTATTTTCTGTAAGCAAATGTCCCATTTTTACTATCTAAACAAATCGTTTTACGTTAGTTTTATGAGCGTTTTCAAACTTTTGCAATTAAAAAAGATATCGATATAACGCAAAAAAATCTGTATTAGTCTTGATGTTGTTTACACAGAAAAATTCATTTTGCTGACATTTTCAATCTTATTATTATCTAAACAAATATTTATTCAAATTTCGTATTTTTTTTCAGTGCAGATCTGAAAATAATATTGTTAGATTATCACAAAATAATTGTGCAGGATGCTCAAGCTAATTGCTGAAACATTAAAACTTTTTACGGCATGTTTGTCTTGCTTGAGTTTCTTACATAATTATTTTGATGGTTCAAAATTATTTTTAAATCGATATCAGCAAAATGAATTTTTCTGTGTAAACAACATCAAGACTAATACAGATTTTTTTGCGTTATATCGATATCTTTTTTAATTGCAAAAGTTTGAAAACGCTCATAAAACTAACGTAAAACGATTTGTTTAGATAGTAAAAATGGGACATTTGCTTACAGAAAATAAATATTTATTCAATATATCTTTTTGAGAAACATTATTTAACTTGAATATACTTTGCCGTCCTATAATTTTTATTTAAAGCTCGATTATGTAGATATTTAACTTCTTAAAAGTCGTGAAAACTCATAATAGCATCCGATCGCGAATATTCACTAGACAAAGATTAATACAAAATTTATGGAAAAGAAGAACTAGCGATGTTTTTTAAGTACACCTTGTACAATACCACGCGATGTCATCCTTCTCGAGTTAGACTGTAGTTCTACTCAACTAGAGCGGAGAGAAAGCCGTTATTCGCGTCACGATATCTCCTTCCGAGATATAAAAGGGATAAACGCGGGTTGTGATCTTCAATGTTCGACGTACCGATATAATCTCAATCGCGTCGAAATTCCGCTACCAGACGATAAGGTTAAACGTTCCGCGAAGTTACAGGCAAATAATTGTCGAACGTAACGGTCGAAATTTTCTTTTCTTGTGTAACGCAAACGCGACCTTCGTTAGAAAAAAAATACAGATGACATATTACAAGCGTAATGATATACGAAACGATTATATCCGGCGAGCCGGCTGCTCCTCGCTTCAAGTGCTCACTTTAAAATACTGTTACGTTCACCGCCGGTAATTGCACTAAGCAAACGTACAAATTATAGACATTACTGCACTTGCATATAAAAATGTATATCGTGCGCCTGCGTTCGCGTAGCTACGTCACAATGCCTGTGACTACACGGCGTGAACGCGACACGCATGTCGTAAACGCCACACGACGATATTCGCAGCGATAATAGATTCACGCGGAAATGCGTGAATCATTTGGCTGCCGTCATCGTTGCCAGGAGAGAATTCGCGATTTCGCGTGCATCGGGCATTACCGCTGGTTCGCTGAAAACTGGACACGCGGTAAATTATTTGCCGTACATTGCTCCGCCGCTGTTTAACTGCGCGTGAGAAACTCGCGTATAACTTACGTCGCACTGTCTTGCACGCTCGTCGAATCGAGTGAGAAAATGTTTAAAAAATGATCATCAAAACTGCACTTCCTCTTAATTTACTTCCTCTTGTAACGAGAATCCTATCTGCAGTTGTGTCTTTATTATTCGAAAACAAAGAAAAATCAAGAACTCGAGCAGTTTTAAGTAAGTAAAAATAAACGTGCAATTCTGACGTTGAGGATAACAATTAAAGAGCAAATATACACGGAAAGAATGGTTTAACTTAAGTAAAAATGTAGCTAGATACAGATCTGAAAATAATTTCGTTAGGCCATTAGATGATTAGGTAGAACGCTTAAGTATTATTAATGATAACGTTGTAAAAAGTTTTGACATTCTAAGCAGTTTGATCGTCCTACATAATTATTTTGATAATCCAACAAAATTATTTTTAGATCTGTATTTAGCTAAATTTTTTAAACATTCTTTCCGTGTATACGTACATTATGTCGTGTGATTCTAGAGATTAATTATACACTGAAAAAAAAAGATTGGCTGCTGCAGCAAATTAGATGGTAAAATATGGCATAGCATTTTTTAATTGGCTGCAACAGCCAATTTTTGGTTGTGTTAGCCTATCCGCAATGTCAGTATAGGATTTCGATTGGCTAACGCAACCAAAAATTGACTGTTGCAGTCTATTAAAAATGCTATGCCATATTTTACCTAATTTGCTGCAGTAGCCAACCTTTTCTTTCAGTGTAGAATTACAAATATTAATACGTGAATATTAAAACGCGACATTGTTTTTTAATTTTAAACGAAAGTTGACAAAAGAATATCGCGTAAAATACGCATATCGAAGTCCCTTAACAATATTTATACACATGCCGATCTATCTGTTGTTGATTTTCACAGTTCGGATGATATTGATTTTTATCGTTTGACTGACTTTATCTTTTGATATCTTATGTATAATAAGTATTACATACATAATAATTAGCAAATATTAACGTGATTATTAACAACAAATTTTAATAAATAAATAAATTCTTTTACTTGCAAATTATTTAATAATGTCTGTAATAAAAATTTAAATAATGAAATAATTATTCTGTTTTAAAATAATGTATCTACGCGTAAATTTAAATATAAAAAGTAAAATTTATTTTCATTTTATCGAAAAATAGTGATTATAATTTATTATTTTTTTTGTCAAATTTTTATGTCACCAGAATAATGAAATTGCGTGACTTTAATAAGATCAAAAAACATGCATCACATTTTCCACGACGACGTTTTTTAATTTTTTTGATTTATTAAAATCGCAAAAAAGTTCTTAATTTATTAATATCTCGCAATATTATTCCTTTCGTAAAAATTTAGCAAAAAGTAACAATAAATTCTATTACTTCACAAGGTAATAAATTAGTATTTCACATAGTAATAATTAACGTAATTTTACATTCAAATTGACTCTTATTCTTTGAATAAACATAGATATTAATACGCGATAATCCATGAATCAGGAATTTAAAATGCAAGGAATAGACATTTATTCAAAATATTAAAAATTTCGTAGCTAACGGATTGCTGTATATATGATCCTTAGCATCATATGGCTCACTGTTTACACGCGATTACCTTGTGTCATTCGTGCGGCGATACTCCAGCCGGCAAGTGTAACGATACGATCCACTCAGTGTATTATTATCTCTCGAAACCCGATTATCCCTTGCAAATAATTACAACGTGAATACAAATCAAATAATAACCTTGCTTAATTAATACGACTAACAGCTGTGTGCCGACAAAACGATTATCTAAGTAAACATTTGGCGCGATTTATTCATTTAAAATAGAAATCGTACCGACAGAAAATTGTAATTATAAATTGTTTCACTGTGAAATTTATGGATGACGAATATTTTCTTAATGTCTAGATTGAAATATAACTTTCTTTATTAATTAAACTTTTCACCGATTTGCACATATTCCTTATTATTCAGATCGAGTCGCTATTCAAGTAACCATGTCACATCGCAATTATTAATAATTAATCTGTAAAGATATTAATAATTATTTAAGGAATACTAATAATTAAAATTTGATTATTAATAATTAATCTGATAAGCAATACACTCCTAGTGTTTATTTGTACATGCCGTGTGTTATTGCAAAATCAAGTACTTATTATCGTGTTTACGGTTGTCATTTTTCAACTAGTATTTCCTGTTGGAGACCGATTATTATTATCGAACTTGTTACTTTTTTGTAGTAGTCCGTGCTCTCTTTAAAAGATCTCTCTTTATCAGATTTAGCCCTTCTGAGATTTCTTTTGGAAATCGGAGGAAAATTGATGCGTCTACTTCAAAAAAAGTAAGTAAATTCTAAAACACTCTCGAAATCGTAAACAATTAAAACGTAAAAATGAAAGTTTTAGTTAGAATGGTAATTGGAGCGCTAAGTAATTTGTGCAAAAATGTTCTTTATTGAAATTACTTGGTTGAACGTTTCGACTCTTTGAGTCATTTTCCGCAATAGAATAAAAGGTCAAACGTTCTCCGGAATAAATATCCTCCTATAAGTTATATTTTTGACACATTTTATATTTTTGTAACGTTGACACATGATTGGTTCAGTCAAATACAAAACAAAAACCGATTGTGGGAGGTCTATCAATACTTCATAAAATTTGACGATACATTTAATGATTACAGTGATAAGCGAATAATTAAGTTTAGAGAAAACTAGCGAATAATAGCGATAATTCACCCAATGATTCCGAGACCGTGAAATTAAAAACAAATTATCAAAATTTAGAACATCTTTAATCGAAGATTTTATCCATCTAGGATCTCGGAAATCCCGGAAATTCGTTAAAAAAACCGGAGTTTCTCTCCGGCTAAAAATCAAAGAGTTGACCAGTGGCAATCGTGGTTGTCATTCGTGCGATAAGACTCGAGCGAGTAAGCAAGTTGCTCCGCATCATTACCCCTCGATTACGCAATTGCGACAGGTACATATAAATAGAGAACGCGAGCAAATAGCGATTATCGTCTCACGATAAAGCGTATCGATTCATTCACTTGCGGAAGGAAATAGGAAACTTGAACTGTAAATTATCGTTTCGCAATATTTACGGGCAATTGTTTCTCCCGCGACTCTCGGATTCGAATATATCTCGCGTTGCGCTTCTAATTTTTTGCAATTAAACATAATTGCATTTTGAGACATAAATCACCGCATCCGAATCACCGGAGCTCGTGCAAGTAATTTAAACGTAACGGAAAACCATATTTTAGCAACTGTTTATTAATACATGTTCCTCTCGTAGAATTTATGCATTTGATTTTCGATCCATCGTGTCTCATTTAATCGTTATCTCAGTTTTATCAATCGCGTCATATTATGCGATATCAAGCTGACGAATTTCTTGATTGCGCGCGCGCTAGCGAAATTAAACAGACCGATTCCGAATCGAGTGGCATTGGGTCGCGTTTGATTAGTGTACGTTGTCGTGATATATGAAGTGTGGTATTTTAACGTATCATCACATTTGGCGTATATTATATTTGTTAAAATAAAAATTCTCATTCTCACGGAATATTGTCAAATCGTAATTGATGTTGTTATAGTATTGTTGCGTTATTTATCTCGACATAATAAAGCGTACGTCTATCGACGTTGGAAGTACTGTGCAAAGTGTTGTACCTACGATTTTGTGATAATCGTAATTAATTCGTTTTATGTTTTTGCAAATAAGCGTTGTAGAATACTGCTAGAAAACAACAAAAGAACGGATGAAGAGAGGAGAGGGAAGCTCGGAGAGGCATCGAGCGTTGGCGGAGCAACCTACAGAGTGAATAACTCATTATTTACTATTTTATTTGTCTTACTGTCGGATTTAATCATGTATAAGGTAAACGTCCCAGTGTCCAGACATATTATATATTACATCAGACAGTATAACACTAAGGTAAACATCCTAATGTCCTATGTCCGGACACTTACACAAAATTTATTATTATTAATCTCAAATGCTTTTTTTATTACAGTATCATAATTTAATTGCATTTAAAAATTACGATTAAATTATAATATTATGTTTTAAAAAGCGTATTTGAGACTAATATTAACTTAAATAAATAAAGTGTTATATAAATGGACATAGATTATGTCCGGACAGGTACATGTCACTGGGATCGGATAGTATACCTATGTCCGGTTACACAAAACTTTATTAATTATGTCCGGACATAGGTACATGTCACTGGGATCGGATAATACCTATGTCCGGATAGTTACACAAAACTTTATTTATTTATATTAATGTTAATCTCAAATGCTTTTTTCACCTTAAAGATCAACTTAAATTAGTTGTCCTTTGTCATTAAACATCTATTTATATTATTATTTTCCGTCAGCATATCAATTTTCCAATTGTGGTCGGACACTGGGACAATTACATCTCAGTGTCCGACTGGTTTGTTCGGCCACTGGTACATTGACGCATTCTATTATTTATTTAAATATTTTAATTAATAATTGTTATAAGTAGGTTCCAATAATTTTCCTTGCTTAAGAGAGTCTTGAGTTTTCAAATGAATACAAATATTTATATTAAAAACTTTTTTGATATTATAAATTGTATTATTTATGAGAATCTAACGCTTAAACGTCCGGCTACCGGAGATTTACTTTAACCTTTATGCGCGCGATGCAATTATTTCCTGAAATATTGGTTATTTTCGAAGCTGTATTTTAATTTAGACGTATTTATCCTTTACAGATCAACGTAGCATTACAATTCTGCTGTTGCGCATCGTATTGGTGAGTGATGTATTTCATATTCTTTGAAATCGAGATAATGGATATGTGAGAAAGTTTATCGAATATACGTAAAATGTATGTACGCAGTCAGAAATACAAAAGTATTACAAATATAATACATACTTCCATAATACATTCATTACTTTTTTTAATAGATATACTAAAACAGATATTTAGCACTACATTTAATTCTGAAACTTATGTTATGTGAAACAGGAAATATTTCATAAATTCAATAAACTCGATAAAAAGTGGTAACAAGATAAAGTAATTTTCTATCGATAAAAATATTATTCTTTTTTGCTAAGCATATTGCACAAGATTTTCAAGAAAGATTATTGAACACTATAAGTGCATAATATATTAATAACGATATTTGGATAATTTATCAAAGGTACTTTAATTAAATTTTTTTGTTTGCTATATAGATAAATAATGAAAAATAAAGAAAAAGAGAAAAAAAATGAAAAATAGAACAGCTAAAATACAATATTTTAATGTTTAAAATCTTCATTTAAATTTTCTTCCATGTTCTATTTCATTCCTCGATATGAAGAAATTCCGATTTTCATCGTGGAAGTAGACTTGGCAAGTACTAGTGGTTTGATAAATACTGCAACGCGTTTAAAATTTTAAACAATCTTCGTCCAATATCAGTCGCAATCAGATGCCTTCCCCTATCTTATCATTTGAAACGAATTGAAATGTGAGATACGAAACATCGAAAGCATAAACTCTCTACATGATAATATTAATCAACTTAATATTTGTTTATAACTCGAATTATAATGACAATCTTGATATTTTCATATTAAAATCTTTGTCTTTAATTCTTAATTTATTAAATATCCTATTAGAATATCGTATGATCAGTAGAATATATCGTATGGTTGTGAAACACCCTGTGTAAAAAAGGATAAAACAACACGTGAAAGTGAAAGACGTAGTTCGAAGGAGCATTACCGCGCTATAAATATGCAGAACGGCAGCTTAAATGTCGAACTGGCTATCAATCGTTAGTAAAAAGTAAAAATAGATTCGGGTTATTTGTGCCGATACTCATCCTTGTTCTCAAAATAAAATTTGCTATAGGCTTAAATTGCGGTGAGTGCATAATTCAAGAGCAATCGATTAACGTGACGGGTAGAATGGGCCATTTATTAGTGCCAGATTCATGTTCGATAAAGATAGTTATATTAATTAACGATGCGCTATATATAAACTACATCGAAATCGAGAGCGATTAACAAAATGCTTTGAGACGCATGATGGGCGTTATAATATTTATAATAAGTTAAGAATTAAAGAATAACAAAAGATACAGGCCATCTCATATTTATTGACTCTTATTTCTATTGATGAATTATTCATTATTCAAAGATTCAAGAAAACATTCAAGCTTTTGTAATTTAATATAACTAATTAAAAATTAATAATTTTTTATGAATAGATAAAATTCTTTCTGAATGAATATTAATATATTTGAAAAAGAAAAAACATTGATGCATTTTGGGAAGAAAATCTAATTACCAAGAAGCTTAATTTATTAAGATATCAAGTGTGAAATGTTCAATATTTATGATGAAAACGTTTATTTAGTTTTTTCTATATATCTTTTTTGTACTTATCATTCTTATCAAGCGACATACATTATAATAATCGCTCGGATTGTTCCGTAAAATCACAAATGGCAGGCTTTCGAAGAGTAGTTTGTTAAGGCTCGTTAAAGACTTTACAGTTTCCTACTCATTCGGAGAGAACCCGAGTCCTCAATTGTGAACACGCGGAAAGTAACGCGCGAGAAATCACAGAAGAATCCCATGGCAATTGTAGCGTTTCCTGCTTCCTACATTTCCTTTCTCCGAACGTGCTGCAGCGGATCGCGCGCTTACTTAATTATTTAATTGATGTGCTATGCAGGTGGAAAAAGAACAGTTAATAGGAAATAACAGTGCGCGATTTAATTGGCGATGTATCACCTCGGTATTATCCGCCCGTGCCGTCTTGCATGTTGCATTAACATATCGCGTACGAGAAGTTTTATATATATATATATATATCTGTGTGTGTGTGTGTGTGTGTGTGTGTGTGTGTGTGTGTGTGTGTGTGTAAAAGTCGAAAAAAAGAAGAAATCTCTTAATGCAGAACCGTACGGCAAGAACGCGCGCTAAATCATATTATAGTCCCTTCAGTAATATTACACTTCTCAACCTCCCGTGGCTGCTGAGAAACGAGGTATACTCGTGCGATGCTTTAAGAAGCCCATTACGCAAATAATTTTATGATCCTTAATTATTCTCGTCCTCCTCGAACGTTTGTCTTCGACGGCATCTCGAAATTGGAAATAACAGCCCTATTACTAAAACTTCAATCATGTCTTTAATTCTATGGGAATGTAAGAATAAATCCTTAAGAACACAAATTATCTATATCTACACGTTGCAGAAAAAATTATACGAATAGCAAGCACGCAACAAGAATCACACGGTTTAAGGGTAAAATGAGAACAAAATAGATGCAATGAGAACAAAAAGTTTCATATTCTTTCTTAAAATATTCTCCATAGAAAAAATATTTCAGTTTAATTTTTATATCTGATACCGTAAAATTTTCAAAGGTATAGAGACAGAAAATTTTATCTTTTACTTTTATCTTTTACATTTTTTGGCATAATGTATTGAAACAAAAATATCTTAATCGTTACAGCAAAGTATGTATATGCAAATAATAAAAAAACAAAATTTTAATAGAAGTAATCAAATGAGATTGTCTTTAATCATTGTAAAAAGACGTGATTATTTTTAATTATTAATCATGCAATCAATGCTCATATGATATTATTATATCATAAGAAATAAATTTTTCAAGAGTAAAAGATATTCTTGCGAGACACTTTACGTCTTTTTTTCCAGATCGAAAATAATTAAGAATGAAATTGCGTAGAGGAGCCTTGTCTTAAACGACTCGAGACTTTCCTGTGCAAATCGCCGAGGCTACCCTAACGGTACAATGTTCCCCTCTGATAGAACTTATTTTCGTAGAAAAGTTGAGTCATGCCCTTTCTGCAACGACTCGCTTGCGTTCCGATGCAACGTGCGGGATTTTATTGCGACTCTATCGTGTTTATCCATCAGCCTCAACCTTTTCACGTCACTGTGAGATGTTGAGATACGTTTGGCACAGCCATTATCCGCTCAGCAGCGAGACCATTAAAAAAGATGCGATTGATATCCGGTCTTCCGTTGGCGCAATCTCGACGCTTTCTCATGCGGTCGACTACCGTGTCCGATGAAAAAAAAAGCCGTAAGAAATTTTCTAGCGGCATTATGCCTCAACAATAAGCTAAATTGTCGATTTAACTGGATGATAAACTCTATAGTTTACTTACTATTATAACGCCGCACATTAATGCGTTATGTGATTGCAAAATGGAATCCTTTTAACACGCGAGAGACGCGCGTCGCTGAATCTAAAGTTTATCTTTACATAATTCACAAATCGCAAAACGTAGTTCGTAAACGCAGACGCAAAAGATCTGTGTTTTGCGAATAGCGATCTACATATAGACTTGACTGGACTGTCACGTTAACTTTTACGTTACGACTGCATTGATCAATGACAGAACAGTAAAAAGTAGCCGAAATGAATTTTATATTTGCTCATTTATCAGAACTCTTTTTATAAATTTCCGTGATACGGAAAATATCAAACGCGTAGTAAGAATTCCTCTATCCCGATTTAAATTAAAATATCAATATTTTAGAATGTCTCCGCTGTCGCAGTTCAACTCATTGCGGTTTTTATCTGCGTGTATTTTACGTGATACATTCTAAAAAATATCGGTGTGGATTTAACACCTATGCGATGTCTATATATAATTCTCACTGTGTTGATATTAATATTACACTGAAAAAAAAGATCGGCTGCTGCAGCAAATTAGATGGTTAAATATGGCATAGCATTTTTAATTGGTTGCAGCAGCCAATTTTTGGTTGTGTTAGCCTATCGAAATCCTATATTGACATTGCGGATAGGTTAACGTAATCAAAAATTGGCTGCTGCAGCCAATTAAAAATGCTATGCCATATTTTACCATCTAACTTGCTGCAGCAGTCAATCTTTTTTTTAGTGTAATACCATTCATTTCAAACCTCTGGTATTTAATATTAATATCAACATCATTATAGCTTTAAAACCCATGTTAAATCCACATCATATCGGTATTAACACCAACACAGTGAGAATTATATAAACACCGCTATTGTTTAGAATGTATATCATTCTGCGAACGTTTTGTGGTTTGTGAATTATGTCTGCGAGTAGCTTAACCGTCGCTACGTGTCGATGTAATTCCCCAAGACCGAATTAATTTCTTCGATAGAAAGATCTCCTGGCTATGCGTTCATTATTTTTGCGCATATTGTGCGTCGGCGGAAACGAGGAGCGGGGAAGAGGCGAGAAATCGTTATAGGGAAACGTCCCGTGGTCGTTCCACGTCTTTTCCTCCTCGTCAGATCCCTCTCTCGCGCGTTTAACGATGACTGCGGCAAACCGTGATGCAGGACCGCGAACGAAGGAGAAGTCTCGGCACGCTTCGATGCGCTCGCGCCGGATCGGCTGCACCGTTAACCTTAGCCGCGCGGTGGTACATAGTAACAAAATACTCGGTTATACTGACCGCCGCGCCGTGGTATCGTTGTTTATCCTGGAAACGCGAATTTTCTATGAAACGCGATGTTTTGCCAGACCCGACGTCCCAAGAAACCATCACGATGACAGCCCGTTAGCCATGCTAACAGTGATTAGCTTGAATTCTCCTGTATCTATTTAATATCAGGATTTATACAGAAGAAATAAAATATCTGCAGATTATAACGCGAATAAAGGACTATACCCAGTTTGGGTTCCGGCTGAACAGCATTGAGACCTAGCTAGGATTGTAGAGCATCGAAAAAGGATTAAAAAGCTCCATATGCACAACTTTGTAAAATGAGTCCCTTGAGTGCTACAGCCGTTCAAAGTTCGCTATTATAACCATGTATTGTGTACCATGTAGGACTGGTTTTATTCGATTTCTCGAATCATCTACAATAGTATCTGGAATATGTCCAATCTTGACGAAGACAACTAAAACCTTTTTTGGACCCCAAATAAATAGTTATAAGTGATATATATTAATCGATGAAGAGGGGAGAGAGACACTCAAAGTATGGAACAAAAGGTTTTAATTGCCTAATTGAAATGTGGCCAATATAGCACTCAGGAAACCTCTCCTATAAAGTTAGGCTTATGGAATTTTTTATTCTCTTTTGATACCTTAAAATTTTAGGCATGTCTCAAAGTTGTTCATCCGGGGCCCAAATTCCCCTATAAAACTGGGCATAGTCCTTTATAGAGATGAGAATTTATATTTTTTGAATCTGAGTAACTCGCAGGCAGACGCAAGGCCAACTGAAAGTCATTCTTCGTTCC
This sequence comes from Mycetomoellerius zeteki, assembly GCF_001594055.1. Classification (NCBI taxonomy): domain Eukaryota; kingdom Metazoa; phylum Arthropoda; class Insecta; order Hymenoptera; family Formicidae; genus Mycetomoellerius; species Mycetomoellerius zeteki. Next base: position 1,943,504 of record NW_017256500.1, read on the forward strand.
GCTCTTACTAAAAAGTTTGCTTTCATCAGGAGTTTGCTTTCATCATTTACTCTTGAGATTCAGCATCTCTTTTAAATTCTTGAGGTCGATTGTAATTACTCCGGGAATTATTCGAGATCGGTTTCAGATATTAAAATTCCTTTATGAATGCAGCAACTTAAATGTTCTTAAAAATAAATTATCAGCGAATCGAAGTAATTTAATCGAGATATATCCAGACGTACCTTTAACATTTTAACCGCTCACTGATTGCAGATCCCGTCCCGACTCTCGTCCCTCGTAAGATTTAAGGATGACGCATGGCGCGCTGTCCTGAAATAACCGAAGTAACATTATGAAGATTATTTAGTGAAAGTTATTTCGACGGAGCGTGAAATATGCGGACGTCGCGGATGAGACGTGCGCGCGTAAAAGACCGCGATTGACGACTGATAATACATGGTGAGTACAAACTCG
>NW_017256500.1:1944001-1976869 GCF_001594055.1 Mycetomoellerius zeteki
GGTCATCCCGCGTAATCAATAGGAAATGAATAGGGAAGGAGGCTGGGATGCTCCGTTTTCACGCTCCGTCTGAATGTAATCTCGAGAGGACTGTCAGTCCAGTGTGTGTTTTGGAATTTCACCAATAATAATTCAGCTTCGTCTGTTATTTTATGGATGAACTATCACGAATCATAAGTCAGAGAGAGCAGGAACTTCTGCCGCAAGGATTAATTGATCTAGAACCATCGAACCGAATCGCTATGTTGCGTGTTTTAGCAGTTTCCTTATTCGGAGTAATTAAAGGCACGATGTTTTTTTTACCACCGAAACATATTATCGGAGATACATAGTTAACACCTTATCGTTATTGCATTCTGCGTTTCTAACGTGCACTCCAGCATTCTTTATGGCCTTCAGGGTGAGTTTCATTAGGCTGTACTCTATAATTGCGTCTGAGAATGCACTCTAGCCAAATGTAAAAAGAAGAAGATGACTCGGTGAAGATAGATGAAGAGTAAGATTAAAAAGATATCAAAAGATTTATGATGAGACGCCTAAGAAACCTGGCTAGATCAAACTTTACTTCACTATCATTAGCGCAAAAAGCGTGCTGGCACTGTTTTAAAAATGTGCAGTCGCGAAAACGGCGAGAAAAAAAGCTTGTAAACTTTCGAAGTTACAATGTCAGATTTAATGTAACTTTTTACATCATTCGGCCCACTTTTCTCTACCGAGGCAACTTGATGTAATCGATTCTACGACAAAGTACGTGCGTCGCCAACCTTGGCCGCTTCCTGTCGTATAAACACACGCGCGTAGTCACGTACACATATGCATTTGTTGACTCTCGTCGACTAATTTTTTTTTATGTCAGGCGATGCGCCATGCATCGACATTGTTTCGAGCAATGGCACGTGATCGCTGTACCAATTACAGCTTTACGTGGATACATGGCTTGAATATATTTGTGTAAGCCGCGCGTATGTTCCCGTACATCGCGATATAATGAGGATCATCAGAGAAAGATTTCACGAAGGCTTTCGATGATGGTCAGGTCGAGAGATGTCCTACGCGATAACGCCAACGCGATCCTGCATCGCGTCGCCTTATTGGCGGAATGTAAAGTGGACGATGTATTCTCGGTAATTGTGGAATTTTATATATTAGATATACAAACAGATTTAAATTTTATTAGATGCAAACACGTAGATGATAAAATTCCTGGAATTTTAAGTAGAGGAGAAGGTGGTATTATGGCCAGTGTACAACGTATTGTGGCCTCCCTTAATATCTCCGCTATTATATAGCGAATCCTAATGATTACTTATGGAATTATTAGTTCAGTAGCTCGCCGTTACATGACGCTAATATTACCAATACTCAATAACCAGCACTTATTATAACGCATTTTTACTCTTTCAAGTATTTTGAAACGTTTCTGATTTACACTTTAGCATTTAATTGCACTTACTTCTTCATTTTTCTTAAACTTGAGCATATTATCACACGAATATATGTATTTTTCAGTGTGTTATTTGCTATTTAACATTTTATTTGACTATATATATTTTGAGTTATGCAAATTTAAATAATACCATGGCATTTCGCCTTCTATGGATATTGATTACTCACAACCTCTTTTTTGAGGATTTAATATCAAAATAATTATTTGATAATCGATTGTAGCTTTACTGTTAATCTATAGTTTATATTAAATGTACTATTTTTAGTGCTGATTGTGAGATTTTTAGTACTGAGCAGCTTATATGCAGAAGTTATGTGAATGTATATACATTCATTTGCATACATTTTAAAATGTTTTTTGTTAATTTTGTAACCAAATACTGTTTTCTAAACAAAACTAATATTTTAAGACTATTTTTATGGAAGGCCACATTATAACCCATTTTTTTCTTAGAGTCATTATGTAATGTCGCAACATTTTTGTTAATAACATCCTAAGTAATAAATATTTCGTAACTTTAAGTCGACCAGAATCGATTCAACAACATTTTAATGAATGTAATTGTCAAGTTTTAAACTTAAATATTGATTATATATTAACAAAGTTATTGTATAAAATGTAACTGGGGTGCCATAATATCATCTTCTCTAGTAATTTCAATTCCGTAAATTAAGTAAATTTTTATTTTAACTTTCAGATTTAATTATTAAAATATATAAAATTGTGAAGCCTCACACTAAAAAAAAAGGTTAAGAATTTTATTACTAGTTTATTATTATTTAGAATTTTATTACTGTTATATTTAAAAAAAGTGAAGTTCTAGACTTTCAAGAAAATCTGTGAGAAGAAAGCATGTCGTTTCTTTCTTGGACAGAAATATTCTGTATCTTCTGAAAGTTTATGCATCTAAATCTAATTCGCTAAGTAAAAATAGACTACAAATTTTGATTAGTGTCTGAAAGTAGAATTAAATCTAAAAAAAATTCTTATAAAATTATGTTTAAAAAATTGTTTCTCACTTTCTCCTTCGATCTCTTTTCTATTTCATTTTAAATAACAAGAAATGATATTTATATAATACAAAGTTGTATGTTATATAAAATATCTTAATGAAACGCGTTCTGAAAGATGTTATGTAAAAATTAATTTTTCTTTGAAAGTATTGATAAAAGATTTATAATTTTATTATTTATACAATATATAATTATCTAAAGTTTGTGCGAAAAAAATTCGAGGGGAGATAAATTTAAAAAATGTTATTGAAAGCAGAAAAAAGAAATGCAAATTAACTTAACAAGTATTCACTACGAATACTTTATTTAAGGAGACTTTCTCTATAAATGCATTTATGTAAATATGGAGAAACTTTCTCAAACTAATCAGTCGAGAAAAATACTATTATTTCGAAATAACATAATGCATCTTTTAGAAGTAAGCAATAATTTTCAAAAGCTTTTCTGTAGGAAATTTTTAACTAAATATAATCATACGTACGCCTGTGATATAAATGCTGAGATAAGAAATACAATAATCAGTTTAAAAGCGTGAAATGTAAAACTATCAAGAGTAATTCCCTCAACAATTTGCATCCAAGTAAATCATGCGTGCGCATTAATCATCATTTTTCCTCTTAAAATAATTTCCAAGAGCTATTTAAATAATTGAAGGTCTACGTGTCGTTCGAGTTTATTTCTGCTAGGAAACGATGACAAAGCTTCTCTCATGTGCTTGTAAATACATCGCTGACGGGATTACTCACGGATGTCGTGCTGCAACAGGGTGACTTATACTTTTCCGCGGAGCTATTACATAAAAGTATCACCGGGGGCGGCGACGATTCTGCACGGAATGGAAAGGAGAGGTGCGTTCCATCACGTCGGATACCTTGTACTACAAAAACGGAAACACGTAGAGATGAAAGAAGAAACAGAAAGAAAAGAGAAAAGGAGATGACAGATTTATGTTTGATATTCGCTAGCAAGAATCTCTTTTCGAAGATAAATGGAAGAACTCGTATATTATGGCAGACACACGATGCGAAACAACGACTTCAGAGAAACAAAGCGATGAAAAAAGCACCGAGAGAGATGTAATCATTTCACAACCTCGACCTCGACGTTATTGCAATTTTTCTTTTTAATGAAAACATCATGTATTTCGGGAAGAAAATCGTTATGATTTTTTAGTAACAACGTAATGAAGAAAATATACGAAATTAAAAAAAACAAATGAGTGTCGCTACAATTCGGAAATCAGTAATATTTATTGTTAGTCGTTTGCTCGCATTTCATAAACGTCTTAAGAATCTATAAATTTTGTTCACCATGCTTTAACAGGTTCACGCTTAAATATAATGAAAAAAGTATAAAAATGAAAATAAATATAAATATAAAAGTAAGAAAGTATAAAAGTATTTAAAAAATCTCAAGGATAACCTCTAGAGGACCGGAGGCCCCTTTAGGGACTCGGTAGTGGCACCATCTTTTTCGCCACTCAACCCTATGATATTGACAAAAAAGTTCTAGCCGTTAAAATAAAAAAATCGATCAAAAACGTGTCGGTCCTCAGAAGGTTAAACAAGACTATAATTAAAGCATTTGAAATCATTTGAAAAAGCAGAATAGGCGTTTATCCTTTTACTTCTAAATCGATTCACTGCAGACTTTTTTATTGATAATACAAAATAAGGCGATGACATTAACATATCAAGAGAAAATACGCAATATTCATATAAATGTCTAAATATGCATGAAATTATCTCACTTTGTGAGATAATTTCACACAGTTTACCAACAGCTTGCGACCCTATTGTAGAACAGGTTTTAATACCGGGCTTAAATACTACCATCCGTTTGCAGTCTCGAATATTTCGATACTTCGATAATCGAATGTCGCTTCCTTTTCGATTGATTTCAAATTGTGGTTCGCATCGTTCGCGGTAAGTCGCGCTATTTGCGCTTCGCGAGAAACATAACGCAAAGGTGGCGGAGTTGTGTTCAAATCATCCTGCATGATCCTGTATTTTCCGCGATCGGTACCCAAAAGAGAACCGTTTAACACGCATTCTACAATAAGCCATTAATCATAAATCAAAAGTTAGAAGCTGGAAATTGACCAATCACAGTCGTCAGAATATAGAATACCACCTCATTAATTTCTTAAAGCAAATTTTAATAGTGACGAATATAATGAATTAAAATTTGCTTTGTGAATGTATCAACATGTATCGACAAATATTATTCAATCAATTATTAATTATGTACGTAATATTAATTTGCAAGCAATTATCAATTTAAGAAATTGGTTTCTGAATAATACTTACGTGTGACAGCCAGTCATATTGCACAGATAATTTTATTAAACTAGAGGTGCATGCCGTTTCAGGCATGATGTGCATTTGTCCATATTTAACATTCACTTAAACAACAATGATAAATGATGCATCATGCGCATCATGCATGAAATGGACTGCATCCTTGTTGAAGATTACGAATATCTTTTTAAAGTTACAAAAATGATAAATCAATTTTTTTTACTAAAGAAAACAAAAATGAGTGTAATAGAAATATTATCTTTGAAAAGAATCTCAAGGATACATAATCGTCATTCTTTCGTTTATGATGAAGTCTGTTATATGCAACAAATATGTACAACAAGTATGTTGTGAATTTATTTCTTTCATGGTTTGCATGGCGAAATTTTTGTTTGATGAGGAAGTACAGTATATGTATATATATATATATATAATATTAAAAGAAATATTAACGTTTAGTTGCAAAGATTTCTAAATATTTTTTGCTTTTCAATTCTGTTAATTTGTAATCTCTTTATTGGACATAGCATTAATTGCAAAACAATAGATTTGCATTTTATGTACAAAAATTAAGACAAAAATAGACGTCGATCCAGCTTGCTAAAACCATCCCTAGCATTCGTAGCATTCTCACTATTTTTCAATCGATTACGAGATGCTAGCAAGCGCGAGCTTCCTCCGTATCTCGTTCTTGGAAGCAAGGTATGACGTGAACGCCCAGTCATGCCGAATGTCTCGATGCCTTTCTGCGATCGAGCCTTTTAAAGTCGAACCAGTATCCGATGGAGACAACAGCGATCTCGTTGCGCAAAAGCCGCGTTCAAAGTCTCGACTTTCACTGGTTGGTCGCGCCGTGCGCGGATACGCAGGAATACGCGTGCGCGCTCGCGCGCACGTGCGTGTGCCCTTGCACGCCGTCGCATACGCGCGTGTATGCACGAGCGCGCGCGCGATTGCATTCGTCGCGCATCGCTGGACGCACGAAAAGTAGGAGGATAAACGTAACCGGTAGATTAAAGGACCGAGAGGCAAATCAAGAATTATACCAGCTTGTTCACTGTATACGAGTATGCGCCGTAGTGTCCTCTTTGATTGGTCGCTCTTGACGATACGGGCTTATAGAATTTGATATTTCCTTTTAAGCAGGTGTCCAGTTAAAATATTAGGTTAATTAACATGAAACGATAAATTATTGCTCCGATCGCAAGAAGCTGGGTTCTTTCTAGTCTCACGAAGGGATTAAATACTGAATTATTATTTAATTAAATTTATATCATATATATAGAAGATATATATATATATATAAATATATTTATACATATATATATATACGCAAGAGAAAAATATTCGTAACCTTGATTTGAGACAGAGATATACCAATGAAAATTATTCAATATTTATATATACGCAAGAGAAAAATATTCGTAACCTTGATTTGAGACAGAGATATACCAATGAAAATTATTCTAACAAAATAGTAGATGATAGATGTAAAAATAATAAAATATAATTGAGAAAAATCCGCTGTATCCATGCAGAAAAACTAGAGGCCGGAATAACAAACAGGTTAAGAAGAACAAAAAAGAGAAACGGAAATAACACGGATTATTCTGAGTGAGTAAATTGCAGTTTCCTTTTTCCAGAATCGTGAAACAGCCTACAACTTCTTCCACTCGCAACAAAAAAGGAATGACACGCGAAGATGCACTCTGTGATGCATAACAATGCACAATTTCTTGCATGAAGTTTTGAACAAATATAATATAATGTCGAAATATTCTTGTAAATATATGCTCGAAAAAAAAAAACAAACAATGTAGTAATGCGTTGCTATGTTAAAAAGAGAAAATAAGAAAAACGACATTATAGAAAAAAAATGATGATAATGTATATTATAATTTTTTACCAATTATCATATTTTTAATCGTTATTTTTAATCATAATTAATTGTAGTAAATTAAGAAATAAATTTTATGTATATAAGTTTATTTCAATTCGTATATTTATCACTGTTTGTTACGTAAAGTACATCAATTATGTAAAAATTAACTAAAATAAATGTATAGCACAAATAAACTTTTCTTACTATCAAATAAAAAATATATATTAGAAATCGTTAATTTTTATAATTAACCGTGATTTTTATATATCGTTACCAATAATCAATGATAATTAATAAAAGGCAATAGATACCATTTGAAACATTTTACTTCTAAAGGAGGGAAAACATTGAAATCAGGATATTGCCCATTATTGATCTTTGCAGCAATAATAAGCACGTTTGTAACGCCTAGTAGAATAATATAAAAAGCTTGTTACATTTGCGATACTTTTTTGAAGGCGAGAGAACGGATAAAATCAGAGCATGAATTATATATCGTTTTTCAGAATAGTAAGTAAGTCAACAATAAAACAAATATAACAAGTTATCACTTGAAAGTTGTTTCTTGAAAGCAGTAAAAATCACTTGAAAGGGCTGAAACATTATTCTATTATCGATCCTTCCAGTCGGTCGTGTATCAACGACCGCTGCATAACGATCGCGCCGATCTTGTCTCGCGCCTTGTCGTGTACGTCAGAGAAACGGATATACAAACGGGATCAGATAGGAGAAAAGAAAACCGAAATATCAGAGGGACAGCTGTGAACTGTGTGCTGTCTCGCTGCAGCTGGGGATTATAGCAATCACACTTTTGCTATTGCGAAAGTGTGTTCTAGCTCGAAGTGAATGGTTGCAAAGCTGCTGCGTCAGGGACGTAGTATGATGTATGTATAGAAAGAAAATAGATCACATTTTCGCGATCACCAATTATGAACTGAACAAGTTGCCTCTAGAAATCGAATAAATTTCGAGCAAAAAGTCCTGGCGTATCTAATCATTTTCGATTGACTGACACATTTAAAACGAAAATAAAGCACAAAACTCAATCCTCTTACATCATATGTTGTATGGAAAGTGTGTCAAATATGTAAAATTAATTAAAACAAATTGTAGCACAGATATACTTTTCTTATTGATCTTATATGAAATATATATATATATATATATATATTATTATTATACACTTGTCGTAACTTTCTCGAAAGTGATCGAAGATTTAATTAAGAAGTTATCGTTTTATACATAATTAACAACGTTTTTTTATACACATTACTGAATTTACTATAGAATTTACTATAGAATATATGCGTCAAACTGAAAATAAATCTCATGAATTCTTTGTAATAATAAATTTGCTCTCTTTAACCTATTTTAATAGGATATAAATAAAACGAAATCCATCATCAATAATCTTTTATCATAATGTCTGTCGATTATTATCCTCCATTTCAATTACGTCCTATTAAAATATGATAAAATAAATTTATTATTACAAAAATCATGAAATTTATTATCATTTTACATATATTCTATAGTAAATAATAATAGTCTATGAGAATAATATTATATCCATATTGATGCATAAACTTCGAAATGAAAGACATGTAAAATTATCTTGGCCGCAGAAAGATAGTTTTCCATATTTATGCGTTTGCAAATAGGTCACTGTACAGCAAAAACGAGAAATAACGCACGATAGGCATATAATAACATATATTAATGCATTTCAAGTATACGATTAACGTAAGTCTAAAGCAGAATCTTGCAGTTTCCGTTGGATTGCATACGACAAGCAAAGGGAATGTGAGCTGGGAATTATGAAACATAAGCTATTGATAAGATTCGCATAATAGTCGCCAAAGGGAAAAATATTTATTACCGCGAGCGTAACGTGCACGGTGGCCATTTTCTGTGCAATTTTTTAAATTCATATTAATGATATGCTATTAAAATCTTTTACGGTGCTTATACGCAGAAAGTCACTATTACATGCGAATCGCAACGGTCGCACGCGCCTCCACGCACTTAATAATTTCATCGCAAATACTTTACCCACGAACATCTATATTATACGTCATGGGAATCTGCCTATCGAGCTTACGGATCTCACAGTGGCGAAGTTGTACCCTTGTTGAATCAATTATCCACGATTGCGTCTGCCGCGATCTCTAATCTGCATTTATCGACATTAAAATCAACCTGCTATCATATCTATTAATGACTTATATACATACTTGCTTTGAAATAAAATTGATTTCAATAGCAATATGTGTGCGAGAATTAAAATTTATTTTATTTTATCATTGACTTAAATAAAAGTTAAAACATTGATAATTTTTAAGATAATTGATTACACGACTTATATTATAAAATAAATTTCAAATCGAAGGAATTGTTTCGTTCGATCTTTCATGTTGATCATTAATTTCGTAATTGAAAAATTCAGAAGTAGTAAAGAGTAATTTTCTACTAACTATCGCCTTTCGAATCTTATAAACTGAATAAAATTTTATAAATTGAGCAACGTAAGTTAGCAGCAGTTTAACTTGGTTTCTCTCGTTTACCGTCGATAGATACTAAAAAATAGATACTAAGTAGATACTAAAAGAAAAAACAAGAAATCAGCAACATAGAGATTTTTAATTATGCAATATTCCGTATATAAAAGTATGTATATGTATGAATATGGCGATTAAATGTAATGATACACCTTGTGTATTATTAATAAATTGTAAAATTTCTTAATATATTGCGCATCGATGTTATTTACGTTATCGATTAAAAGAAAAAACAATCTTTTACAAATGTAGTATTGTAAACAATAACAACATTCTGTATCGCTCGATATTTTATTAAAATTAATCTGAATATAAAGAAACTTTATGTTTTGCATTACAGAAAAAGAGATTTTTATAAATATCGTAAATTTTAATTCATGTTTAATTATATTACGGGTCAAATTTTATTCCTCTACAAATTTAGATTGAGAATCACTTAATTATTTAACCGATTTTCCAGTACAATTTTCCGAGCGAGGAACGCGCATACATCGGCACCTATGCGAGGCGCGTAAGCAGCAGTGAATAAAGCGACCGTGCCCCGTACCAATGACGTCATCCTCGCCGGATCCAAGATGGCGATCGCGCGTTCGCCAGGCGAAATCGACAGCGGACAGCGGCGGCGGCAGCAGGACCGGTTTTCGAGGAGGCGGTACCGCCGCCGCTGCCGCAATCGCCACGGCCGCGGCCGCATCGATGTGTATATACCGTATTGGCCGCAGCGTGCAATTTCGTCGTTTTAAGGGCCGAAAAGCCGAAGCTATGAAACGCAGGCTACCTGTACAATCTGCTAAATTGCACTTATATTATAACAATCATATAGAACTTCTTAATTTATATTAATTCAGAGTCCCTCGTATTTCCTTCATATTTAGACCATTATGTATCAATTTGAAGCATATTTGTGATAATTGATATTGGAAAGTACTTTAACTTTTACGTTGTAAGTCGAACGATATAAGAAGACTTTTTCAGCGTATTTTTCAACGATAAAGACGTATTTTTTTTTACATGTGAAAAATATTACAAAACGATTCCTTAGATGTGCACTGTCTTTGATTTAAACATTCAATTTTATTAAAGAAAAATTCATTTGAGAGATTAAAACGAATAAGAAGATTTATTTATCAAATAATCAGAGATTTAATCTTACAGTTTTTAAAATTAACATTCGTAATGCTTAATTCACAAAAACTTCTAAATTCTGTATTTATAATTCATAAACTATTAATAAATGAAATTTAGCTCAGAATAAATTTATTATAATATAAAATGATTTAAAAATCCATACATAAAAAGAAATGTGGAATATTTCTTCAAAAGTATAAAATCTAATTCGTGAGATCGTCGTACACGACGTACACAATTGTAAAATGAAGAAAATAGCGACGTGTGGCTGTTGTATTGAAATCCCGCTATCGAAGAAGAGGCAAAAACGCTATCGCACTTGGTGCCCTACCGACGGCAATAAAAACGATCTCCACGTGTCGACCTACGCGCTTGCGGATGCGATTTTACAGTGTCATTACCGTAAATTTCGCGCTCCGCGTGAAGCGCACGGTGAATCGACCGCTACAGATAAATAATGGTGAAATTAGAAATTCGAATAAAGCGAGAACGCGCGTTAAACCGTGCGTCCCTCCTCCGGAGACAGATCATCGCGTGAGCGTATCGCTGTCGATTAGCGCCTCACTTCGGCGCCGTAGTAAAATTTTCTCGAGCGACTAATTCGAAAATCGATACGGCGCCGCGGGTGAGGTGCGTGGCGTTCCCTGGGATGCGTGCCCGTGCGTATCCTGTTCCGCGTAGAAGCTGAGACACGCGCCCGTTCGGTACACGTCGCGCACCTCTCGCGTAGTAGCGGATGTCAGTGGCGTAGCAAAGCGTTTTCCACGCTTTTTTCTTCAAGCATACGATATAATGAGAAGGATTTCTGATTGAAAATGAACCAACCAGAAGAGTCTGATCATATCAATTAGAATTCTGGTTATCTCTCAACTAGAATTATAATAGATTTAATAGAAACTTCTGATTTGTCCATTTTCAACTAGAATTCTAATTAATGCAACCAGACTCTTTTTCCAACGTACATTTGTCTCAGATGTCTTCATGAGAATTTGTGCGATTTTGTCGAAATAGAAAAATCAATATAATTTTAATAACATCTATACTTTAAAAAATATGAGTGTGGATTTAATATCATGGGTGTTAAAAATATAATTCTCACCATTGGTGTTGATATAAATATGAATTTAACTCTCGACTACAACAACGTTATTTGGTTCCAAAAAATTTTTGTATGATTGGTACTGTAAGATTCTAAATTATAAGTAAAAAAACTTCGCCTCTATACTGAAAAAACATATTATATCAACAGCATTATTTTAATTGAAAATAATTTCATTAATTCATTAACTCTATTAATGAAACAAACACATCATACTTTTAGTTTAATAAAATTTTATTTCATTAATATCGTTGTTATATATGTATATATATATATATATATCTCAACAAGATTATTTTTAATTAAAATAATACTGTTGAGATACACATCATTTTTTTTCAGTGTATCTCGCCATAAGATGGAGATTCACTTGCATTCTATGAACTTTAAACAGAACGCTTTAGAACTTACAATTTTTATAGCTGAATTTGGGGTTAATGGTGCCAAATCATGGTATTAAATTCACACCATGTTGATGTTTATATTTACACCAACACGATGAGAATTATATAAACACCGCATGATATTAAATTCACACACACATATTTTTTAAATATAATTTAATTTTATACCTCTTCAATTTATTTTGTATTCCCTCGAATCACGCGGGAAGATTCCAAACAATATAGTAGTAAGTAACAGTTTCGAAAAACTCCAATTGGTGGAAAATATATCGCCGTTTATGAAGTGAGACAAAGAAGGACGTCAATCTGTATAAACTATCGATAGTACGCGCGGAAAACTTTTATCTTCTTTCAAATACTGTATTCAAACTCGATGATCGTTGAATCTTTTCACTTGGAATAGCTTATATCATACTTTCGAGCGTCTATCGAATCCGTTTGCTTTTCTATGGATCCCGCTTGGATCATCGCAATCTTTTGAACGACATCTATGCTTGATTCATCCATCACCGATGTATATACGAAGCACAAGGACGTATGCAGACTGCACATTTGAAAGTGTAAAAAAAAACATTGATTATTATCGATCCATTGATCGATTACTATACTGGAATTACTATACAGAGCGCTGCCAATCAAACGGAACACAGCAGAATTCTTTAAAAACAGGTTATCGCGCATCGCGATCGAACATTCCGCGATCTACATCTGTGCACACAGAAAAATACTCACTGTACGCAAGTAATAATTAATTACTTGTATCGAGTATTTAAAAAATTAATACATCCGCAAAAATCATAACTTCATCAGCATTTAAATTTATTTAAATATATTCCTAGTAAGAGAGAGTTTGATATTTCAATCAAGATTATTAAATTAAAACAAATTCGATTTGCTTATTATATAAAGTCGCTCCTTCAATCAATTTTATAATATTCTTCAAAAGAAAATAAATTGTTGTTTTAAGTACATAACAAGTTTTTCTAAAATTTGTAATAAACATATTTTAAGATTATTATCAAGAAAATATTCTTTGTTAAAAATAACTATTACTTAAAAGGAAGACACTAAATTTAGTAATCACTTTTCTTAGAAATAGAATGATATTTTTCTATGTGTAAACAACTTAGAGTAAAGTGCTGATAAAACAAAGTTAGGGCAAAGTGTCTGATAATAGAAGCGTAAATATCGAGGGTGCGTTGCGATCAAATTATATGAGCCCCGAATGTGTATTGGAAAAGCGACAGTTAGAAACGAATATGTCTCGGAATAAAAAGAATATAAGAGAAGACTTACTGCGCAAAGTTAAAAAATATCAAATCAATTGTGATTCATAAATATCGAATAAATAAAGTAAACGGTGTTTGTTTGTTGCAAATAACGCATAGACTTACTGGAGTAATCTACAACGTTCTTATCTAAGACTCCTAGCCTGTATTTCTATTTGCGGTTTCCTAGTTTACATCGATACCGATATCGTGTTACTGGCTTATCTGCCACATAACTATTTTAATACCGCTCATGTAGCGCCTGTCAAGTGACTCATCTCCCCGAAATATATCGCTTTTATTTCCGCATACTTACTTTCGCGTAGGTAAAACAGATTTATATTCTGTTTTCTAGAATTTATCCTGAACTATCGAAGTTGAGCTTAAACTGTCGAGTTGACAAATACACGATATTTTAAAATTTATGTTGCGGATGAAAGTGCCATGCAACGGATTTGTCAACCATCTTGACGGAGGTTGGATGAGTGTATTAAAATAATACAAATTACTTGATGTTAAACTGGACAGAAATATGAATGAATTCTATATCTTTCAGGACCTATGACACTCTGTTTTCCTAGATCGAAACCTTGAGATGGAAGGAACACCTCGCATCCGAGTCCGTTACGATAGTAAGTATCTAGCGAAAGGTCGATACACTTGCTGCAAATATGCGATACCCCCTGTAAGGATAAAGGAGAAAGGAATGCAAGGCACCTATTATGTATATATCTTTGAAATCAGATGTCTAATTTTTTTTATGAAGACGCAAGAGACGTTTTTGTTGCCGTTTTTAAATTTCGTACGCATTCTAATAAAATAAGTATTACTTAAGAATTATTTAAAATATCATCCATCCAAGGAAAACATAAAAGTCAACAAAAAATAAAAATGGCTTTATTTTCATTCTTAACGTCAATGAACCGTCAAATTTTATAAAAGATTATTATTTTATAAAAGATTATTATTTTGACTTTCATGATGTCAAGATAAAGTCATTTTGACTTTCTTCTTGGTGTGTTCCTTGGTTGACAAAAATTAAAGTCTCACTTTGGCGTCTTCTCCGTTGCATTCCGCGTTAATTAGCGTGTCCTTTAACGACACAAGTATTCTCGGTGTGGGATTACCGAAATGGGCGGAACGGGGAGATTTTTCAGTCGGACTTGCCGCTCGCTTTCGTACTCCGGCAACGTCCGGAGGCGCGAAGGTCAACGAGTTTTCTACGCGAACGGGGAACGCCTATATAGCGTGCAGGGCACCGACGCTCGCTGCTCGCGAGCGTTCGCGAGCGCAGCTTACTCACGCTCACAAAATTGCTACCGAGGGTTGCCCTACGGCTCTTCCCCATCCGGAATTAATGAGCGCGTCTTTCGCGCTGACAGTCGACGACCTCGTCGAATTCTCCACGGTGAGTCGCGAACCACGCACCGTGTCGGAAACTCTCGCTCGACCTCGATTCGACCGACGCTGTCAGCGTTGAGATCACCGCTCGGCGTGACAGAATAACGTTAAAAGCGAACGCGGGATAGGTATCTTTCTGTGGGAAAAAAATTCAACCACGAACCGGTCACGCAGGAGCGTTCGCCAAGATTCTCGTAAATCGAATTGCGGAAATGAAATCGAATAGAATTTATTTCCATCGTGGAATTCCTTGCTTTCCATCTCCACGGTACCAACTCGCACGAAGTTGACCGGTCACTGCTGGAGGAAACTCGCGAGATCGGAACGTCGGAGGATCAAATCCGTATGTCGGTAAACCATAATATTTTTCGACACGAACGTTTTGCTCGTTCCGACGACGACGGATCTCCGAGTCGCGTTTCGTCCAGCGTGTGTCCGGTGACGAGCGTTTTATTCCCGAGGAAGGAAAAATAACCCGCGGGTTCTCCTACCTCGTAGACGTATCGCCGTGTTGCGTGCGTGCGTACGGTGCGTGCGGGGCCTGCGGACCCGCTTCCGAGGGGGGCTCTCGGGGGAACTGTGCGGGATGCGTGCGGACGATATACGCTCCTGCCGGGATCTCCGCGCGCAGGCAGGTAAATATCGTCTAAGCGCGATCGCGCGGCCACGACTGAGTCCGTTCTCCTGAGAGAGCGTTTCACCTGCGACGACGGAGCCCCCCTCGACGACCTCGGTACGACGCGCGAACTAAACTCGCCGCACCGCCGCCTTTTCCTCTCCCACTCGCGATCGCGTCGCGTCGCGTCGCCTTGCGTCGCCTTGTCGTCGCACGCGGGCCCGCACCTTTGTACCAAGCGCGTCCTTTTACCTGCGATACCATGTTCTATTCGACTACCCGCCCACCTACTCTCGCGCGCGTCGGTACCCCTCGAGATCGCCGACCGGCAGCATCCGGGTGATTCGACCCCCTTCCTCTTGATAAATCGTGAGAGGCGGAATATCTTCTTTTTTTCTACGGTCGGAAAGACGGGACGGGTTGCGGACAGGTGTGATGATAGGGCACGGGTAACCGAGAGGGCGAGCCTTTCTTTCTAATCCTTACGATTGATCTTTGTAATTTTATCTTTTCTCTTTTTTAAAGAGCCACTTCCTTCTTCGGATGAATGAAGCAAACGATGACGATTAATTTTCGTGTCGCTATCTGTTGATTTACAGCTTGTAAACTGATGCACCGTGATTGAATCAGATAGCATTCGGGTATTTTGATATCTTTTATGACATTTGTAAGACATGATGTTTTTCTTCTCCACTTATGAAGAGAGGCGAAGTATTTATCTATTTAATGCTATCCTTTATGTATATAATAGTGGATTGATTTTTTTTTTCAATGTAGAGCGTGATCCTTGAAGTGACCTGTGCCCTCACTTAGAGAAAAACATAGTAAAAGCAAAAAATTATAAAGGTCACAACTATACAAGTTTTATATGTAGAATTAATGCATACACATAATTGAATAAATTAATGTACATTAATTATATTAATACTTAGAGAAACTGTTTCATAATTGCAATAATTATGTATTAATTCTATATATAATATTTGCTTACATAGAAAGAACAGTTTTGCTAAAGCAGCTAAAGTATCTAAAAATTTAGATTATAGATACAGATCTAAAAATAATTTTGTTAAAATATCAAAATAATTATGTAGGATACTAAAGATGATTGTTATCAAAATTATTTGCAGCATTGCTCATCATTCTCGAGTTTCATACATAATTATTTTTAAACAAAATATCTTTTAAGACCGTAATATGATACATAACAACTAGGAAATAAAAGCCTTAAATGTTGGATATTTAGTGCTTAAATAATTCGGTCTAAAGAACCCCGCACAAATCTTACCAGAAATGGATCCTAGTCGAATTGGTTGAAATTTTATTATAATATAGATTATGATGTCCTGATCAAAAATCCTTATGGGCATGAGATCTAAAAATGGACAGTTTTCGAGATATTGGAAGTCAAATGTTGAAATTTAGTATATTTTCAATATTTAACATCCAATATCTCGAAAACTGTCCATTTTTGGATCTTGTGCCTATGAAGACTTTTGATCAGAACATCATGATCTACATTATAATAAAATTCGACTGGAATCCATTTTCTGTAAGATTTGATTTATATGGATATCCAATTCTGCAAACTACTATCTGCGCCGAATATTTTTAGTCTTAAAACGCAATTTTAAGAACTAGAGTAGTAATATCACAAATTAAATTGACAAGCAAATTTAATAATATTAATGCTCATAGGCATTCATAATTTAATACTAATAAGCATCTTAAAGCCTGTAAATAATTTTATTACGAAAAATATTACCTTATAATTTTGATGATTCAACAAAATTATTTTCAGACCCATATCTAGCTAGATTTTTTAATATTTCAATAAAATAAATCTTTTTGCATTGTTGTGACCCTTATAGTGTTGCCACCATTATGTCTTTTTCTTTGAATGTAACCATCCCGTCCGAGTTTCGATTTCAGACGGATTTCACAAGACAAGCGTGATAGACGTTTAACAAATATTTTTGACAACTGGCGGTATCCAACTGACATCCGTTACTCCGGTGAGAGGTGAATTCGCGACGTCCCCAGGCGAAGCAGTGAGCTCATTTCCCAACTTCCAGCAAGTTCAAAACCGCTATTCGTTTTCGCCGAACGGTGATTATTCCGCCGCGGAAACTATGAGCGTGCAATTCTCTTCGTGCGATTCTGTTCGCGGCGACTCCACTCGAGGCGATCTAGAACGGCGCGCCATCGTCGTTTCTGAAGGACGCGGAACACTCTTTTGCAACTCACGCAAAAGAATTCGTACCCCGACACGAAGCACTCTTGAACTGAAAGACATTTAGTTCGCGCAACTCTCTGCCTCGCGAGAAGATCTTTTCCGCTTATCCTCACGGAGTTGTACCTCGCGTGTTTCGTGATGTTGACGTTAAAGAGCCATTTATAAAGATGTAAAATGTACGTTGCGTTCTCACTTCAGTGCCATTATCGTGCCACGTCAGTTCCATCAATTTGCATCAATCGCAACAATTCGAATGGTTGATTTAATATTATTTATATTACTAATTTCCCCAAATATTATTAGTGAGAATATAAAAATAAGAATTAATCGTAAAAAGAACATGAGATATTGTAATAATAATAAGATTAAATTAACTAATAAGTTATAGACTCCTTTAATTAATTCGAATTTGAAATCAGATGGTATTAATGTATTATATTTCTCGAAATCTTCAACAACCAGAGATTGACTCCTATAACCTTTTTACGAATTTTTGTCTTTATTGTGTGATATGAGAGATATTGTAAATAATATTTACTTAATATTATTCTTTTGCTGATTGCTAAGGAATAAATATCATTATACTAAAAAATATGGTAAAGTTAAAAGACTGCGGACTCGACAATTCACAAGATTCATCCGATTATTTTCTATCTCTTATTTTAAATGTCACAATTTGGCTATGAAAGATTCTTCGTTTGATTACGCCTTTCTCTTTGATCATTTTCATTTTCCCAATCGTTCGCCAAAATGGCACGACGGAATCACGGATCGGTCGACCATCCAGGAGAGGCGAAAGACAGATGGCGGCCGGCGATCTCGCGATGTCGGTGATAAGAGATCGCGATGATCCTCGGTAGAGAGAAGAGAGAGAAGCAGAGAAGAGAGGGAGAGAGAGAGAGAAAGACAAAGAGAGAGAACGCGGGGGCGTGGGCGCCCAAGGCCTTCTGCTCGCCATTTACGGCCCAGCATAGCCGGACACGGAAGATTCGCGGGGTAAGGGAAAGAACGACGAGAACCCTGCGATGGGGCGAGGACAACGGGTGGCGCGGGTGTAAGGAAGGAGAATGAGAAAGATCAAAGGAGGCAAGAGAGAGAAATGGATACCATCGTCAGACCATTTTAGTCGCGCTGCAAACTGGAAAGACCACTCGAAACTCAGCGAAACGCGTCCGCTATTGGTGCTGGATGAGTTCCGATCGTTTTGCTCGGCTCGCGACGATCGCAGGACTCATCATTGATCGCATGTTTTGTTCGACAGGTTTGACTCCAAGTTTGACTTCTGGATGTTTCTCGCAATGGAGTTTCGCGAGTTGACGCGAAGACGCGAAAACGCGATTTTCTTTCACGTCACTTTCACGTCGCTAATCAGTTTAGCTGTAGAACACTTGTTGAAAAAGAGAAATACACGAAGACGATATTACCGCATTGGTAATTCTGTGAGATTATCAGTATTCGAGTTTAATAGTCAGTGGAATAGAACGATTAATTTACGCTGCACATTTAGACTTGCGCACATTAGTTATAATTCACGGAACAGTATTGCACCACAATGTAACAAAGAGAATGCTATTTATTCGTAACAACGGTAATTAGAATGTTTGTAAGAGCGTGTCCCGTGTACACATTAGTTAATAAATCGCTTTCACTTCCTAATTTAAAAATCGAAATTGTATATGGAAAGAATGGTTTTGATGAAGTACTTAAAAATTTAGATACAGATTTGAAAATAATTTTATTGAATCAAAAAATTACTTAGGAAATGCAAGCATGATGAGCAACGCTGCAAATGATTTTGACATTCTCTCTAAATTCTTTAGAGTAAATCTCATTCCAAAAGAGTGAAATCTCACTCTCTTAAAGAATGAAAATTCTATCGCTTTTGAAAAGAACTTTCGCTCATTTGGAGTGAGATTCACTCCAATGAATTTAGAATTCTAGCAATCAACTTGAGCGTCTTACATAATTATTTTTATGGCTCAAATAAAATTACTTTCAAATCGATATTTAACTCAGTTTTTTAAATATTTCAGTAAAACTATTCTTTTCGTATGCACTCTTTCTAACTTACAATTGACAGTTAACTTGCAACTGTATAAAGAGATTTTCCATTTACACGCCGTGTCTTAATCGATTCTCTCCTGAATGTCAATGAAACATTACTTTTCTGAATAGTCTTTGATAAAGAGTGCGTCACTTTTCCTCGAGTTAGTTAATCTACGCGTCGCATCGCGTATACTACAAAAACGCGACGCGGGGATTAATCCAGTCTAAGCCGCTGGCAACTCGGCGTAACGAAGATCGTAAATTCTGTCCAACGCGTGTTGCGGACCGACGTATCATCTAGGATACGCACGATCATCCTTGCATAACGATTATGCGGCGTGACTCGCCTGCAGTCCCTTTAAAAAAGCGCTCTCGCGAGAACGGGCGTTCAAACATTACGGCACTATACGTGGATGAGGTGTCAAGTATATCGCGAGCGAGAATAACGCTCGATCGCTAAATCGCTATTTTTTCCCCTTCCGTCGCAATTTGTCGGCCGCTTTCAAATCCCACGAGAAATCCCGTAAAGAGACTTTCACGATCCACCACTACGAGCGATCCGCGACACCTAGCGCGATGTTCCGCGTATTTCCCGCGTACATTCGTCACGCCGGTGCACGCAGGCTCGTTCGTCGGATTTCTGTTTGTGCACCACTGTCTTTTTTCCCCACAATGTCGATTTACTTTTACCACATTACTTGTCACTCTGACGTAAGTTACGTCGTAGCTGTGTTATGCTGTCACTTAAAAACCCGAATCGCGCAATGACCCTTCACTTTCACATACGACGTCCTTGGACCAATTAAAAGAAACTCGAAATTTATCTGACGGAAAGAATAATATAGTATGTCGATATTTAACACATATTGCGAATATTTCTTCTTGCTATTAATGATATAATTATATATATATATATATACTGAGAAAAATATTTTGATTATATCAACAAGAAATACAAATAAAAATGCATTCCGTTACTAATCACTCTATTTATCATGAATGAATTTACCCCGACTAGAATGTTTGATAGATTTAACTATGTAAGTAATGTGATTTGTATCTTTCTGGATGTCGATTGTATCTGAAAAGGAGGAAAAAAATTATATAAAAGTGAATAAATTCACTAGAATATTTATAATTTCATTGGTCAATATATTGCGAATTTCCTCACTTTTGTAATTTTTATCTTTTAATTATCATTTTAAGATACGCAATTAACACCCTGATTGAATCTACCAGATTTTTAATTTATGCAACCAAATCTTTTCCGTATACGTAAGTATATTATTAACATAATTATATAAACAATTAATATAATTAATTATTTATTAATAAAATTAATATAATTCTCGTAGAAACAAAATTAATAAAAATAAAAAAGTATAACCCTAAATTCTTTATTTTCAAATTTACTAAATTTTTCAATTTCTTTTACAATGAGTCATAAAAAATATTTAAAAATAAAGTAACTTCATATTTTTTTAACAAAGGCAAAAGCAAAACACGCAGAGAAAATATATTAAGTTACCGAAGCGTTTCAAACTTGAGAGCGATGTTGAAAGGAAACACAAACGAAGCGGTTCTTCGGGTTCTAATTTTCGACGAAAAGTCCAACATCGTGCTCAGACTTATCGCCTGGTATCGCCCGCGGCTGGGCAGTTTCGCGATGTCCGGGGCGAACTCTCTTTGGCAGAGGAGGGCAACGGACCGGTTGGTCCTCTCTCGCCGTCGCATTCCCGAATATGGCAACGCGCATCCCGAAGTGTTACGGACACGACGCACGTAATACTCTCGAACGCACAACGCGCTGGAATATATTCGAAGTTATTCCGAAATTGTTATCTCGCGTACGTCTTGTATTCGAATGCGGTTACCGTAAGTCTAAAGTAGTCTAAACATCATCTGTGTCTAATGAAAATAAATTATTTGGCGAACGTATCACCTCCCTCCGAGTTTTCACTTACCTGGAATAAACTCTTGATAGTACAGCAACCGATAGATGATTTTAGCAAATTTGCGTTACTTTAATATTATTTTTATTTAGACATAAAATAAATAAGAAGCTAATTGTTGTTTTAATGAATTGTGCTCAGAAAATAAGTTCTAAATTATTCATAGAAATTTATATCAAATCATAGTATGTGAATATAAAAAATAACGAAGCAGATAATTTATTATTACAAACATTATAATATATATTAATATACATTTTAATCTAAAATGATGCAATTAATAACAATCTTCTTTCATTCTAATGATAAATATTTTATTAAGCATATAATAATGCGATTAATGCTTAACAATTAAAAATAATTAAATATGAAAGAAGTTTAAAAAATATGGAATAAGAAATAAAATGTCTGCACATATGTTGGTAAGCCAAATGAAAAGCTTCGTTTCTTCGTTTTCAGAAGAAATCTTCATTTATTGATTAAATGAGAATAATCAACGTTTTTAAATTGCTTGTGGATGTAATGTATTATTAAAATATTCATTTATAGTGTTCGACATTATTATCGACAAAAATAATATAATCTGTAGACGTCAAAGGAAATTAAATAACATGACAAACTTACAAAAACGTGATAGCATTTCGGAATCGTTAATCAATATCACAAAATTAATAACTCTTAAAGTTTCAAGGTAACGCACCTTTATTTTAGACGTTATCTTCATTTAAATAGAACGAAGACAGATACAGCAAAATCGATCGTACCCGATCGGTGGCAGTGTGTCCGTATCAATGGATAAATTCGCGATCGATATCATTACGTAGACGTAGAGCATAATAACTAAACTACATATTTTACGTTCTTGCATTAATGGATTGAGTAGAAGAATCGTTCTTCAAAGACATAAATTCAAACTTTCCATCAAAAGAGATCGTCGTAACGTTGCCCGAAAAAAATACGGCTATACAATAATCCATAAACGAGAGAGAGAGATTAGAGACTCTCTCCTTTCGTATCTCCCTTACTTAGTATTCATACTTGCGAAACACGGCACGATAAAAGTGTTAAATAGTTCGAAACAATTTATATGCAGCGTCCACTTAACATTCCGGACGCTCTTTATAGTCTAGAACTAATTTACAAAGAAAATATCGGTACACGGGATTTACTTTGCCCCTCTTGATACCTCTTCGCGTGAAGATAAATGATAAGGCTTGCTGTCATTTAAGAATATAATTCATAAAAACCTCATAATTTTATCTTCCACGCGGAGCTCATTGTTTTTCGATTCCTCGGTTGCTGATTCAAAATACATTCTTTAACGCGGTAATGAGGAAAAACGATAGGATCAGTTAGAGAGTGTCAAGTAAGAAATTGAACACTATTCTAAGTATGGCGGACCAAACATTTACGATAAAATGAAACAGATATTCATGCATTTTATTAGCTGCGTTCAATAAAAAAAACACAACTTTAATTATTATAAAATTCTTTATTACGATTAATTCTTGCCCCTAGTCTCATCTAAATGTATAAACTAATCATATTAAAGAATCTTACAATAGTTGCTACTTTTTCTATTGAACGCAGCTATTCTACATATTTTGCATCTCATTCTATCTCAAACACCGTCTTAAATATGGCAGACCAATCAAAAGTTGTATAAATAATATAATCCAATCTCTTACAATGAGGATTTCTAAAACAGTTGTCTAAGAATGTAACTTATGAAAAGCTTATAATTTTTTTACGAAAAACTTGTTTCTCGATTCTTGTTGTCTCTCAATTGCTGATTCTAAGGGCATTCTTTAAAGGTATTCTTTATAGCGGATCCAAGATTAGCAAAAACAAGATATCCCGTGCAACGATACATTCTATGTCTGGCACTCTTTCGAGATCCTGTCTTTTGACGACACGGGAGTAAATATAAAGGCACGAAGATCTCTTTGGCTGGCGTTGCTCTCGATGACCGGTCGGTGCGATATCCGTTCGACGACCCACGCCGCCGTTCCTGAAGTGTCTTTTAACGCGTGTCGCTATCCAGGGACGACGCATCTCCTGCCAAGTACAGCAACGCCGGTGTAGTTTTGGTCCTTTCCATCGCTCTCGCAGACGCGCAGCCGTGCGTCTCTGTCTTTTCGTTTGCGGGCCACCGGTTGAATCCACCGACTGCGACCGGAGACTGGAACCGGTATGCAATTTCGACGAGTTCACTTCCCTGTGCTGCAAGACATGGCCAAATGCACCTTTCGCGCTTACGTCTACAAGTAAAGGAGAAAGTGGAAATATGAGATAACACACACGGGAACATAATAAGAAATGTGATCTTCCCTCTATCAGAAAAATATAAAAATTACGGATGCAAGATATCGTCTATGCAGTTTGATATTCATACCATACTGGAATGCGCATAAATCTTAAAACATGTAACAAATATAACGCGTAAAGCTAAACGCTTAATTTCATGGAATCAAAAGCACACAGTTATGCTGCTCTTTATAAATATTTTCATTTGTGCTTGCAGCATCGAGATCGTTGAACTCGCCAAAACTATGTCAGATTCTTGAGAATGACTAGCAAAAGCGCGTATCTTTCTTTCTTTTTCTCTCTCCTCCCCCCTCTCTCTCTCTCTCTCTCTTTCTCACCAGCAATTGTGATCTCCACGAACGCAACTTTGCGCGACTATCGCTGTCGCATCGCTTCGAGTTCGACGAGCAACAATCGGCGGAAGGAAAAAACGCGTCTCTTTGCGAGACCAGACCCGCGGATCCTCGAGGAAGATCTATCAGCTAGTCTTCTGAAGCTCCGACTGCGATCGCACGTCCCACGTCGTCCCCGGACGCGACGACGACCGCGCGATGCAGATGAGCGAGAGCAGGACTGCGGCAGCGGCAGCGGCGAATCGAACGTACCGTCCCTCCGAGGCAACCTGCAACAATAATCATCCGACTCATGGTGCGCATGAAGCGATTGCGTAGATTGCATCGGACACGGTCAATTGATCTATGGACATCGCGCCGGGACACGCGTCTCTAGGCTGCTTAGTTGTGGCAGGTGAAATCGTAAGCGCGCACGTGCCTGACGCGCATCGTTTTCTTTCGAGGCGATCGCGTAGATCGTTCGAGATATTTGCCGTTACGTTGCTAAACAATACTGATGGCGCGTTTCTTTTAAAGTGAAATCACTTTGGATTGGAATTTATACCTGTGAAATGGAAATATCAATGGTTTGAAAATAGTATAAATTATATTTTTTAGAATGCCTTTAGAATATTGTTTTATAAATTTGGGATTATTCCATGAATTGAAATAAAAATTTACAAACTAAATGCATATACAAAAAAAAATTATATTGTGTTAACAAGATAGCTAACAGCAGTCATCTCATGAAATTCAGAACTTTTCAGAATGTGTGTAATTTTATAACTTTTTAAAAAATTTATTAGATTTTTTTTATACTTAAAAAAATGATGAAAATCTTTCTCATATATATATCAATATTTTTAAGAATGATAAAGATCTTTCTTATCATTTTTTTAATATAAAAAAATCTGTAATATTTTTTAATTTTCTGTTATAATTCTTATAAACGAAGATGAGTGCAAAAAAAATTTATAATTTGCGACGTCAACTATATATATTTTTTGTACATAAACCTATAAATATAAATTATGACTAACATTTTATACCGGTAATAACTATAAAAATAGAGTTACTAATCATATTTTATCACAATGATAATCACAAATAAATACCTTTCTCTCAGTGAAAGATACATTTCCTAACTCTTTAAAAAAATCATGTATTATCTTTATAAAATACTGATAAGAATGTGCGTTTGTACTTTCTGTATGAAGCATAAACATTTTTACGAATATAACATCGATCACGCTGTAATATCACGATTCAGATGATATACAAATGCTATCCAGCACGTACAAGTATATCACGTAGGCGATCGGCGGATGTACGCCGACGATCCCTTAAGAATTCAATACGTTTCTGAATGCCAGTGTCATAAAGAGCAAAGTTATTCAATGGACACCTACGCGAGTACGAACGAGAACAAGGGGAGACGCTCACCTCGATCAGGCTTCTTGAAGCTCGCCCTTCACTCCCGGTACGCCGTGGTGATGCCTCGAGGCGAGCTTGTTCGCCAATTCGTGCATCACGTCTCTGTATATCACGGTGTCCAAATTCTCGCCCAGCATGTAGAGAAGAAACCAATCACCGACCTTACTACGACGCACTATGGTCTCTACGGCGTCCCTTCGTACCAAACGAAACCTCATTCGCAACAGGTAGACCCTCGTGCGCGGCGAAAATATTATTAGGATCTGCAGGGAAAATAGCAAATTATGTTGCAAGAAAAAAAAGTAAATAACAATAAATGACATTAAATAATATGTGAATAACGCAACTAAAATGCTTAATAATATTTTAGTTTGAATTTATATACATATCCAATAACATATTTTGTAAACTATCGATTTAATTTTTCTTCTTGAAACGTAATTTTAAATTGGAACTAGAATAATAATAATATCTCAAATTAAATTGACAAGCGACTTAATTATATTGATGCTAATAAATATTTTAGAAATTGTAAAGAATTTATTACTTGAAAAGAGTTAACTTATTATGTTGATTATTATTGATTTCAATTTTATAATCGCAAAATAAATGAAATCGCGAATATTGTTTTATTATCCTAAAGATAAACATTTATACTTAAATTGGGAAATTTAAATAAAAAATACCGATTGAGGTAGAAAAATTGTATTGTTTCTATATATCGCGGATATTATTTATAAAATACAAAGAGTACTTTTTCCGGGATTACTGACCCTATATAAAACCGTAAAGAAACTGAGCACGCCGAGGAGAAGGAACCAAAACCACAGAAAGACATAGATCTTCTCGTTCACAACATTTAGAGGCAGTATACAGACAGCATCATGTCTCTCGACTTCTCCGCTGACGCCGTACTTGTAAAAGGTGCATTTGGTCATTCGTGGGAAGACATAAATCATTGGGTCCACTCGGTCTTCTTGATCGGATTCGAGGAATCTAAGTACGTCGATGCCAAAGGTCAAGAAGGCGCCGTCGAAGAAACGGTTCATTAGAAACATCTGACCTGCGACAATGTGCTCGTTGCTTTACAATTCTTCGTTATTTCTATTTGTTTTTCTTTCAAAGCAATTTCGATAATTGCTTATAATATATACAGGGTGTTTCGGAATTTGTGATACAACCAAGAAAGCGATGATTCTACATGAAAAAGTAAGTCGAAAACGTAAAATAAAATTTTTTTAGACTTTCGGAAAAATCGACTTTAAATCGAATACTATGTCTACTATACTATTTCTGCTTATTTTGTGTTGATCGTATTAGATAATCGAGAATATGCAATAAAACAGGATATTCACACACGATGAATTTCATTACTTTATATAAATTGTTGAAAATATCCGAAAACAAAGCTTCATTTGAAAAAATTTATTTTACGTTTTCAGCTTATTTTTATATAAAATCATCCCCTTCTCAGTCGTATCACAATTTTCGGAACCTTTCTGTCTGTATAATTAATTAAAAGCACAATTAATCTCTACTGCTTTTTTAATATTTCTGTAACATTGTTTTTTAAAAATTATTACAAAATTATTTTAACATTATTAAATATATATTAAATCTTGTAACAAATAAATTTATACCAATCTCAGCCCTGAGAATAATATTTGTAATGCTTTTAGAACAATTTTATATCTAAATGAAATATTGAATAATAACTTCGTGTTTAATCAAACAATTATACAATACATATATTTTTATAGCTTTCGTAGTAGATTGATTCATGTACGTGTGAAAGATTATATTCCTGCGTACGTTTATGATGATAGTAATATTACTGTAATTTGAATGTAATAGACATAAAAGATAAAATTGACGCGCTATCTCAAAGTAAAATCGGGGAGTTCGTAAGCGGTTGGCCAGCTGTATCGCTGCCAACTTTTACCGTGAATCATTCATTCATTCACCGCTCATTATACAGCCTTCCTTTTTCTTACACGCACATACGTTTGTAAAATTAACGCGAGCTAGTCTCTAGAGATAGTTTGTTGAATTCCATCGTCTTTGACATGGCCTTTCTATGAAAACGATTACATTATTGCAACGTGTCTTGAAAATTTGTAACATACACTAAAAAAAATTACTAAATCTTAATTTCTTTAAATAGCTCTAAGTAAATCATTTACTTATAATAAATAAATATTTACTCAATAAGAAGAAAAGTTAAATCAAATTAACGGGGTTTTTATGTCAAATAAATATATATTTAGTAAACATACATTAGTAAATATTTGCTTAGAACTATAAACAAATATTTATTAAAATTCGTTTTTTTAATATTAGAATACTTTGCATCTATAGAAATTTAATTTTTATGCCGTGTTTAAATATTTAGATGCACATAACTGCTTGCACGAATTACGAGATTTAAGTATACAGAAATCAAGGTTGACATAGATATGAAAAAATATTCTTATAATGAATATTTTTTAATGCTTTAAAAGTTTGTATAGTAAGTTTGTATTGTTTAAATGACAATAGTTAAGAGCAATTCGGCAAATATTATACGAGATTTGTTATCGCGGTATCTTTATCATTCTTTTTAACGAAAGATGGAACAAGGTAGAAATGTATAGATATATATTTTACAAGTAAAATACCTATGTAAGCCTCTGCGGTTGTTGATACATAAATTATGTATTCATAACGTGATAAGATACAATTCGTAACTAACTGGGATGTACTTACTTACTAAACGAAGTTAAGGTAAATGTAAATGTGCCAACTCTAGATTTGAGTCCTCTTCAGCACGAAAGTCAAGTACAAACAGTTTGTACTGCGATAACAAATTAAATATTTGTTGAATTGTTCTCAGCTATTAATATTCAAACTATATTACACAAACTTTTAAAGTATCAAGAAATATTTATGTTTATGTAAATTCGTGCAAGCTGTTATATATCTTTAAATGTTCAAACGGGACACAAAAATAATATTTTTCAAACTCACACTTGAAATGTTTGCATTATTTTAACTTTATTTGTAAGTACATCTCAATTAGAATACATAATTTACACATCAACAACCGCGAAAGCTCACATATTTTATTTGTGTTGGATTTAGTCTTGGAATCACAAATATTGTTATTTTATTTTATTTTAATATATTTTTTAAACATAAAGTTTATGTTTACACAGCGAAAAGCTGTCGATTGTTCTTTAAAATTTTATTTCTTACTCTCAGCTATGCAAACGTATGCGTTTTCAGCAGCGAAAGAGAAACGCTTTAAATATCATTCTCAAGCGCATAACTGGTTTATGTTTATCAATTGTAAACAGAAGATACGCGGTGACGTTCGCCTAACGGGTCTGCGAATTCCGATTTGTCTGTGTTACGACATCGTGATGAGGACGTACGTTGATCGAGATGCTCAAACATTGACGGAGGACTTCGGCGCGGACCAAAAAAAAGAGAAGTGTGGGCTACTCACCGATCACATTTAGGAGCGCAAGGACCTCGCATAGGTAGTACCTGTAAGCCCACCAATTGTGAAAGCGAAGATTCTCCCAGAGGTAGTCGAGCAGCATTTTCTTCTTTTGCTTTTTCTCCACCTCGGAGCAGAGTCCGATGTCGAGATCCATCATAAGGGCATGAATCTTGCCACCCTCCCAGCCCTTCCAGAGCCAGCGCGGGGTATAGAAGAGGATCGCCTGCGAGCAAAGTGCCGGGTGAATAAATACCGACGAATCAGCCAATCACTGATATATAATTACGAGGAGTTCCGTGGGAGGCGGACCTACTTATGTACATACTAGCACATAGTTATGATAACACGCAAAAAGAGTTATCATTATTATACCTTGCGTCCGATAACTGTTGATTAAAACAATACACGGAACACTCATACACGAACGAAAATTTATTTTACGCACTTTTAAAAACTGTTAACCGCACCTCCTTTCAAGAGGCGGAAAGTATCTCACGCGAGAGCTTAATTATTTCGTATCGTCGCTGTTTATCACGCTTAGGTATCGATGTTCTACGAATTAAGTTGCACATTGGCTATTACTCATAATGTAACTGCACTGTAATGAATTAACGGCAAAATTTAATCTGCGATTAATTAACCTTTAGTGTGCGGGGATATATTTTTTAAATCTTACAATTTTTCTTGAGTAAGATTTCTTGTATGTATATTATATTGCGGTGTACTCCTTGCCTTAAAATATGACAATTTCAGCGCCATTATAGTGACCATCTTATAAAATTTAACTTTCTAGTTCGTTATCTCACTGGAATCTTATTAACAGCTTGACATCGCTCTTATTTTTACAATTTAGTTATAAATTATATTAATTAATAATTACCATTTAATGGTAACACTTAACATAAATTACACAACATATACAGACTATTCGAAAATCCAAGTCGAATCCATTATCAAGTCTTATCTCGCAATCTATCGTAATGTTTTATTAACTTCCTATAATATTTTTATTCGATAGTATCTTAGAATACTAAAATAGAATAGCTAGTATCTTAGAGAGCTGAATGGCAGAGGTGTAAGTATAGTTACGCTTGGAGCGATAATCTGAGCTAATTGAATCGAGGCAACCTTATCTCACATTAGAATTTCCGAAGCGATGTCAATGCACTTATCGAGACCACGATGTGGGAGTAAACCCTTTCTCACGGTATATAAAGCTTTCTGGCTTATCGCCAGAGGCCTCGGGTCGTGCTTGCCGTAGTACACGATCGAATATAGATACGTACGCTCGTCGCGCGTTACCCTCTTACGACGTCTTGGCGAGTGTTCAGAAAATTTGAGCTAAATTGCAATTTACGAAAGGCTCGGATGATTGTTAATGAAAGTACGTGCTTAAGACGTGCGTCGGAACTTAATGGGTTTCCCAAAACGTATGCTTTTATCCAACGAGTCACATTGTTTCTAAGAAACGCAGAAACGACTTATTATTTTGGCTTGGAGACAAATAATACGCAAGATGATGGTAAAATCTTAATGCGGAGAAGATACAATAATAATCCCGTATTACACAGATATTGCGCAAATTTCATGAATTCTGTATAAAATCTGGTAAAGGTGCAATTCAGTAAAATCTTTGTGTGAAATAAAATTTTTTAGAACTCTTAAAACGCTAAGCTTTTAAATAAATACTTTAATAATTTATGTATAAGTATCTGTAATATATAAACCAAAAAAGCCGCAGCAACTAAAATTGGCAGTAAATTAAATTTTTTTTACTTGTAAACATTCATTTAAAAGAATTATATAGACGGTGTGAAAATGTAATGAACGTTATGTAACTCGTTTAATGGCCTTAGCGTGCATGGTTTACATATCTGCGACAGGATTCTTCAAAATGGGTGGTCTGACCTCGCTCTTGACAAGAATTATGAAGAAACATAAAATAAACGCGCATGTCAGACCGATTGTACGATTTGCAGCTTTTAGCATTATCGCGAGAGAACGCCTGCGTTGTAAAGAGAAAAGGAAAATGCGTGACCGAAAATAGATCTGTGTCCCTCTCTTCTTCTCTTTTCCCTTGCCAACCAGGATCGAGAGCGTGATCATATTTGCAGCCCTGCTGAAAGGACATTTATATCTCTCTTTCAATGTTCAAACTTGTAGATGAGCATAAATTCCTTTAGATATGCAAATAGGTTTAAACATATCGATGATTACACATTTGCTGTTTGCTCTTTAAATAATAAAACGAAATAAAATAAAGTAACGTAATTAATTCTACACTCCGCAGATCTAATAAATCATACAATATATGTATTATAATATTATCAAAAAAACAAGTAAATTAAATTTGAACTTAGAAGTGTGTTCTATAAGATACATTCTCTTTACTTTTTAACTTGGAACTGATCTTGCAGAAGGTGAAATAAAGGAAGGGTTGTTATAAAGATATCTTTCAAAGCACCGTCTTATACTTAATGGAAGTCTAATAACTGTAATTCAAGAATTAAACATGTAATAACGTAAAATTGGATAAATTTATGAAATAGGTTGCAATCTAATCAATTTTATATAATCAGTTTCGTAATTAATGGTAAAACTGAAGAGAGAGAGAGTGATTCTATTGTATAATACACGAAAAAATGAGTCGAAAATATACAACACAATTTTTCATACGAGGCTTTGTTTTCGAGAAAATTGATTTTAAATATTCATCAGGTATGAAAAGAAGGAACCGCGTACATGTTTCGCCATGATCCCCGGCCGATGCGTAGCATCTATGTGTCACGTTAGCCCCGAATAAATTTAGCTAAACAAGGCGAAAGAGCTTGAAGCTTTAAGAAAAGCGAGACGAAGAAGGAAGAAGAGCGGACAAAGAAGTGTACTTTTAACACGTGCAAAAATAAACGTAACGTAAAATGTAGCTAATTTTGAAGCTGTTAAATATAAATATTTTTATTTACGTATATATAAATACGAAAAAATATATAAACTGTTAGAAAAAATTATTTTATTAAATGATTCAGTAAAATTACATTCTTATTAAAATGCATTATATTATATGTTGTTTATTTAGTTATTATCGAAAATGATTTACTTATGAAAAAATAATTATAAAAAAAACTTTCTCTTTACAAACGATAGTTTTCAAAAACATGTTTCCTATGTTACATTTTCAATTTTATCAAACGTTAATAATATTAGTGATGCGTTTTGTCAATTTATTAGTGATATGCGAAGTTATACATGTTTCATGTCAAACGTTGTCTAGAAAACACATTAGATACGCAGCAATCAATTGCAAAATAAAAGGCGGATGCGCGATTAATCAAAGAACGAGAGAGTTGTAGGAACATCGGACGTATAAATAGAGGATAGTAACTTGAGAAAAAGAACGATATTGTACGCGCGAAGACGAGTAATACTTGAAGTATGGGAGGCGGAGGTACGATCAAAGATAGCATCGAAGGTACATATGCATTTTAAAGGTAGAACTATCTGTAACCTGTATTTATGTATTGACGTTATGAACAAGGATTATCAATCACGGATAAACGAATACACGCGCATTTGCGATAGGGATGTGCGGAGAAGCATAGACTATCGATATTTTGTATCAATATGAATCGAAATACGCAATATCGATACGGTAATATATTAATTGGAAATGATTCGATATTCGGGAATATCGTTACTTTTTTTGCATGTTTTATATAGAGACGTGTGGATAGCACGAACTTTCGATTTTAAAGAAAAATTAAAAAAAAATCACTAGATAAATTCACTAATTTATCAATAAAATTATAAATATTTTAGTAAATTTATACATACAAATGGGAATGGGAGAAAGATTAATAAGAATAAAAAATTATGCATTTATACATTTTATACAATACATATATTCGTCATTTTATACATATAAGTCTATCAACTAACAAAGATAATGTGAAACATAAAATTT
>NW_017256500.1:1979908-2004187 GCF_001594055.1 Mycetomoellerius zeteki
GAAGATGCAAACTCCATGATCTTCTAATTAGAAGTAAAGCGGAACTGCATGATTTGAAAGTGCAAGCAAACGTGGTATTTTCACTTTTTTATATGTATTAAAGCAATTTATAATAATGTTTAAATGATATTTCATTAAAATAAGCATATAAAAGTGATGGGATTACTTTTTTATTTAATTTATTGAAATGGTAACATTAGGGACAATCATTTAACGTTTGCTTGCATTACTGCCGGCAATAAATGAGTCGTGTTACCAGTGAATGTGCTAGTTATTGTCATAGCCGTCATACACGTTGTTGTTGTGTACGTACACGTGTCTGGTTACCTAGGTAGATATTTTTAGTGTAAAATGATATAGAAAATATTATTACTATATAATAATACTTTCTGTTATCTGTATAATGATTAATCTACATATTTTGTTTAGGGTGTTGAAAAAGCTTTCAATTTATATTTTAACCTAAAAATTGGTTAAGGAAAATAAATATGTAAGTACTCTTCTGTTACAATTTTAGAAATAATTAAAAACTGAAGGATACCTATATCGCAAAAATTAGCTTCATACATTTTGTGACTTTGAGCAATGCCACCAACATGTAATACTGTCTCTCTATTTACTGCACATTGTGCAGTAATTGGGTGGTAGAATTTGGTACACTGGCAGTAAATAGAGAGATAGTATTAGGTACATGTGGCAGTAATTGGGGGGACAGTATTTGGACAAAGGCTGGCAGTAATATGTTCAATACCTCACATATCATTTTTTTCGCTATATTTAAATAATTAGTCAGTTTTCGAACTTGTTGCTTTTATTTAGTGTATATTAAAGTTTATATTTGAATATAATAAAAAAGTGAGGTCTATTATATATCTTAAAAGCTTCAAAATAAGTATATCAATTACAACTATATGCTTAAAGCGGCAGTAATTGGGACATTTACCCTAGTTTCATCGAAAAAAACAATAGATGACTTTTGATTTTGTCATTTTGTTGTAAAATTTAAAACGAGCCAATGAGATCTAATATTATAACAAGGTTCTATGTATCCAAGGTTATATGTATCCGAAATCACCTATGACAGAATTATGAATATTAATGGAGTTCAGTAACGCGTCATCGGTATATATTATGCCGATGACGTCAAAATTAAGACGGAAGAAAATCTTGATGTACCGCATAGGTACATTGATTGACATTGTAAATGTTTATAATAGAAGATGAATATTTGAATAAAACTTTACGTGCGTATCATTGAATTCGTACGATAACTCAGGAGAGAAATCTATTTTTGTCCAAAACACCAAGAAAGAAATATCCGAGTAAAATAATTAATGGCTGTGAGATGCGATTTGTAATCCTTTTATTTTTCTTCGTTAGATTACATGACACGACGATTACATTATTGTTAGTAGAACTCCTGTAAGCTCATCGCTTTAATTGTATTGCGGATGGGAAGTACAAGGCAGTTCGACGATCTCCATCATTGAAAACATGCTTAATCGACCGTGTTACGAGTGCGGCGCGCACATATTCCGGGCAACGAAATTAAGCGCACCATTACCACGCGTAAAAGAACATTCCAACGGACCAAATGAACACTTATGAAGCTGTATTTATCGTCACCTCCTTACCTCCCTCCCATACTAGAAAAAATAGGAAGCGATAAAAAGACGATGAAGCCGAGATAAGATAACCGTGCTCTGATTAAGAATCGAGATTAATCTGTCGATGGGGTGCTCGTTAAACCACCCTTTTCATCGGCTCTTTCAGCCACTAGACTTTTCAAGTAATCTTGCAGTCATTAACGATTATCCAACCAGGGAAACTGAAAAAAGAACGTTAATTCTTCCATTTCTAGTATTTCCAATCAGAAAAATATATTCATTTCTTTGTTCATTCATTCATTTAATTTATCTCTGATATTTTTCATACTTTTTATATAATTTTTTAATATAATTAACAATTTAAAAGAATCTTCGTTAACGAATAAAGGTCAGTTAATCTCGAAGTTAAAATAACATGATTTACACATTACGTGATTTAAACCACAAAGGACGAACAAAATACACGAACAGACGGGAAAGAATTCATTGTTCAACAAACGACGAAATTAGCTCAACGATAATTATAGAAATGCGTGAGGAGATTCATATATCAGCGAATCAGCGAAAGGGAATACATCAGTAAAAAAGCGGCGACTACTCGCTGTAAACTGTATAGTTTGCTTTGAAACGCCAGGCGAAAAAACACGGCGAAGGGAGACGAGGAAATAGAAAGAGAACCTTCGTAGAGGGATAGGCTGTCGTCGACTGAGTTTATTTTGAGACATCAATGCGAGTAGTATGAAAGAAACGCGCGAGAGCACAAGGAAAATACTACGGATCGCTATTTCAGGTGTTCGCGCCACGCCATTAACCCGTTTCATCTAAACTTTCTATTACGTCTATTATCTTCCTATTTCTTTCAAGCTAGTTGAAATAATCAGCCGCGATAAACGACAGCAAGTGTTTAACACTCAATTTTGCATTAAAAACATTTTTCCTTTTTTAACAGTGCGACGGTATTATCGTGTTATGCGCGGTGATAATCGTTTCTTTTAAATAATTTATGTATTTAACATCACTGCCCCGTCAAATCTATTTATATTTCTAAGTTATATAAGTTGCATAATTTGTAATGCACGACGTTGTATAATGTGTGATATCAATCATTAACAGTGCATGGCATTATCATAATACGTGACGACAATCGTATTTCTTCCAAATAATTTACGTCCTTGATATCATTGTTGTATCAAAGCTCATTTATCTATATCTTTAAGTATTTAATTATCGCATGTCATTGTAATATACCTACTGAAAAAAATCTGATAATAATCAAGTCTAGATGATAGTTACTATAAAGTTTAATGAAGTAATTTCAATTATATATGTTAATATTGTATAACCAGAACCAACTAAACTTTATTTTTCTAAACATTATTTTATTTTCTAATTATTACTAAACTATTGGTTACTATTATTATGTTTGGTAATATTTACTAAATATGCTAAACAAAATATATTTAGTATAATAATTATTACCAGATTCTTTTTTTTAATGATGCGTGACACGATTTAACTTTCTAGAAATGAAAGGGTGAAACAACGCGATCGTCCGAGCGTTTTTGGTCGTAATTACCTTGTTCGAATAAGGCGATTAATCTATCGATAGGCTGTTCGTTAACCATTGCCAAGAAAGAAACCTTAAGTATAACGATGCACTAAACTTTGTCATTGAGAGTTGCTCGTACGACCACGCGAGCAACTCTCAATGACGAAGTTTAGTGCATTGTTATACTTAAGGTTTCTTTCTTGGCAATAGATTAGATGATAGGCCTTCGCGAGCAACATGCAGGTCGCTCGAGCCCGAGTCCGAGCAGAAAGATTGATGGATGAGTAACGCTTAGGAGTGCAACGCTAAAAGCACCGGTACGTTTTATGGCTCGTATGCAAACCACACATTCAACGCTAAACGTGCTTGATGTTTCACTTGTCTAATCGACGCGACGGTGCGCGTTCACGAAAGACGTGAGTTAGGATCGGGCTATTACATTTGGCGTTAAATAGACGCATATAAATTTTGATGGAATCTTCGAATTACATATGTTCCGCGTAGCGCGGCCAATTTTGCGTGCGGGCAATGTTTCGATATCCACACTTGCAAAAACAGTTATAGTATATATATATCATATTAGTCACACTTTCGCAATAGGCACCTTTGTTATTATTATTCAGCTATCCAACATTTTACTTGTTAATGATGTTATCTAGCTATTCAAAATTTTACTTATTAATAATATTATTGAGCTATCCAAAATTTTATTTGTTAATATTAAATATTATTCAGCCATCAAAATATTTTACTTGTTTATATTATTATTCAATCATCTAAAATATTACACTTATTCATATATATTATTCAGTCATCTAAAATATTATTCGTTAATATTACTTACATTTACACATATATGCAACAACTATCTTTTTTACGCTTTACGCTTAAATTTCTTTGCTAAATCAAATCTGAATCTACATATATCTGAATTCGTCCCGCATAATTAAATTCGTCGAATGCAAGAAGTCGAGATCGAGAATACTTTCTTCGTGCAAAAAAGAATGCCATATATAAATGGTCAATCGATTACCTGCAGGAACAGCATGAAGCAGACCCACTGGTAGTATTTGTACTCCTTTCGCTCGGATTCGGAATACGATTTGGAATTGTCGACGCCAGGAAAGGGTACTTCTAAACCTTCTCTCTTCCGGTACGCCGCGGTTATCGTGTAGGTGCTGTGTATCCAGCAGTAAGTGTTCAGAACATCTTCGGGCAGGTCCTTGCTGTGTATACAGTCGATAGGATTGCCAACGTATTGGCGGGTTGTGACAATCAGGGAGAACGCTATCAGCAGGATCACAGTCAGGCTGTAATGCAAGCGGAAGACGGCGCTGTCGATATGGATGTGCGAGATTTTTATGAGACTCTTCAGACCGCGAAATATGTCCAGCATCTTGGTACCAGAACGATACTAGAATAAGAGATCAGAGGCTACGCCGGGCCACGGCGATTCCCCAGAATAACGTCCGCAGGACTTCACGTCCTTCCACGTCACTTTATCGTTCG
This sequence comes from Mycetomoellerius zeteki, assembly GCF_001594055.1. Classification (NCBI taxonomy): domain Eukaryota; kingdom Metazoa; phylum Arthropoda; class Insecta; order Hymenoptera; family Formicidae; genus Mycetomoellerius; species Mycetomoellerius zeteki. Next base: position 1,984,574 of record NW_017256500.1, read on the forward strand.
TTACCTACATTTTTCACTGTTCCCGATTTCGAGATCGTTTTCTAGCCGCGTCAAAGTTTAGCTTTTCGTCCACTTTTTCACTTTCGAGCACGACACGAGTTCGTAACTTGAAGGTAAAATACCGAAAACGCGCATGGATTTTATTAAAAAATGTTAACTGTACATTTTCTTATTTAGCCTATATTTTCCAACTTTCGTAAAACTTTTCGAAAAGAGATCTATTTTACTTTATCACTTACGTCATTTTCTTCAATTATTGTCCTTGCGGTTCCTCTTTCTAATCTTCAAGAAAATATTTTTTTGATCGTCAAAAATATATGTGTTGTATATGTTTTATATGCATCGCTTTTTAATAATCACTCTGACATCTTTGGTAAATCTATAAATGTATCTTTGGTTGATCCTTTTAATCGATCGAAAACTATGTGAAATACTTCTTACAGCTTATACATTACTTTAAATCTTATCCTTACTGCTATAAATACTGTCTTCTTAAGTAGCAATTATTGTTCATCTTTGGTATTTAATCTTCTGAAACATTAACAGTCTCACATTTCTCGCCAAAGAAACGTGATATAATCCTCTCGCGGTGCGCTCTGTACGTCTCCTCTTTCTTCACATTTACTCTACGTTATTCGACAAATAAAGGTTTTCTTCGGAAAAGTTTGCCACTTGATGGACGATCCCTCGATTGCCGAATCGCGTTGCGATCGACGTTGACGGGATTTTGAATAATCCGCTGTTCCTACGGCAACAGTCCTCCCGAGCATTCTTCTCGTATTCTTATTCACGTTCGTATCGCAATTTCTAATCTTGGCTGTTCGAATACACAAATATTCGAGTGACACTGTCGGTTTCGGTGACACGCGCAGATTCGTCGATCTCACGCATCTCCGCGAATTTTCGTTTCGAAGAATAGACCAGCGAGATGCTCTTAAAATATCTTATCTCACGATTTCCCTTGGATATTCTAAAAAGCAGAGTTTTCATTCAAATTCTCACTTTACACGGAAAGAACGATTTCACTGAAGACACTGTCGGTTTCGGTGACACGCGCAGATTCGTCGATCTCACGCATCTCCGCGAGTTTTCGTTTCGAAGAACAGGCCAGCGAGATGCTCTTAAAATATCTTATCTCACGATTTCCCTTGGATATTCTAAAAAGCAGAGTTTTCATTCAAATTCTCACTTTACACGGAAAGAACAATTTCACTGAAGCATCTAAAAATTTAACCAGATATAAATAAAAAAATAATTTTGTTATTAGACTATCAAAATAATAAATTTATTTACAGTTTTTCAGTACATTAACATCTTTCTAATAAGATGCCAGATTGAATATCAAATTATTAAATTGCTTATTAATTTAATTTGTGATATTACTATATATAGCAGTTTAATTGCGTTTATAAGTCCGAAAAATCATTTCAACGCGTAATTCAAAATGACTACGTATTTAGTATATAAATTCACATAGAAATTATTTAAAAGCATCTAAGATCCAGTTTCGACCGTAATAGGCATTAAACTCTTACTTGTGATGTTTTCACATATACGGTCTTAATAAATTTATATTGACTATCAAAATAATTATGTAGGACGTTCAAACTGATTACTAGAATATAAAAATAGTTTGCAGCATTACTTTTGAGTTTCCTGCCATTATTTTGACGGTTCAATAAAATTAGTTTCGGGTTTGTGTCTAGTTAAATTTTAGATGTTTCAGTAAAATCGTTTTTTCCGTGTACAATTCTGTTTGATCATTCGCACGAGTAAATTACAAAACGACCGCAACCGTACAAGATTGCACGCTTTGAAATGTTTACGAAAGTCCTTCGCGCGTTACCAAAATTTGTACCGCGGTATTCTCGGAAAGTGTCCGTGAAAGAGCGAAAAATCTTTACGGTGCACCTCGCTCTCGCAGTTTCGCATGTTTCGTCTCTCGTCTTTATGTTTTGATGCCGCAATAAAGTCGCTGTAAATTCCTCACCATTCCTTTTCCTTTTTTTTTGAAAATGTCAAGAAAAGGGAGCACGGATATGATTAGTTTTATCGAAAGCCTTCTCGTCGTCCAATTCGGAAGCATCTTTCTTCATAAAATGAAGAGAGAACGGATAGTGACGCGTCTTGGAAAATTTCGGAGAAAGCGCACGAAAATATCCGCTCGCGACTCATCGCGCTGATGCATGTTTTCTGCTCCTTCTAGAAACTAATTTAATTATGATGATTATAAAAAAGCGTGTAGGGCTATGAAAACAGAGAAATTCTCAGTATTAAGGAAAGACTCTTGCTAACGTTTATTGTTAAATGCTTTCTCTCTTGCAAGAACTATTAAAAATAATTAAAATACGATAAGAATATTGCTGTTTTTTGTACACGTTTAAGACACAACGAATATTTATTAAATAATGAAATTAAATTGGTTATTACAAGAAGGTATATATGTTTTAAAAAGAGGAAGCTCCTATTAAGGAAAAACTTTTGCTGACGTTTATTGTTAAATTCTTTTTTTACAAAAATTATCAAAAGTAATTAAAATACAACGAAGATATTATTGATTTCTATGCATGTTTTTACAAATAATAAAATTAAATTGAATATTACAAGAAGAGCTTCTCAGTGCTAAAGAAGGATATTTGATGACATTTATTGTTAAATTTTTTTTTTTTTGCAAAAATTATCAAAAATAATTAAAATACAATGAAGATATTACTGATTTCTATGCACGTTTTCTCTTACAAAAATTATTAAAATATAATAAAAATTTTCGAAACTTTTGCACACGTTTTCAATTATTTATTATTTTCGTGAAAAGGTAAAGGACTTTCGAAATTGACCTGTCAAAAGGATTGATTTGTCTTCCGCTTTGTAGAGAACGATTCAATTTAGATCAGAATGGAAAAGATCCGATTACGCGTTCACCGTAAAAGCCAGATTAATTCTGCCCGACGAATTCAGGAATAAATTCTCATACGTCCGAGCGAGTTCGCGTTATTTCCGATTTATTTCCGAATGATTTCAAGATCAAGTACAAGCCGACCACTGGACTATTTTCAAGGTAAAGTATTGCCGATATGAAACCCCGTATTTGCCAATGAACTGGTCAAATTATCATGTGTGCTTTCTCGAGACGACCGTAAACTGGAAACTGGGCTTTATATTTGCAAAATTTAAGTAATTTTGTTGGCGAAGAAATACTGTTATATGCACTCGACGGCTGCGGTGGTTCTTTGTCGACGTTACGAAAGTATAAGGGTTTTCTTCGACTCAGTGAAGTTGTGTTGTTGGATCTGTGCCAAGATAGGATGCGCTCGCCGTAACCATTTTAGAGTTGAAACGTTTTTGGGAAAATAAAACATTTTACACTTGTTTCCGCGCTTGCGGACGGTCTGTCGATGTTTTAACGGGAACAACCCGTCGAAATGGAAATGAGAAACGTTGAAACGTGCCAAAATTATCGAATGCTTCGAAACATAAAGAAACAGTCTACACATTGGACATTAAACGAAATTCTTTTTTTTTAAGGCTAAATGTAAATTTCGGATAACCCTGGTGGTTCTTCTCGTGTGTCATCGATGAGCGTGCTACACAAATTTTCCCAAGAAAATTGTACGGAAATCAAGATAAACTTTACACGCCCATTATTGTCTGCAAAAATCTTAAGTGTAAAATCCTACGACGTATCGAATAAGCTATTCATTGCGACTTGCATGTGATACACGAACACGTTCTCATTAATCAAGTTATAACTTATGCATAATCTTAATTTACATACATAATTATCTCTTCATATTATATTTTCAGTGAAGATAGACGAACGTATAAGAACCAATATCAATTTATGCAATTCTCCGTCCTGCCAATTAGCCACCAATTTCCTGCTAATCTCTGCAGCAGCGATGGCTGAACGCAGATAAAGTTAATTCTTGAATATTAGCGTCGTTTTTCCTTCCCCCTCCCTTACCCTTTCCACCTTCTCAAAGCGGATATCCGCAGTCCCGTCTTTCTTATTTGACTTCGCGGAGATGAGCAACGAACGCGCGGCGTAAATACGACGCGAACGTATAGTCGGGAGAAACTTTTTCCAGATGCGGCTGAGCGATAGGGAGTATCGCGGGATGATAAGTGAGACAAGTGGTACCGGCGGATACACAACGAGCACGGGGATTGCGAAGTCTCGGCGAAATGCTCGAGGGGGCCCCCGCTTTATTTATAACCGGCGTGATGGGGTCTCTCTCGTAATTCCTCCCCCCTCCCCCCCTCTCTCTTTCGAGTCCCATTAATGCCACGAGCCGGCGGGCTCGGGTAAGCGAAACGATCGAAAACTCCGCGGCAATTAACGCACCGACCACTTCAAAGGCACATCCGCTTTGATACGACCCCCTCCCACCTCACCCTTACCCTCTTTTTACGCTTCCGTCAGCGTACGTTGTGCGTTACAACGTGCCTCGCCGCCACTCGTACCACCGAAAATGAGCCGGGCTAAGCAAGAAATTAGGAGGCCCGTAATGCTGTTTGACGTGCGCGCTATTCTATTTTAGCGTTTACGCATGCGACTGCACTTCGCCACCACAAGCGAAACCGCCCGGCAGTAAACGGAGCGGATAAACGCTCCTCAAAAATACCTGAGGGCAAAACGAAGCGAGGTACACCACGGATTTCCTCGCGTCTATCGCTTTTAGAATGGATTTACATCATCGGAAGCCGGAACCGTTCCGCTCGACAAGCAGGATCGCGATTTCAAAATTAGACAGTCCCACACTGAAAGAAAAGATTGGCTGCTGCAGCAAATTAGATGATAAAATATGGCATAGCGTTTTAAATTAGCTGCAACAGCCAATTTTTGATTGTTGCAGCCAATTAAAAATGCTATGCCATATTTTACTATCTAATTTGCTGCAGCAGCCAATCTTTTCTTTTAGTGCACACTGTTAAATTTATAACGTTAAAATTATGCCCAATTCGAATTATTCTTAATCATTTCTACAAATTATTATGCACTGCTCTTATTCAATATTCAACTAAAACAATGGAGTTAAATAATTTATTAAAGAGAGAAATGTCTTAAATTTGACTCAAATTTAGTTCTATTATTTACTAAGAATATACATACATTAATATGGATGTTATTTATTTTGAAACTAAGCAATTCAACAATAGAAATAGATTGACTTATATTTTGACACACATCTAGTTAAAAACAACGATGACAAAATGTTATTTAACTTTAGAAATTGGATTATCTTAATTAATTTCTAACAATGCATAATTCAGGTTTGAACTGTGTTTTTAATAATTAATTAATATCTATTTTTATTAATGTAGATTAATATCCACTTTTAGATATCAAAGAAGCAGCAGTAATTCAATCCCTTGAGTTAAATAACATTTTGTTATTTTTAACTTCTCCGTGTTTAAAATGTAAATTAATCCATTTCCGTGGTTAGTTTCAAAGTAAACTACGTCCATATTAACGTATGCGCTTAGTGAATAACAAACTAGATTTAAGTTAAATTTAATACATTTTTTAAATTAAATTTATTCAACTCCATTCTTTTACTTAAATTAACGATATATTGAATAGAAGCAGTGGCCTATAAAAATTTAATTTGAAGTAAATCAAATGGGATACAATTTGACATCATGAATTTAACAACATTTACTTTTTATCTTTTTTTAGTTCTAAGAAAAAAGTAAATTAAATCGAGATTAACATTGATCTAAATTGATAGAAATGGACATAAAATCTATCTTTAAGCCGATGACTTGTCTCGCAATGCGCGACTAAAATTCGGATAAAAAAACGCGTGATATAATTTGATTCCGTTACGATAATTTCATAAATTATCAGACGAGTGTTTCCAAAAAATTGTCATTACACATCGTATCATAACTCCATTCGTAATTGTCAACGAATATGTCGAAATATTTGGAGCGGAATGAATCGTAAGTATAACGTGAATCGTTTATCGCGTAGCATCGTATCTTGATTTTTATTGTAACTGCTGGACATTTTCTATCGAAATATTTTCAAGAACGTTTAATCGGATTGTGTGTGTGCAACCGGATCGCGAATGGAATCCTCGCACACGATCATCCCCGCGCTGTAAACCGAACTTTAATGCGTTCTGCTCCCTCTCGCTCCTCCCAAGCTCATTCAGAATGTTTATCATCTGCGTTCTTTGCAATGGTATTAAGTATGGACTATGGCAATGCTATTCCGGTTTTTTTAATCGTGTACCTTTAAGATGCCATTGCAGGCATACCTTGAAAAGCACTGATGATAATCGCGTAGTCTTTCAGCTTGCCGGCATCACTCGCTGAACTTTATTCGCCGCGATGATTCTAACAAAAGAATATCTAAGACACGATGAGAAACGTCTAACTAGGTAATATGTTATTATGCGAGATAATTCTTTTTTAGAAACAATATATATAAATTTTGTATAGAGTAAAGTAGAAAATAATATTTAAGCAGCGAAGTTGCTTGTGAAAATAATTAAAATTCAAAATCAAAGATCTATAGAATAAAAGAATATGAAGAATATTCAATAGCGAATTCGATCAAAAATTCAATATATCTAAAACAAAAAACAAAAAGCTAATAGCGAATCTGATCACTTTGTACTACATTAGATTAATGCATACTAAATGTTGCTATACATAAAATTAGCAAAGTTAAATGTAATAGCATATGAATATTTCAAACAATCATATACCTAATAATGATATAGTTACGTTATTTAATATATCATTTCATTGTCAAAGTAGATTATGCCATTATATTTAGATACTTTATACAAAACAACTTTTAAGTAAATCCACTGTGCGCTAATCCAAACCGAATTTACCATAAGATCTGACAAGAAACGTCTAACTCCGGTAGTATTACTTATTTGTTACAACAATGACACAACTCAAAAAATAAAGTTTTCCAGAAAAAGAATTTTAATGTTTTGAATCATTAAAATTTTGTAATGTTAATTTTGAAAAGCAATTTGGTTGTAGTAACTGATTGTAGAGGAATGAAAGTTTTTTAAAATACATTTTTTTCTTTATATTTCCATCTTTTTTCTACAAGCAAAAATAACAATTTTTTATTTGTGTCATTGTTGAGCGATATGTTAATATCATATAACATAAATAAATTTTATATAGAGTAAAATAGAAAGTAATATTTAAATAGCGGGTTGCTTACGAAAATAATTAAAGTTTAAAATTATATAAAATATATTTACGAATTTAATAAATCGGTCTAAGTAATAAAAAAAGCAACATTAAATTTTTACGCGTGCTGTACAGAATGCAAGACGTTTTAATGATCTTCTTGTTGTAGATATAAGATACACGTGTAGCCTAAATAGCTAAATTAATCCGGCGTGTCTACTTCTCCGCACGTACAAAAATACGAGCTTAATGTACGACTCCAGGGTACTCTGAGGTACTTGAAAATTCTTACTGCTCGAGTTGTATAACACGCGTTAGATTACACAATATTGTAACGGCACTTCGGATATTTACTAATGAAGGAACGCGCGAAGAGCGACGGAAAGTGATACATCACCATTAATAGGTGATACTCAGACATGAGGAGACCGATATAGAGAACGTTCACGCTTCATCTCGTAACCGGGATTTGTGAATTAACGCTTGTAGTAAACTCGTTAAGCGGCGATTTAAATAAAGCGTAGCGGTGTTATTCGATTAGGATTAGATCGGCATCGTTGAGAGTATCATGTCCGCTTTAATCGCGTGCGAATCGAGATATCCGCGATGACGAATGGAACTCACGACACATTTAGAGCTATTTAAATTGGTACAACGGCGAAGATCAAAGTATCAGAGTGGAAAGGTAGAGAAGCTTCGCGTACGACTCTTCTCTCTCGAGATATCATAACTTTCTAACATTAAAATCTAATACTCTCGTATGATATTATTAACCCTTAGTATACACGATGAGTCATTCGTGTCAGGTTAATTTTCATCACTTTACTAAAATACAGAAATTATTGAGTGGTTCTTACATATACTTAAATATCTTTAGAAAGTATTTGTAAGGTTGTGTATTTAAAAAAATTGTATATAAATGTTACAACTAATTACTTGGTGCTCCTAGGTTTTCGAAGAAAAGAAATATGCAGAACGTGAATATCCAATATGTACTAAGGGTTAATGAAAACAGATGAGGAAGCAAATGAAAGTTTTATTGAACAAAACAAATTAGAATTGTAGATATTGTTTTACTCGTGGCCGAGAAATGCGCACGCACTTTAATTCGAATGCAATTTAATAAGCGGTAACACAAGTGAGAAGGCAAGAAGTAACGGGAGATTCAACTAAGAGCTTTGAGACAACTGTATGCTGTGAAGGATCGCGATGGACTCATTATTGTTTCTTATTCTATCGTACATATGGTAATACATTCTTCGTACTTTTCGGAAATTTTAGTACACCACCAATGGAAAAACATAAAAATAAATTATAAATTCAGATAGCAGAGGCGCAGCGAGAATGTATAGTACCCGAGGGTATTCATACCCCATTTTTTATATAAAACAATTTTTCCTGAAATTAATAGTGATACATATTTCATATTTTTATATCTAGTCTCATTATCTACACAGGAAAAAAGTAGCTTCCGTAACTAAAAACTGCGTGTGGTAACTATAGATGTAAAATATGTATCGCAATTAATTTCAAAAAGCTAAAATATAGATATTATAGCTAACGTCTTAGCTGTAATACCTATATTATATAGTAGCAACAGAGGAGAGTAAACCATTTCGCCATAGTTCATAAATTTATAGTTACGTCAGCAAATATATTTTGACAAACTGAAATTAGTTACGGCAGATAAATTTTTTTCTGTGTAAATATCAAATAAAAATACGACCTAATAACATTTTTTCACAAATATAATCTCAAAAATATAACTAAATTAATTAAAATCTAATATTACTAAATGAATATTAAATTCTACGAGTTTTGGGGATTTTATCATAAATCGTTTCTTTGAAATTAATTTTTTAAATAGACAAAAATAATAAAATTAATCACAATTTAATTGTGTCATATTATGACTTGGACTTACCATAACACGACAACTTTATTATTTTTCTATTAAATATTTTAATGTTTTAAATGATTGACTGTCTTTTGACTCTAATTTTTTAAAATTATCTTTTGGGACTACGAAGAGCAAAATCATGTTGTATGATATAATATTTACATGTTATGTACAATAAATTATAAATGTCCCGTCGATTTTATGAGTTATATGTTTTTATTTAACTTGATAAACCTGAAGAAACGTACACTGAAAAAAAAGATTGGCTGCTGCAGCAAATTAGATGGCATAGCATTTTTAATTGACTGCAGCAGCCAATTTTTGATTGCGTTAGCCTATCCGCAATGTCAGTATAGGATTTCGATAGGCTAATACAACCAAAAATTGGCTGCTGCAACTAATTAAAAATGCTATACCATATTTTACCATCTAATTTGCTGCAGCAGCCAATCTTTTTTTCAGTATATATAACTGATAATTGGAGATATCGCGTAGTTTACGTTTCTTATTTAATATAGAAATACATTTAATATGTGCCATCATTATATATAAAAAATGGAGGTAGATACTTTTACACACGTTCTCGTAACGCTTTCCAAAACTATCCGGAGTTACCTGATTCCCCTCGCTTCATTACTTTCTTTCGCTCTCTACGACTTTGTCAAGTAACGAAAGCAGCATAGGAATCACCGTAAAGTAATAATAACATGTTTTTTCATCCGCATTTGTCTTCTTCTGCATGTATGGCTCGTAGAGTCTCATAAAAGAAGAGCAAAGTTTATTCAATATATCATAAACTACTAAACGGAAATATTAAAAAAGTGAACTCTTTCGTACATACGCGCTCCTTCTCTTAAAATACTTCGTATACGATTTCTCGTAAAGGGAGACCGATATAATCTAAACACGTGGCTCCATGCGAGACGTGAGACCTTTTGACCGATACTCCAAACATACTATATTGAATCCGTGCGGGACGTGGCCGCGAGTCATCCGTCCAGCACATTGCTCGCCACGTTCGCGAGCAATGCATCATCGCGAACAAGGGTCGTCCGAAAATATCCGAAGCTGCAATCAGCGATTGAAATTCACGTAATTTCACCGAGCGCGGTTTTCGCTGTGGAGGACAGAGCAGACGTCCCTTAGAGGCTATCCAAACAAACTTGCATAACCACAAAGAAAATTATCCAATCGCATTTCTATCACAAGGACGCACGTAAAATGCGATTGGATAATTTTCTTTATGCATGCAGTTACGCTTCATGCAATCATAATTTTGTCTATGGATAGACTTTTAAGGTAAATGTACTAGTTAGTGGACATGACCTAATTATTGGATGAAATGATAAAAATTTTTAATATTAAATTTTTAATGATATGTACGACTTTAAGTAAATTTATTGTTTATAAAAATTTAATAAGACGATTTAGAGTTGTACATATCATTAACAGCTTAATATTTAACATTTTTATCATTTCCAATAATTGGGTCATATCCACTAACTGATACCTACATTTACTTTATATTGTTAAATTCATAATGTCAAATTTTGATACCCAATCAAATTTGATCACCCAATTTGAATTATTTTCAATTATTTCTATCGGTCACCACTGCTCCTATTCAATATATTGTTACTTTAACTAAAACAATGGAGTTAAACAATTTAACTCAAGAAATGTATTAAATTTGACTCAAATATAATTTACGAAGTGCATACATTAATTTAGACGTTATTTATTTGGAAATTAATTAATTCGGACAGAGAAATGGATTTACATTATTTTGACACATATGAAAGTTAACGAAACGTTATTTAACTCAAGGGATTGATTTACTATTGCTCCTTTGATATCTAACAGTGTAGCAATGTGTTTCTTCTATAAGATTCTCAAATAAATGTAGCTATAATTTCCGCGTGTCCGCAGCGTTGAAATTTAAACTCCTCGAAGTTATACACTAAAAGAAAAGATTGGCTGCTGTAATAAATTAGGTGATAAAATATGGCATAGCATTTTTAATTGGCTGTAACAGCCAATTTTTGGTTGCGTTATAGCCTATCCACAATGTCAGTATAGGGTTTCGATAGGCTAACCAAAAATTGGCTGCTGTAACCAATTAAAAATGCTATGCCATATTCAGCCAATCTTTTCTTTCAGTGTAGTCGATCTCTTTCGATCCCTGGTAATGGAGAAATTCTGCAAAGTCATAAACGTTAAAATCTCATGTGTCATATTGTCTCACTTGTTGTATGTACCTATAATTATAATGATAAGCGAGTGTGACAGTTTTACCCTACACTTGCATTATCGTTCGCCGTATATTCGCTAACGATGTGACGCGAGATTAGTGTTTATCGTGCACTAGACACGCGTATGCCGTTGCATAAAATCTCTATAATGATCTCTTGTAACCGCGCGAGAAGGAAGTTTATCCCGGTTATCTGTAATCTGCAATAATCTCGCGCGAACACATTTCTCTCCGGGGCACCAGGAAGAGGACCTACGTTTTCCGGTGACAATTGTGACCGGCAGGTGGGGAAGAACGAGAGAGGAAGGCGGAAATCGACTCCGGCGCTCATGCTTGTCACTCGCATGCAAGCGCCGTCACACTTCGCTGATCGGTGACCGATCTCGACCCGGCGTTGAGGTCGAGAGGATTCTTAGCTCGAGCCCGACAACTTCCGGCGGAGGAACCTCGCTGCGCGTCGCGACGCCGTGAACGATCGGCAACGACGATCTGGCATTCCGTCGTTCATTTCGTCGGCGCGATCAGTCGCGGTTGCTCGCCGACCGACGATCCGACGTTCCACCGTCGTCGCCGTGACGCGGAATCAATCAGTCGACGAGATGAACGACGGCGCGGCGAGCCGAGTGACGATCAGCCAGAGCGATGAATTGCGGCAGCGACAGCGTCGTCGTCGTCGTCGGCGTTCTGTCCACGCTCCCGTCGATTTCGTCGCACGCGCACGCACATTTCCGGCGGCCACTTTCCGTGCCGCACCGCGCAGCAATCCGCGTATAGAGACGCTCGGATCCGCGCGGGCGGACTCGCTCGCACTGGCGCACGTTCTCGGCTCGTCGGCTCGTAGCTGGGGCACGGCATGGCATAGCATGGCACGGCACCGCCGCTTAGGAGCACGGAGACGAGGAGTCGGCATGCTCCAGGAATAGAAACGCCGAACCCGAACCGAGCGTGCGGGCGAGCGTTGCGCCGGGAGCGCGTTCGCCTCGTCGGCGACGTGAGAGACTCCTCGCCGCCGCTGCGCCGCGCCGCGCCGCGTCTACACCAGGGTACTCGTCCCTAATTTAGGACCGATTCCTACCGCGCGGCGTCTATTAGCTCTGATAGGGGTCATTTTTATCTTCTATCTTTCATTAGATCCAAGAAATATACTGATTTCGTAAATATAAAAAATGATCACAATACACTGTTGAATTAATCTATAGTGTCAAATTTAACTTATAAGGAAAGGGACGCAACTGTCCCCCTTCGATTTTAATGAGCTTTTAATATGTTATTCTCCAGACAAAAATAAACGACACGTATTTTTTTATACGTGCCCATACGCACTTTTAGGGGGTGAAACACCCTTTAGAAGAAAATTCGTTTTTCTCTTTCGAAGCGAATATCGCCAGAACTATAAGAGATAGAAAACAATTTTCATAATCAGAATTGAATGGCTTCAAGAGTACTTTAAAACTATAAAAAAAATTTTTTTTAATTATTTATTTGTAACAATTATATATGTATATAAATGTGTGTAAAATGGACCTTTTTCAATATAATTCTCTTATCGAGGCTTGTAAATTTGAATTTTATATTTTATCGAATAATGACTTCTGCAAATATTTAAAAAATATTACATATCTTCTCTCTCAATACTCATTGCAGCAAGATTGTCTTCAATCTCTTTATTTTACAGTTTGCAAACAGAAATACCCGCATAATGATACAATACAATAAAGTCTTTTATATCCGAATATGTTATCACAATGAAATAATTTAACGACTGCATTTTAAAAATCTAGTCTCTTATATGTCCGATTATTATCGCTCCAAATTACATGATGGTAAACAAGACAGCTACGCAGATTTGTTTTTGTGATGGGTGCAAATTATTATAAATATCTGATTAAATACATAAACATTTCTGTCACGTTATATTGGGCTGTTTATATAATTTATTTAATTATAAATATCCCGTGTGTTTTCCGTGTTTAATGGTCTCTGCAAAAAGTGCAAGCCTGGAATTGGAAATTATAATACATTCCGTATAAAAATGAATTTTATATACATATAGAACAGGACAATAAAGTCAGTATTTAATAATATTAAAAAATATTTAGCAATACAATTTTATAGTTAAAATTAAAATTTTCGCATTTTTTAATTCTTTTTTAAAAACATGTCTACTATTTATTTAAATAATTCGTCATGCAATGAAATTACCACCGAACTTTATATTACTTCCAAATTATTATACAATATAGAAAAATTTATAATTTTTTTCATAATTTTTTCATCATTTTGTTAAAAAATACGTGCAATACACTTTTAATATCATTTTGATGTTCAAATGATGACAAATAATAGGAATTTTTGCAATATTGTTTATCCAGATATGGTGAACGCTAAGATCACGTTATCTTCTTCTTATCTTAACAACTAATTAAGAAAAGATTAACGTGACTTTAGCGTTCACCATTATCTGAATCCACGTTATTGCAAAAATTCCCTAATATCCAATTTACTGAACTAATGACTTGTAGTACATTAATTGACTGTTGATTTAATCCGTTTATTAGCATCCGTTATTAATAATAGAGGAAGGTCACTGATACTGACATAGGTCTTCTAAAGCGACATCCCCTTATTTCTTAGAAACTAACATTTGCACTTTATTAATACTAATAAAAACGTGATCTGTTTAGCTAATTAAAAAAGTACAAACTCATAATTCATATATTTGTGGCTTATTTCTATACCATATCAGCTAAAAACAAATTCTATGAATTCGAGAAGAAAATTCTTACAGTGTTCTTTTGCAAATTGTGTAATTAAAATAATAGTGACTGTATTATTGATAATATTATGTCATTTTAAATGTTTATAGTTTCATAAATTAGTTTTTCTTACAGAATAGGATATATCTTTATTTATAGAATAGGAATGTTGGCATGTTTTATATATATATTACCTACTATGTCAGTTTTGGAGCCCATTTTGTCAGACGCTCATTTTTGCACTTATGAAAAACTTAATTATTGCAAAATTGCAAACAGTATTATAAACACTGCTTATACTATCTGATAGAAGACACTTTTTAGTTTGTATTTATGTTTTTGAAGTTGCATTTTTACCTTTTGTTTAAGAAATATTGTCTAAAAATATAAAGTGATATGTCGGTATTGGTAACCTTCCTCTATCAATTTATTAATATTAATATCTGTTTATTAATATTTAGACAGTTAATATTTATTTATAATAAACTTGAAATCAATATTCATCACATTGTGACGTTAATAATAAACATTTTATTGTATTATTTTAAATTAATTACTAATTAACATTATTAATTTAATAATTATTTTGTCTTAACTATTCTGTCTATTTTGAATTAACGAAAAGAGCAGTTATTTTAATATTTATACGAAGAAATATAATTTGAAAGGAGATAGCATAAGATGCATCTGATTTTCGTTTCTTAAGAAAAAATATCGAAGGGAAAGGAAAAATATTTTTTTTCAAAAGAATGAAAGAGGAAGAGATTTCTTAAGCATCGTTTTTGGTACACAAAGTAAAATTATATTTTACATTTCATTTCAAATGCATATATATATATATATATGTACCGTAATTACCGTATTCTTTCTTTTATTCGGCGATCGACCAGTCGGTAATTTACAAGATAAGTTCGGACAGCTGCGTTTATCGACGTGAACATTGAGTAATAGATGTTGAGCAGAGGGCGCCTATAACAAAGCCTCTTATTCTTCTTTCTTTGTAATAAATTTGCTATTTTATCATATTTATTTAGAAGACACATACTATAATTTAATAAATCCGCATAATTTTATAATATTTAAATTCATTTTACCATATTCACTCAATAAATGTTTTCAATTATATTCAAAAAATAATTATATAATTATTCTATTCTAATAATCTAAATTCTAAAAATTTTGTAGATAAAACTATTATCGATTTAAATAGCCTAAGATAATATTTTTTATTACCAAATAATCTTAATAAATATAATAAATTTGAGCTATTGTATATCATATACTTTTAATAGCTAATTTGATTGAACATACTGATGCGCACCGTGGCATGCATATTAAAATCGTTATACAATGATTTTATCCAAGTATAAAAATAAAATGCAAATATTTCGAATTATAAAATATTTTTTTACCTAACAACACAATAAAATTAAAAATATTGAGAATTTCGCAGTTTACCCGCGTTTCTATATTTATATTAAATACATTTTTATATCAATATTTATTTATGGTGACTCCAATATGCACCAGTGTATCCAATCGAATTTGCTACAAGGCACTTTATTGTTATATTTTTGTCATATTTTTATATACGTATTTCTTTTTATGATGCGAAATTGTTAAATAAAGATAACGGAGGTAGTGATTGAAAATAATCTTATTGCTACGAGCATTGAACGTATTTTTTTTTAATATGTGCAGAATCAATGAGATACAAAATTCAGATTTCCCGGCTTCAATAAAAGAAATATTGAAAAAGATCGATTTTACACACATTTACACACATAAAGATCGTTCAATTAAATACTATAAATTTAAAAAATATCGGAAATTGATTTAATTTCGTAAGATTTTATCTCGTCCTCTATTATTTTATTTTATCGATTTTGTGGCTAATTTTACTGCGCACATTAACTGATTTAGATGAGTCAATTTTGAAAAATTCTTTGTATGTTCCATTCAAACGCTTCCCATTACGGCATGCGAATTGTTGATAATTACGAAGAATTACACATCAGTATCATGGTCATTATTACCGTCGTCTGCAAGACTTCGATCATCGTGTTTCTATCGCGATAGAAACACTTGTGCAGATCACGATCGTATCGTGCGAGTAATAATTCTTACGTCAAGCATTCCACCGCGTGTAAATAATATCGCTTCCCTATAATTATAAGCGTGCGTGAATCATTATACGATGCGTTGAAATTACGGCGAATCAGGTAATGAGAAGCCAAACTAATTGGATTTCCGTGGAAAATGAAACATGCAGCCAAATATCTACAGTGTATATTTATCTTTTCCGAGATATCTTATTTTTTAACATATTTTCCGATTTTATTTTAATCTTTTATTATTTAATTTGAGAAACTGACCTGTTTAATGAAACATAAATATATTATTTATTAATTTAATATAATATTCTATAAAATTTAATATCTAAAATATCAATAATAAATATGAAAGATCTGTCGTTTTATATTATTTCAGTTTTTGCTAAATCTCTTTTTTAATACTTCTAGAATTCTCTCTAATCATATAATTTCAATCTTCTTGTAATACAGTAATTTAACAAAACTGTTTAAAGTTTAATTTATTCATAGACAGGTGTGGAAAATGCGTCATCAAATCAAATGCTGTTATGCGATGTCTTGAACGCAAATGGAAATGTTAAATCTCCGACATAAAACAAGTCTCATAGTAGTATATCTGGCAAAATGGAACCATTATCTTATTGATTCTTTCGATAATATCTTTTAATGAATCCAATGTTTTCCTCTTAAATATTTTTATAATTAATAACATTTTTTTATTAAATCGTGATATTACAATTTGACATGAATTAAAATTCACTTTTTCTATCATTTTTATTCACTAAATTAAAATTTAGCGAGTAAAATAGGTGAACCAATTATGTATAGGTGAACCAAGTACAAATAACTATCATCTATAATTATTATGCATCACTTATTATATTTAACTAAACTTCAATAAAAAAAAGTTAAATATCATAAATTGTTATGGGAAAAGAAATGCTACTTTTAGTGTTTGACACATATTTGATTTTTTTAGTGTAAACTGTAGCATTTTAATGCATCTGTCTCACTTCACAATATGATGCAATAAGCAGAATACATCAATAAAAATTCAAAAGAAAAATCGAGCAAAAAATTGATGCCATATCAATAGTAGCTAAAAAAATCAATTTCTGACGCTAAAAAAATCAATTTCTGACGCTTGCTGGAAATTCACACATTAGTATTATGAATCATATCCCATCGGTTTTTATTTCTATATAAAACAAAAAAATGGAATGTCGGAAAAATTTGTTTTAAATTGCTTCAACAGGCGGACATATCGTCAAGTTATCTTTAGCCAAATGTAATGCATG
Organism: Mycetomoellerius zeteki; assembly: GCF_001594055.1. NCBI lineage: Eukaryota > Metazoa > Arthropoda > Insecta > Hymenoptera > Formicidae > Mycetomoellerius > Mycetomoellerius zeteki. The sequence goes on from NW_017256500.1 coordinate 2,002,039, forward strand.
TGTCACTGTGTGTAGGAACCTTTATCGCGAGTCGCGTCAACAAGCGTCGCGTTGAAATCTCCACGTTGTCCCACATACGCTCAAGGCAAAAAAAAACCATTGGCTTAGGTCGTTTAGACTGTTTAATCTTTGCACATCTCTACTCGCACGTAGATACAATAAAACTTATATGCTAGAAAATTTGTAAACGAACAAATCCACGATTTCGAGTGGAAGTCTTGTCCAACAACTTTTGTTGTCCGTGGAACACAAACAGGCAAAAAATCTCACGCAAAGTGTGCCAACGCTCAAAGATGAGCGGGTCAACATTGAAGTTTTTTGTCTCTCTCTCTCTCTCTCTCTCTCTCTCTCTCTCTCTCTCTCTCTCTCTCTCTTTCAATTTCTATCTTTAGTTTTCTTGAAAATACTACTATTTATCACATCTTACATAAAATAACACAAACATGCACATAATTGCGACTGACGGACGAATTCCAATGTGACCATTAAAATAGTGCTTGAAAAAAGCTGACAATTCTCCCTATGATACTTGTGGTCGTCGCAATCTGTGTGCAGTGACCATTTATTGCTAGTCGCGGTTAAGGCCGTATTGCAAACGCGGTTTTCTTACGGTCCAAGATGACGCAATCGGTTGACAGCGAAAGTATTATACAAACGCATACACATTTAGAACGCAAGAGTAATTCGCGTCAAATTATAGAAAAAAGATAAATTACATACTAGGCGGTACTGGAATCCTCGACCTTAATTTCGAAGACGAATGTAAATTTGAAATTGAATTTTCTTAAGCCATTACAAAAAGTTATTACATGTTATTTTTTCTGTATAAAAAATTAATTATACAGGGTGTCCCAGAATGATCGCATTTCCTCTTAAAAACATATTCTTGAAGTAATTTTGAGACGAAAATCCTAATACAAAAATGTCGAGGCTACAATGGTTTTTGAATTATAATTGGTTAAAGATAGTTTGTAATTCGAAAACTATTATAGCCTCGTATTTTCGTATTAGGATTTTCATCTTAGAATGTTTAAAAGAATTCAGAAATAATAATAGAGGCTATAAAAGTAAAATGGTTTTTGATTTATAAGCATTTAAAGTTAGCTTATAATTAAAAAAAATTATTGTAATCTCGATATTTTCATATTTTTGTCTTAAAATTACCTCAAGAATTCGTCCGTAAAAAGAAATGCGGTCATTTTGGGACACCCCAATATATCAATAAAAATTCAAAAGAAAAATCAAGTAGAAAAATTGATACCATACCAATAGTATTAACTAAAAAATTTTCTGTCGAAACTAAAGTCGAGAGTTCTAGACCTCTAGCACACGCTATATAACAACTAACGAAGATTCGTATGATGCCAAATCACGTACTTTCCTAATGCAGCTTCTTCTCCCTTAATTGACGTGTAGGGACGCATATATCACTCGTAAAGTGCTTGTTCCGACGAATGGATAAACGTTCGCTGAAAATGTCGCGACAGGTTCGCAACGTGCGCGTCACGATAAGTTGCAACTTCATCGGTCATTTATGTAGACAGGCAACGGAAACCGCTTAATCCACTGTTAACAGTTAGATTACATGCTGCACCTTTTTTCCCCAAGGCCGTCACGACCGACGAACCGAATTCTCGAATGCGATTATGAAAACGGAATAAAAGTCGATACGCTTTGAGCAACGGCGAATACCTATAGAATATAGTACAATTATTTTTTACACAACTAAAATGATTATTCATAAAGTAATATAACGGTGATTCTCAGACGTATGTGTATTTGTGAAAGGAAATTCGAGCTATTTTCTTGATACACGAAAACAAGACTTGAAAGAGAGACTGAATATTAATAGGTTTTTTATCTCGAATTATAAAATTTATATTTCAATTTTTAAGGAAAAAAACATATAAAAACGGTGGCTATTTTTAAAAAAATTTAATTCAATTAACATTTTCCAAAATAAAATACTTTCCATTTTTCTTTTTACTAATAAAGAAAAACTTAAAATCAAAACATCCTTTATATTATGTCTATTATATATTATATACATTACGGGTACTACGAAATTGAGCTGGATTTTAATTATTTATTCGCGTTCACACCTCAAAATTATATTGAATCATTAGAATCATCTTTCAGGCTAACACTC
>NW_017256500.1:2004221-2010523 GCF_001594055.1 Mycetomoellerius zeteki
ACTCTTTCGATTGGTCTATTATTTCCTTATACCTAGTTTTTAACATCCTACATATAAAATTATTTTATTAAAAATCTCTTTCATGAGACTGAGTATAAGATTATTGCATTAATCATTCCCAAGCAACTTGTATATAGAATTACGCGGGATATACATGCAATATAAAAAAAAAACGATAAAAATGAGATATACATATATGTCTAGAATTGAACGCTTGGGAAAGACTAATTATTTACACTACGATTCAAAATATTCTTCTAACTTTTAAATAAATAAGTGGTTAAAGCAAAACATGTAACAAAGCAAAGTAACATAACGACGCGATCGATCATGTTATTGTTACTTTGTTTCGTTATGGGTTTTGCTTCAACTACTTATTTGTTTAAAAATTAATGACGATCCTGAATCATTGTCTACAAAAATAATTAAAATCCAATTTAAATCTCAATTGCTTGCTCTTGAAGCTACTGCTACAATACGTAGATATACGAAAATATAACTATGTATTACAAATCCTAGTGTAAACATATTTGCAGGAACGCGCCGCGAGGTGCGAGTCAGTCCGTGTATCGGTGTATTTGAACTAAATAATTAAATTATCATACAGCGCAAGGTGCGCGTCCAAGATCTCGCGCTTACGCGGTCACGGACTTCGAGCTAGTATTACCCATCTTCTTTGTAAATTCCATAAGGAAATCCCTGTAGAGGAGCGAGTCCATGTTGGTCGAAAGAATGTAAAGTATCCACCAGTCGCCTAAGTCGACTTTTCTGCTGACGCTTTGGCAAGTTTCGATGGGCAATAGTCTCGACGATAGATGTAGTACTCTCGGTCGTATCATTGGAGCGAAAATGATCAGAGCTCGATATATTATCAGAGCGACTAACATGATGCCTAGTATGAAGAACCAGAACCAGATGAAGATGTATGTCTTTTCGTTGACGATATTTAACGGCAAAATGCAGAGAGAATCGTGCTGTTGTATTGTACCCGAAGCTCCGTATTTGTGGAATATACACTTGGTAACGCGAGGAAACACATACACCATGGGGTCAATTCGTTCCTCTTGCGGTGTATCCGAGAACTGCAGTACTCGCAGACCATAGCTGAGGAATTCGCCATCAAAGAATCGGTTCATCAGATAGAGTTGACCGATTATATTGACGAGGCACAGAACCTCGCAGGCGAAGTACCGATACACGTACGTGTTGTGATTCTGAAAGCACAATTCATCGTTGAATTAAAGCAAATTGGACTCAATGAGGACGAATTGGTCTTAACGCGGTCATCTCCCTCTCTTGTCACAAGTCTTCCTTCCCCCTTTTTACTTTCTTGGTCGTCTACTAACATTCCATCTAAGTGACACCGGGATATCTCGTGTAATCTACTAAATGCAATCTTCGTTTCGTTGTAAGAAATTAACATTACATCTAAAGAGGATTCATGTTAGAAAATTCACTAGATATTTTACATTGCAAAAAAATTATAGTCGCATCTAAGAATTCAGACTAGAATTTATTAGATATTTTAAATTGCAAAAAATTATGATTGTATTTAAGAAGGATTCAGATTAGAATTTGCTGGTTATTTTATATTTATTTTATATTTAAAATCTTATGAAAATATTTTATCAAATTACTATTTATCTTTAAATAACAAATCATTACAAATATTGCTCTTTGTAAAATCACTTCTGAATTCTACGGTTATCTATTTTACGATAGATTCAAATTTAATCACTCGGTGTATTTAGAAAACATTTTAAAGCAGGAATACGTGCGATGTTATTGAAATCCAAGTAGTTATCAATGACCACCAAGGGCGACTAGTTAAATAATGGATCAGTCTACCTAATGAATCTACCTTCTCAAGACTCTCCATACATTTTTTACATCGGCCAAGTGAAAAATTAATCAAATTTATGGAGCCGATTTGTTTACTTTCTTACCCTTATGTGCATCATCAAGTAATCCATGAGAATACTTTTCTTCTTCGTTATGTTGTCTTTGTTATCCATACCACAATTCATTCCCATGACCAGTGCTTGCATCAGGCCGCCTTCCCAGAAGCCCCACAGCCATTGCGGTATATAACACAGAACGGCCTATTAACAAAGATAATCAGATAAAAATGGATAAGCATTATATAATGTAATGTCAGTCATTATAAATTATAAAAACTAGGCGAATTAATTCTGCAAAGAAATTATATCAAAATTTACTGAAACATGGACTAAAAATACCATCTTTCTTCACTACTTTTTGTATGTACATTAAACTCCAGAGTAAAACTCTCTCCGTTAACGCATTCGAAAATGGATTGAAGATTAACGCTCAACTTTTTTCTATTTATCTGTCTGGCAATTGTAACTGTACAAATCTTTACGGACGGTTATTAAAGCGATCATTTATGATCTCCTACGCACGAGTCAGCACGTGGGCCGCCAGACGTAAAGGACAAACGCGGATCAGCGAAAAGACAAGCGGGCGAGCATAAAGAGGAGACAACAATGAAAAGATCTCCGAGAAACCCTCCTTCTTACGTGGCGCGCGTTCAGCATGTCGCACGTGTGGTAAGATTGTCGATAAAGCGAGGGTTATTCTCTGCTTACCTGGAAGAACAGCACGAAGCAGACCCACTGATAGTACGTGTAGTATTTCCTTGCCTCGACATCTCCGAAGTCGTTGGACACTCCTGGATGGGCCACCTCCGAGCCGACCTGTGGAAACATGAGATTTTAGCAGCTTAGCGATAACAATGACACCACGCTATATGCATCTCAACGCGCGATAAAGCTATTTGACCCTCCTTAGATAACGAGAAGTCAACCCTACCTCCCCTCCTAGCTTTTATATCGTTTTATTAGAAATGAACGCTGGCAAGTCTTGGCCATTGACAATATAAATCTTCCTTGCGCAGCTATATGAATATTTTTTTTGATTAGATACTTTTCCATGTTTAGTAGAATCAGGAAGACCAAAGGCATGCGTCATTACGACAGGACGATATATATTATCAGGACAATTAACAATATCACAAATATTCATTTTTTGGTGTATTTAATAGCTTATTCTTTTTAATTCTTACATTTTATCTTTTCTTTTTCTTCTCTACATGAAGAGAAAAAGAGAAAAGATGAACCATTTAAGAAGCCCAGATAAAAGAACGTACTTTAAATTTCCCAGATGAGGATAAGAAGACGGGAACAAATTATACTTATTCTTTCTCATTTTGAAATTTTCCTAAGTAGGATATCGCAAACTTGAGCGATACTCGAGCGGTCGTTAAAAATAATCAATGCGCCACGATATCAATTCCTTGCATTGATATATTCGTAAGCAATCTCTTATCTGAGTAATTGCCAGTTCAGGATTAATCAAAGTAGATGATGAATACACTTATTGAATATTACATTTATACAGTAGCACAGTGAACAATGCAGTATAAAAAGTTTCAGCTTCTCGGAGGTGATCAAAAGAAATCTTCGCGATCATCAATATAGTCATTTTCATCATTTTCTCTGCATTCATAAAGACGACTTACCAATTTACATGTCTATAAATACGTTGACGGTCAAATTTCAAAGTACAACTCGCAAAAGAATCCTATAAATTACAACCATATACCGGATGTTTATATAAATGCTTTTAATATTTTATACGATTTTTTAATATTTGCGTGTATAAATTTTAGTAATAATGTAATGTACGGAGCTATTTTATTTGACTCTGCATTTCCTATATGTACTATTATCATTACATCAGAGCACATATTTCAATTAAAACCGCAGTTGATTATCTACAATTTCCAACATCTCGTTCGATGTTGAATCAATTATCTCCACCTCATTAACCATACAGATAACATTCCTTCTCCTCGCGCATCTGATGATATTCAAATAATTCGAGCAAAAATGTCTCGTTAATTTTATTTTTGCGGACAGTGCGCGATAAATTTTTATAATATCCGTAATTATGAGCGTAGCCAAGAAAGGGACCATGCCTCCCTAAAGAACAAAAATAATTAAAGCTGCTTAAACAGAGTTTAGCAAATTTAGTAAATTATATGTATGTGATTTTATGATTTACCTGCTAATAATTAATTAAAAATAATATAAAACAATATAAGTCCAAACTACTCGAATACCCTCCTCCGGTCAAAAGGTACAACTCTAATTTGTCCCCTCTCCCCCAAACAAATTCATGACTACGCCTGGAATTTTGTATTTTAATTTCGCGTACAATTCGAATAATTAATACTTAATTCTAATTGATCGAAAATAATAAATTCGGGACTATTTATTGTATATAGATTATAAGTATCACTCTTGCACGTGAAAGATATATGCGAAACCATATCGGGTTTATCACATATGGAAATCAAATGCTGATTATGTTACTTGCTACCGACCTATTAGATCAAAGCTGTAAACGTAACAAATTTCTTAATCACAAAGCAGTATCGCGTATCGAAAGCGATATTATTTACAAAATGATGCAACAAATGTGGAAACTGTGTGATCAGTATGTTCATTGAAACCTTGGAAAAAGTCTTTGAAAACTTCCTTGAGGATTTTCTAGATATTTTTATTCAAAATTTCCAATAAAAGATCAGACAATTTTTTTATGCAACTTTGAAATAATTTGAAGTGTAACGCAAACAAACTATAAAATATATTGTAAATTAGTACGAAATAAGGATTCCACGAGTCTGTATCTAGCATGTTCTACAACCGGAGCCGAGAAATCTATAGGATAGTACAGAAAAAATTCAAATAGTACAAGATAATATCAATGAGTTATTTTCTTCTACTGAATATTGCCTTCTATTGTCGCCTTGATTTTTGTCCCACGAGACACACGAAAATGCACGTGAATATAAACGAATGTGTATACCATATTTATTGCTAACCATACATAAACAAAATTTGCAGATTTTAAATAAATATTTCCTCCAATAGTACTAACAAAATATTTATTACGTAAACATATATTTATTCGATTTAAACATGACTGTTATATTTTCAATAAATATTTATTTACTATAAATAAGTATCTCGTTAGTACTATTGGAGTAAATATTTATTTAAAATTTGCAAATTTTTTTTTCAGTGCAATTATCAACATCAAGAAAAAATGATCAAAGAGTTCAATGTTTTCAGAAAGAGATAGAATAAGTAAAATTCAGGAAATCTATCTGAATACTGATAAAGAGTTCTACGAAAATTCCTGATTTTGAAGGATAAAAAAGAATCTTCCGAAAATTTCACGTTTTCCGAATAGTAAATACTTCGTGTGATACATCTGGAGTGTAATCTAGTCACGTAATCAGTTATTGAACTAGTATAAAGTGATTTCAACAGAGTTATGACTTTCTAAAAATGAAGAAAAAAAAACTAAAGATTAGCTATGCTTGCGTCCAAAGCTTTGGCCCGATAAGTCGCGTCAGCCAGTAATACAATCAGTATTTGATTTCCATATTTGATAACGTCGCAATATATAGTTTCGCATATATAGCTTTTATTCGACGTGCGAATGGATTGTCAATAAAGACGATTATAGAGCCATCCTATTGAATAACGAACAAGTTCCACGTATTTTGAAGCAGAAAAAAATGTTTATAAAATAAGTTGTTTCTAAGAAATGACGTACTTAAATTCTTGTAAGAACATAACGTATGTTAAGAATGTATTACTTTCTAAGTAATTTAAAAAATGTAATGTTATCAACATGATTATATAACCAGCAGTTGGCTCATTAATCATTCTTTTTGAAACACCTTCCATAGATATTCGCAGAGTTATTCAAGTGTACTTTCTTGAACATTATACGATTCACAAAGAAACAGCAGACATAAAAATTTTTTCGTAATTTTAAAAACAATTTCTTCATGAATAGAAAAAAAAATAACGTGCAATTGTGTGTGAGCAGTAATTCACACAGTGATTCCATCTCAAGTATGATACATAATACGATTGTAATACAATAGACAAATTAGTAACTATCTTTTATTAATAAATTTTATTAATAAAATACCAGAAAAAATAAATAATTTTATTAATATAAAAGACTTAAAATATGAAAATTATCAATTCTAATAGTCTATAACAAAAAGAAATTACAGTAAATCAAGTTCCATTTTTGCCGCGGATGATAAAACATGACGATATTCTGGGAAACTGTTTCTCATTCTCAAATATAATATACCTTCGAGATATTACTGTGTCTCCTGATATTATCTTTTGTAATATAGGTGTATTGTTATACAATATATATATATATATATATATATATATATATATCTA
>NW_017256500.1:2010908-2021627 GCF_001594055.1 Mycetomoellerius zeteki
TATATATATATATATATATACATATATATATATTATATGATTTAAGGACTAATGTTCATTTCTATCTCAATTTAGTTTAATTGTAATTCTTAGTTCAACTAATTCATCTTTTTATAGTTCTAACGATTAGAAAAATATGAAAAGTTGAACTGACATTTTTAATTTACATTGATAAAAACGAGCATAAATTAGAGTTCGAATGTTCTGTGATGTTTTTATTCTTATCATTTTATATAAATAAATTGATATTACCTTTTACCCGCTTTGGCTCGTTTTTTATCTTGGTCGGTTTCTTTAATGTATATTATATTTTATGTTGTCGATAAAATCGAAGTATTTTGGATAAAGTTTGGGATCGAACCATATCATGAGGATCTGTGATCATGTATAAGTCGATCGTTTTCATACAGAAGTACATCTCATCCCATATTCGATTTCCGCCGTCAATTTTTACCATCATTTTTTACTATCGAATTTCATTTCTGCCGATAGCGTGCGGCAAGTTTTCTGTATAATCCATAACGAGAGAGAGAGAGAGAGAGAGAGAGAGAGAGAGAGAGAGAAGACTTTCCCGACAAATTTTACACAACAAATAGAAATTTATTTTTTCAGAATCTTGACTTGCGCGCGTTTGAATGTTTAACAGAGTATAAAGCAAATTGAGAATTTAATGTAAAAAAAATTATCTTAAGAATTTAATGTAAAAAAATTATCTTAAGAATATAAATTTCAGAACAAGCCGATTTTATAAAAATGTCTTAGGCTACTTTCCATTTGGTGACACAAATCGATACAGTGTAGTTTTATCTTTGTTACTGAATGTTAAGAAAATTAATGTTTGTGTCGACTTGTCACTAAATGAAAAATACTCCTTCGTTATCTCATACTTCATTACTTTGTCAATATTTTTCTTTACTGTTGTTCACCTTGACATAAAAGACTTCTCTCCTAGTAATTAAAAATAATTTCAGACATTTTTATTATAGTCAACGTCATGAAATTTCGATCAGTAGCGTGCCGGTTTAAGGACGAAGTATCGATGAAGAGAGCGAGAACGATTACGTTCGTCGAAGATCAGAATAGGTACGATCGAAAATCACACACCTGTCGATTGAACGCGTCTGGCATGGTGAACGTGGATGTTATCCAGCAGTAAGTATTGATGGGATTAGTAGGCAGACCCTGGACGATGCATGAGATCGGGTTACCGACGTATTGGGTGGCCGTGACGAGCAACGAGCACGTGAACAGCAGTACCGTGGTGAAGTGGTTATGCAAACGAAACAGCACAGAGTCCGTGACGATCTCCTGCCGCTTCAGGTACTTGCTCAATCCTCCCAGTAGCTTATACATGATTGCGTCGGGGTGTTGCTATCGAGCCACGAGGACGACGTCCTCTTCGACGAAGAGGCTTCCCAAAGATGAGGATCACCTCGACCGCCGCCGTAGTTGCCGCGCGCCGGCCACCACCTCCACCTCCACTGATACTACCAACACCACGTGCGATCCTCAAGAGTGCGCGAGGCTACCTCTTCTCTCGGCGGATTATGAATTTTAACGGCGGTTCAGGACAGTTCAGGACCACGAGGACGTACCATCAACCGGCACTAACGAGCGTAGCTCATCCACCGCGCTCTCGCGCGAACGAAAGCAGCAAAACGAAACGAGAGAGAGACACGAGCGTGCACGGTTGTCCACGCGGCGTGCCTCTCTACCTCCCTCCTCTTTTCTCCTCCTTTCGTCTCGCCTTCTCTCCGGTGCCCTGCCGCTTCGCCTTCCTTTTCTATTGCTCCTTCCCCACCTCTCTCTCTCTCTCTCTCTCTTTTTGTCTCTCTTTCTCCCTCTGTCTCTCACTCTCTCTCTCTTTCTCTCCCTCCTTCCGTGCCCTTCTTTTACAGTCTCTCTTTCTCTCCGTAATCCCTCTATCCCCGCCGGGGATCCTTCCTTCCCTCGACTCTCCGCGCGAGATCGGTCACCGAACCACGCTGGACGAGTTCCCGACGAGTCCTCGACGTGTTCCAGTTCCTCCTGCGAGATCGCCGGACTCACGCGTCCGCGTGAATCATTTAGCGAGCGGGTAATAAAAGCGCTGCGCCGGTACAGGAGGGGGAGGAATAGAGAGAGCACGAGGCGCAGGATGAGTCTTCGCTCTTCTCGCTACTTCCGTTTCCTCGACAGCCTCTCCTCTCATCCCTGCCGTTTCCGCCTCCCTCTTAGTCTTCCTCTCTCTCTCTCTCGCTCTTCTTAAGATAATTTTTTTATGATTATGATCCTTCTCCACAATCTTTTCGTGTTTAGCCGAAGAGAATTCCTTTTACAGTTATCTCTTCAGGCAAATATTCTTCCGTTCATTATCTATTGAATTCCCGCGCGTTCTGTTAGCACCCAACCGCGACGCGACGCGACGTGTAAACAAACGCGGCGTCACGCGCTGCAAGGATCTTCCTGACGCTCCCGCGTCTTTCCTCTTCCTTCAGCGTTTTGATTTCTCAAGCGATTACCCTCGATCTCTCCAACGATCCCTCCCATTCGCGAGCGCGCGTTAAAGGTAAAGAGCTAAGGCCGCCGGGCCTCGTCGTAGACGCGTAGACGCGTTCCCTTCTCGAACACGTGAGCGATTTCCCCTTCCCCCCCTCTTCTCCCTTCGATACCGCGGGGAACTCGTGCCAGCGCGGAGCGACGGTACTCTCCAGAGAACACAACACGGCCGCACACCGCCGTCGCGTATCGAGGAAGCGACACTAACTACCAACTGTCAATCGCACCAATCCCCCCTTCTCTCTCTTTCTCTCTCTTTCTCTCACTCCTCCATCTCCCTTCCCGACAAAATTGTCCCCTCCTTCACTCGAGGTACTGCTTCGTGCACGCACGATGCGAAACAAAATTGTGCGGCGGCGAGACTCTAGGTGCTGCGTCTTCTGTTCCTCTCTCGCGCGGAGGAAATAAATGTTTCCCTTTCCTCTCTCGCGCGGAGTCTCTTTTCTTTTTTTTCCCCACAAAAATTACCGTGAGACAGCCGCAGCATAGAGTGCCGGCGTGCGGCGTGCGTGCGTGCGCACAAACAGCAATACCTTGAGCGGCGACTGACGAGAAGTCGCGGTTGTTTGTTGTGTCGTCTAGGGGAAGGGGGCTCCGGAGAAGGGACGCAGGGGACGGTAGGGGGCCCAGCGAGGGTACCAAAGGACCGACAGAACGCCAGAGCAACACGTACACAGGGAATGGCAGGCAAGGGGAAGGGAGATCGGTTCGTGCATGGGGAAGGATACCCGACGGAGGGGGGGGGAGCTTGACGCGCGTCTCTCAATTCGCTATAGTATGTACATGTCGACAATGTACAGGGCGTGCCACGCGTTCATCTACCCGTTGCGTTGCCATCATCCTTTTTACAGGCGGCATTTGGTTCAGGAATAGGGGAATTAGGGGACGACCCTATATATTGCCGGCACGCATATGTGGAGTTGTCTGGCGTCGTCTCCCTTCTTCCGCCCCTTTTTTTGGATAGTCTGAAGGGAAATCGAGACCCCAGAGATTTTGTGGTCGGTATCTTCCGACTCGCGTACACTTCGGTAAAGAGGGAGATGGGAAGGGAGCAAAGAGGCAGGAATACGCATTGGTTATATTCTTTTGTTGTACGTTTGTCAAGTCATTCTTCTGGGTAAATTTCGTAGAATGATACAATATTACAGCGCGAGATAATTTCTAGAGATATCGATTAGGACGTATCATTCGAAACGTTTTCGTCGTAAGCGATTTCTCCGAAGCATTATGTTTATTAGAAAGATACTCCTGTTGTCATCATCTCGTGAATATTAAAAATTATCTCAATTATGTAACAATTATAATTTTGTAATAACTGTGAATCGGAATATCTTGTTGTGTAAGGTTTCATCAGACTCCAATCTAGTTTCTAATCTTGATTGAAATCAGTATTGTACTCGTTATATAATTGAACATTTCGTGGAAGTAAATCATTTCAGCCGCGGTTTTCAATGAGCAGCAGCCTTTTGTATTTGTCAGTCAACGACGCGTAAAAACATTGACGAAGATGGTCAGAGATAAAGTGGAGAGACGTGCTAAAACTGTTTAAAAAGAAGAACTTGCAATGTTCACGCATATTCAAGCTGCTGGAGTATACAAATACTCGTATATGTATATGAAGATGTCGAATCGCAGTTTATCTTACCAAGGAGAATTAACGACGAATTTCATGGCTGCTATGTTGGCTTTTATGCTTCGCATAAGAATTTCCGAAAGTCATGCGAAGAGATATGAATATTAATAATTAGAAAGAACTTTGCACTTCTATTATTAAATAGAACTTTGCATCTCTATTATTTGAAATTATTTGAAATTTTACACATTACAGGAAGTATAATAAAAGTCATTACCTTTCATCATAATAATGCGAAATTATTGTATATGAATTTCTGTATTTTCCTAACTAGAATATGAACTTCGGTTGTATCTTTCTATTAGAATTTTACGTGTTATATATTACGTATATCATAGTAATTTTACGTTATATATATTATTAGAATTGATTCTAATAATTTTATTCTACTTTAAGTCCGTTCCACATTCTCGCTAGTACAGCTACGAACAAGTTCTTCGAGCAAAAATAACGAAGTCTTGTTTGCCCTTGCAAGATTTTTCGTATTCCTCGAACTTCTTAGCGAGAAGCAGCTTTCCATCTTATCCTTCAGTTTTTGCTTCTACATCTGTACGCTTGTTGATATTCGAAACTCATTTACGAATTGGCGGTTCTCATTCTCGTTTTTCTTTTCCAACGTTGAAACGAGATTTCATAAAATAATAGAATAAGATTAAAGGTAACTTTTTGAAAGTGACATAAATCGAAATAGTTTCGAAATTTTTTACAAAATTTGTTTAAAATATCTGTGCTTATAAGTTAAATGTATATATTTTTGTTTATATATATATTTTTTTTATTTATGTTATATATTTATATATATAATATATAAATTTATAAACATATTTTTTATTTATATATATATATTTTTTATACAATAATAAAATATAAATGAAAAATCAAAATTATTAGATCAATCATTAACAATGATTTATTTATAAATAATTTATTTATTAATAAATAAATGTTTCTTAGAATTAACATTCACATATACATACCGTACTTTCACAAGAAGAATCAAGTCAAATATAAAAATATTCAGGAGAGAGAAAAGAAAAAGTTTCGTACTTTAAAATTAATTATATATATTATGATGGTATCAAACATATATGTAAGTTCGCTCAAGAACAATCACAAATTTGCTTTTTGCAAATTCTCTGGAAGTAATGTAGATATTAATAACGTTGTAATGGTGTTACCTCCGAAGAAACTATCTCTATTTTGAATTGTCATTTTTCTTTAGGAAGTATTTAAATTCAACTTGTGTATCACTTTTCCTAATTGAAGTATTTAGAATCGATGTATGTACAACGCAATCTGCAAATAATATGAAAGTTGAAAAATTTTAACTTGTGTCACTTTTCTTGCGAAGAGATATAGAAAAATATTAAGCAAAATTTAAAAAATTATAACGTTTATAATTTTTCAAATTTTCTTAGCACTTTGGTCGCCATGTATATTCAATTAGACAATTAGATATATACCTAGGATTAAGGCACCATTTGTATATCAATTTGAATATATACGTATTATTACTTATAAGTATTTAAAAAAAACACGAAATTTTTTAATCATATAAATCAATTTGTAATTATGAAAGTTTCATAGAAGTTAGGTATAAAATTATATAGTGTAATGCCAGGGATCAATTACAAAAATCCGTGTGACAATCAAAGTGCTATTAACTGCGTTTGGCGGAAAAAACAGTTTTGCAGCACAGTAAAAAAAATTGTGTATTTGTGATGGAAACGGTCCATTCACATTCTTGTTAATAGTTTGTGTTAAATTTTTTAACTTAAATTAACATTCGAGTGTTAATTTAACATATGTGATTATGTTATTTACAGATTTTGTGTTAAACTGATATTCAACATTTCTTCAAAATGACACAATTTATAGGTAAGTAAACAAATAACGTAAAAATAAAGTGTTTTAAAACGTAAATTCTAAGATGAATGAATAAAATATGGATTAATTTAACATATCATAAATATTAATTTTACTGAAAAAAAATGTTTCCACGATTTGTTTACAAATTGTATCGGTATTCACTTTTTTATATTTATTCTCTTACATAAATATTTGTGTAACCTTGTAACATATTCATCTTATATTAAATTAACTCAAAAATTTGAGTTTGGGACATGCGATTTATGTTAAATTTGACACACTTTTTCCAACGATGAACTGTTGTAAGATTCTTTAATATGATTGCTTCTTGCTTTCAATTCTTCACTGGATTTAAATATATAAACATATTAAAGAATAAAAAAAGAAATTTACAAATTGCCAAATTTATTTTTTCTGTTGAACGTATAGCCTTTATCATTTTAGACGATTACTGTAACCGCAAAATGCGAAGTTTTCTTACGGTCTTTTTCGGAGAAATCTCTAAATAAGTACAAGTTTCCATGTAATATTATCTTATCCTTGAGGAAAAATTTGTTACATTTTCCTAAAATATAATAAACTTCTGTTCAACTTTATTATCTCGCACAATCATCGTGACATTAATGTTGCATGCTATGAGTAACTCGTTCGTTTGTATAAAAACTCCAAGTGTGATCCGTGAGCTTCAGCGATGACTCATTCGCGTAAATGCATCGGAAGTGAGAATTACTACGAATTCGATTCCATTCATACGAACTCGCGGATGCGTAAGGACGTTCATAATAATCTGCGCATCCGCGGACTTTGCCACATCCGCCGTTACGTTTTTCGTCGTCTCCACGATGACAATATCTATCGATGGACCAAATGAGCGAGAGATGACGCAACCTCAGGCAGTCTGTATGCATCTTATGCAACGCGAATATTGTACGAGCTGTTCGTATCTTCATCATAAACTTTGTAATTTTTTTACACTGCTTTGCCTCCTTGAAAATAATTGTATCCTTGAAATGAACAAGATGATTTCAACAGAAAGCATAACTTTATTAAATTACGTTTTACCGTCAACAGCTCGAGAGTAGTTTAAATGTGTATCTTTTCTCTCGCGTACATATTGCAGTTTTCGTAATAAAGTATGCAGTCAATTATCTCAATAATCAAATTCGTTACAACATCAATGCCACACAAGAGCCGTGCTTTGTGCTAATTTTCTTTGTTTCTTTGCTAATTAAACCGAATACGGAAGAATCGACGAAGAGTTCACCGCATCTTTAGTACGTCTTTAAACATCGTTATCTTAATTAACATCCGCCCACATACGCTGTCAACGAACCGTTTGTGGCATACAGGTCGAGAAAAATCGCCTTCGCTCTCCAGAATTTTTCCATAGAGATTCAGAAGCCGCTATTGTTGGAACCGCCGACGCACACAATGGAATACGTTTGTTCCCGTGACTCCTAAACGCCTTTAAAACTCAGCCGATTGATTCTCATCGTAGCTGCCGCTTCGTCAGTTGTCCTCGTTAACTATTCATATTGACCATTGCATCGCTTCAGGCATGCGTGTGCAGCTATGCAATGCGTACCTTGATAATAAGTCACGACGGCGAATGTAATTTGTATTTTTTTCCATCGCGATGCGCGTTAAGGACATGATATATTTCATTTTAATCGAAGAATTACGTGTGCAAAAGTATATAGATGTTGCTTTATTCAAATTTTCACGATGCTACAATATCTTTAATTTTTTGCAGAAAGATCTGTATGTTCATGAAAAAAAAACGATTTTGTTAAAGTAATTAAAAATTTAGCTGGATACAGAAAATAATTTTAAAATAATTTTAAACTATCAGAATAATTATGTAGAACGCTGAAGCTGATTGCTAGAATATTACATATTTTTCAGTATTACTCACTATACTTGAATTTCCTACATAATCATTTTGATGATCGAATAAAATTATTTTTAGATCTACCTAAATTATTAGATCGACAAAACTGTTTAGTTTATGTAGGAGGAAGTATCCTCCTACATAATTTTGTTCGATCATCAAAATAATTATGTAGAAAACTCAAGCATAATGAGCAGTATTGCAAAAAAAGTTTTATATTCTAGCAATCAACTCAGCATCCTACATAATTATTTTGATAATTCAAGACAATTATTTTTAGATTTGTATTCAGCAAAATTTGTAGATACTTCAGCAAAATCGTTTTCCTTTCGTGAACATAGAGATTTTTTTGCAAAAATTAGAGATACCGCAGCATCGTGAAAATTTAGATAGGGCAATATCTACTTTTATAACTCATCTATTAAAATGAAATATATCATGCCTTTAACGCGCATCGCGATGAAAAGATAGAAATTACATCCGTCATCGTGATTTATTATCAATACAACTAAATTTTTAAATATTTTAGCGCAGAATCGTTCTTTCTTTCGTTAAATAATTTTTTTTCTATAATATATATATATATAAATCTTATTCAGTTCTGATCGCAGAAATTGTTTGGTGCTATTTCGAAGAAGTGATACAGAATTCTTCGTTCATAATCTTATTTATTCTCTCACGTACGAATTATCTAACGAGCTATATACAAGTGAACGGAGAGAAACGATTGCTCGAATTACAGGTATCTCCCAATAAAAATGGAAATAATTACACACGACCGCTTTTTATTAGGGCTCGTCAAGTTCCTTAACCTCGACGGACCTTTCACTTCTATTCTTTTTTTATTCGCTTTCGGTACGTTGTCCGGCGAAGCACTTCGATCGCGACCGTAATTCATCCCGCACACGTGGAACCATGCATTCCGATCTCTCGAACGCCACCATAGGTCGAACAAACCGGTTTATAAGAGGGTCACAAAATTGAAAATCGTTGTGACTCAATTTTGTGTCATTTGTTTAATGAATTCGTGCAGCGATAGTTTCCACTTTGTCGCTCGTTCAACGCTTGAAAAGTATATTTTAAACCTGAAGCTGAAATATCGGTCATTCTACTTTTAAACCTGATTTCTTTGTAGTTTGTCACATTGTCCCTTTATTTTACGAGTCAAAAAGGTCAGATTAGTTTATGGCGAAAAAAAATTTTTTATACTTTTCAAATATTCCAACATTACACCAAAATATATTATATTTAGTATTAGTTTTTAATATTTATATAATATTTATTATTACATAATACTTATAATATTGAATACATCGCTTTAAATCTGCGTTTCGCATTTCTCTTGGAATGACAGAGTCAGCTGTAAATGACGTGAAACAAAATGTTATTTCTAACATCTGGAAAAAAATATATATACGAAATAACACGCACACATAATAACTCGCTCATACATACACGCAATGTCGTACATCTGGTGTCCTAGATAGATTAAGAGCAACCTGTTGCTCATGTATGAGGATATTTAATGTTCGTCGTGTTATATATATATTCACCATGTGGTGTAAGAAAAGAGATATACGTCACCGTACAAGATTGCTTATTGTTGATCGAGAAGTTTCCTCTCCTCAAACATATCTCACACATCTCTTATTAACTTCCTGGAAACGCACGCGCATCAACGTTTATGGATCAAGACGACTCATTCATGAAGCGACTAAGACGGATCTTTCAAAGAATACGAGTATATCTGCATTAGTGCATGCCGAGAGCATTTTCGAGATAAACGAAACCATCTAGACTTGCGACGCGCCGGAATGTGCAACATATGCATCATGTTGCGCGATCACGAACCTACATCCGTCTAAACCACAGATTTTATCTTCTTTACGTGAAGACGATTCGCGCTACCCGCGGCATGCAAATATCGCGGGCGCCCTTGCAACATATCGCGTGGATGCATCTGAATTTTCTCACGAAGATCCGGTATAATAATCCTCTGACGAAAAATGAACCGCGTTCTGCATTGCATACACGCATTCGACATTCGATTCCCGCAAGTCCCACACGCCATCGGCATATATTCATTGCGACTGTATACGAAGACGTATATAACGCCTTCGGAAGACCATTGCTGTTAAGAACTGCAATTGTTTACGAAACAAAAAATTGTCTTTCCAACGATGGTGGAAAGAAATAAGGTGTGCTCATACCGAAGATGCGTTTTTGTATCGTTCTGCGCATCGTATCAACGTCATTTTTAAATTTCTGTATTTATGGAAAGGTGCTCTAGGTTAGTGATGCCGTTTTCTGAAATCAAATCGATTCTTTTGACAATCGATTCATTTTCAAGGCCACGATTTTTTTATTCGATTCAAGAGAAAAAAATCGAACGATTCTAAAGAATCGAAAAAAAATGCTACAAATGCTTCGAAGCATTTTTTAATTGATCAATTAATTAAATTCTTTCTTCCGATTGATTAATTTAAAGCTTCGAAGCATTTGTAGCGTCAAGTGGACTATATCTTATATCGTTTTCGATTGGGGTCCACTGGCTGCACTCAGTGTCAAGAGCGTGTTCGATTGGCAGTGCGCACTTGGCTAGTGTCACGTATTTATTTGACCGCACGGCACTCGCGTAGTGCGCACTCAGTGCGCACTCAGTGCGCACTAAGTGGCACGAGATATTTTGGCTACGTTTACACCGTGCGTTTAGCCCGCGACCTATACGATAGATGTCTTTGTTTAACCTACAGGATAAACAAGAACATCTATTGTATAGGCCGCGGCC
>NW_017256500.1:2021646-2067633 GCF_001594055.1 Mycetomoellerius zeteki
TTTGACGGTGCCAGTTCAGTGCACTGGATACATATATAGGATATCAGTGCATCATTTTGTCACAGTATAAAAGGATATACAGTAGGGACAAGCAAATCTGTAATTTATAGCATGCAAATGTGTACAATTATTGATAAGTATGTACCTATATGATATTCTTGATATCTTATATATTATTTAATTATATATAGTAAAAAATCATTACTTAAAGTTATGAACATGAGATGTCGAGGTTATTTTTCTGCGTTCTTCCTGCAGTCTAGTCAAGTCCTTACAATTTTACAACTCGAAATGGCACTTCAGCTTTAGCACTGAAAATCTTGGCGTGTTCTTTTGAACTTGCACTATTCAATGCAACCTATGGAACTGGTTCAGTGTTGGTGTGAACTGAGTGCGCACTGATGCGCACTAACTTTTTTCCAATCGAAAACGCTATTACATATCCTATTTTGTTTATGGGCTAAGCCCAGTAGAGGCTGCGTCAGGCTGCGTATCTGTAATCCTGTATTGTGGAATTTTTGAATATTTTTTTCGGTGTCTGAAACATATCTAACGTTAATTCTTTTTATCTAATAGCGCTGCAAATTCTAAGGGTGAAATCACACGGTGCGGAAAAAGACTGCGGAATAGAGAATGCGTCATCATTCTCATCATTGAAGCGCTATTCGGAATAGCACCGTGTGATTTCACCCTTATAGTTTACCGTGATACAAAGAGAATTTGTTAATACATTTAAACTAGGTAACAGACATTACAGAAACTAACGTTTATATTTTTAATTCTGGGCCTCTATTCTTGAAAAGAAACGTATACGAAATTCTAGAAAAATACTATAGTATACGTAACATATACTGTGGTATTTCTCTAGACTTTCGTATACGTTTCTTTTCAAGAAACGCGTATACAAAAATAGAATTAATAAATTAATAAATTGGTTAATAAATTTTTAGTAATAAATTAATGAAAATTTTGTAACTTGTAGGATTAAAAGGACAAGTTACAATATCTTTATTTGTGAGTATCTAAATGAAAATAAAATACCTCAGACAATTATATATACTATTGTAAAACAAAAACTTTAAGAATAAAAATGTTTACTTAGGTGTACGATTTTTTGAAATTGTAGCGTAACTTCTATCATAGATGTGTTATCAACGAGATGTTACAGCAGACTGAGCGGCAATCGCTGCTGCGTGCTCAGACGGGTTTACGCGTGTCTCGTGTGATTTGTTTGTAACGTAGCCTCGATTATTCTACTTATCCCTAGTTTACTGACCCCGGTCTCCCCTACTTGATATTTTTCAAAATCGCCACATGATATCGAAAACTAGAAGCTTCAATCAAAATTTTGGTACTCTGTAAGTAACATTCGGTTGCGTACAGTTTTGGGCAGGAGGGTGGTCGAGTTGACGTGGAATGACCCATATATATGTATTAACTTACAGCTTTGTTTTTATTTACTTATTTATTATTTATTTTATATATATATTTATTTATTATATATTATATAAAATTAAAAATAATATTCTTTTTGTTTATATTATATAAAGTTTTCTTAAAATATAATAGAATAACTTTACCGAATAATCAACCAAGCCATGATGGACAAATATCTAGAGACGGAGAGCGTGCTCTGATGTCCCAATACTCGTACAATTTTAGGTGTTAAGACATTCCTGTCACCGTCTATACTTCTCAGAATCGAATGGCAAATCGATTTTTGAGTGCGAAAAAAAAATCAATTCTCAATGCATCGAATCCGGCATCACTACTCTACGAGTAGATTTCTAAAATGGCCGCCGCTGGAACAAAATTTTGCTGACGTTCAAAAATATGCGCATAAGCACACCTTATTTCTTTCCATCATGTTTCCAACATTCAACAAAATTATCTTCAAATCTGTATCTACATTTTTAAATATTTCCATGGAAAACTGTCTTTTCTGTGTATGACTAAAAGCTGTAAACGATAACGACATGTCAATCCTGACTCGACCCAAATCATTTAGACAGCAGGGTCTGTAATATAACTATATACCTAAATACTGATCCTGAAAATGCACATATGTTTTCCAGATTTTCGGTCGTATTTTTCCACTTTTCGATCCCTCTTCAAAACTGACAAAGGTTAACTTTCGGATGAGTTTCGAATATTCGGCTAGTCACAAAAGCTCAAGTTACTATAATTGGACAACATAAGTGTTTCAAGTTCAAATAAACGTAATGTTATAAAATTTGCATTATTATACAAAAAGTGGCTGGCAGTAACTGTTGGAGCGAAGAAATTGTTTATTTCTCAAAGTTGGTTATTTTGCATTAAAAATCGTATAATAAATTGAATATCATATAATTAATTAGAAGAAATATAAAGCATTATATATAAATATAAATATAAATATATGCAGGGTGTCTCACTATCGCATTTTCTCTTAAGAACGTATACTTGAGGTAATTTTGAGACAAAAATCCTAGTACAAAAATGTCGAGGCTACAACTGTTTTCGAATTATAATTGGTTAAAGATAGTGTATAATTCGAAAACTATTATAGCTTCGATATTTTCGTATTAGGATTTTTGTCTTAGAATGTTCAAAAGAATCCAGAAATAATAATAGTCTATAAAAGTAAAATAGTTTTTAACTTATAAGCATTTAAAGTTAACTTATAATTCAAAAAATTATTGTAGTCTCGACATTTTCGTATTAGAATTTTCGTCTCAAAATTACTTCAAGAATATATCCTTAAGAGGAAATGCGGTAGTTGTGAGATACTGTGTATATATGTACACATACTAGTATATACATAGAGGAGAAGGTGGTATTATGGCACCCCAGTTACATTTTACACAATAACTTTGTTAATAATCAATATTTAAGTTTAAAACTTGACAATTACATTCGTTAAAATGTTGTTGAATCGATTCTGGATTCAAAGTTACGAAATATTTATTACTTAGGATACTATTAATAAAAATGTGGCGACATTGCATAATGACTCGAAGAAAAAAAATGAGTGGTAATGTGACCTTTTATAAAAATAGCCTTAAAATGTTAGTTTTGTTTACAAAACAGTATTTGATTACAAAATTAACAAAAAAATAAAACATTTTAAAATGTATGCAAGTGAATGTATATACATTCACATAACTTCTATATATAAGCTGCTCAGTACTAAAAATCTCAGTACTAAAAATAGTACACGTAATATAAACTATAGATTAACCGTAGAGCTATACAATCGATTATTAAATAATTATTTTGATATGAAAATCTCAAAAAAGAGGTCGTGAGTAATCAATATCCATAGATAGCCACATTAGCAAAATGCCATGGTATTGTTTAAATTTGCATAACTCAAAGTATATACAGTCAAATAAAATGTTAAATAGCAAATAATACACTCAAAAATACATATATTCATGTGATAATACGCTCAAGTTTAAGAAAAATAAGAAAATAGGTGTAATTAAATGCTAAAGTGTACCTCAGAAACGTTTCGAAATACTATTGTAGAAAGTAAAAATGCGTTATAATAAGTGCTGGCTATTGAGTAATATTAATTAGCGTCATGGTGTAACGGCGAACTACTGAACTAATAATTCCATAAGTAATCATTAGGATTCGCTATGTAATAGCGGAAATATTAAGGGAGGCCACAATATGTACACTGGCCATAATACCACCTTCTCCTCTATATACTTGAAGTGTTTTTTATTGAAATATATCAATTTATAATATTTATATATAAATTTTTTTAGATTCTATATTTAAAAAGTCATATATTAGCCTTTTAGTTTTGAGCTATAATTTTAAGTAAGATTTTTCTCTTTTAATCGCATAACTGCGTTTGTGGGGAGAAATCTCCGAAAATTGTTATCTTCAACATCCGGAAATCCAACATCCGCTATTATTAACTCTCAAACTAATTGGACTCTAGAAAAACTAAATGTTATCTGAGTCTTCCTATAATTTCCTCTACGAATACGATAATTCAAAGTAAAAGTAAAAGAAATGCCGTTATGATCATTACTGGCAGAATCAATTTTGACTATCTCCGTGCTCATTTGCAATCGGCACAAAGTTACGGGTTCTATACGCATGTGCTTAGTCGCGATATAAGCCCCGTTATAGAGGTATAAGCCCCGTTTCTGAAACACTCGCTACGGATATTGCATCGGTCGATTGCAATTGTGCCGACTTGATCCGTCCGGGTTTGAAGCAAGAATGACGTAGAACAAAGAAAATAAACGGCGTCTCGTCAGAGTTTGAAGTCCAAGTGTGCCGACACGCAGACATAAAGTTTCCCGGTCTTTCTTTTTCTCGTCGCCTCTCATTTCCCGACCAAGAGAACATAATGGTTGCAGTTCCGACCGTGACGATTCCAGCTCGCCGGCCCGGACTCTCGGGTTTCTCAGTATGCATCCGCACAAAGACAAAAGCCTGCTGTAACGAGAGCTCTAAACGTCTCGTTGAAGAACTTCTGGATGAAGGATGTCGCGCGTCGTGACCCAGTCACGTTGTGCTTTCAGCACAAATTATGAATTTCACTGGAATTGTTATACATAGTAAATAAGTATCTGTTTTATTATAAATATTTATTGATAGAATTTGTAGAAATCTACACATTACAGTATGCGACTCTCTTTTAATCACTATTATGCTGAGTGTGACACAGTAACGCAATGATTGCAATTAAAGGAAATCATATCGAATAAATATTTGGTAGAAGGACAAAATATTTGTGTTATAATCAAATTTGCCCCCGTCTACTCATTTTATTTAACTAAACCGATAACTGAAGTGTTAGTTGTGAGAGTCGCATTTTTTTTGGCGCATACTGTATATTATAAGCGTTGTGTTTTAACTGTAGCATACAATATTCTAGAAATATTTAATGCCATGACGAAAATAAAAATCGGAGCGACGAGAATAAAATAAGTTGAATATAAAAGGAGAGCAACAGAAGCGTAAATAAAACTTCTAAGAAATATAAACACCCTTTAACATTTCATTACATTTCCTTACGTTCGATTTGCACTCCGATTTTTATGTTCACTAGTGTATAAATAGCTTATGCTGATCGATTATGCAACATCTAAATACAATTATTTAACAAAAAACATGTGGTTTTCATATAAATGCTAAATCTAAAACTACAGTAGATATAGAATCGAAAATGATCTCTCACGTGAAGCTAAAAATCGAAGCTATTCTTAGATGGAAAGTGACGAATACGAAATAAAAGTAGATCTTTTATTAAGTCGATATTTTCGAACGACCGATGAAAGATAAGCGAGTAATAATTCTTTAGAGCTGTAAAACCTAAATGTATCGAACGCACGATTGTTCGATACTAGGCCACGGCATAATTCCAATCAGAGACCTTAACGACTTAACGATTCGAATTATCGTCGGACCTATTTATCAAGTCGGTGCAACGTACGGAGATATTTACGCGTATATCGCTTGTATGCGCATATGCTCGACATACGATCGCACGTAACATACACACGAATCCTCCGTACGAGATAGTTAAAAGACGATCGACTGTGAGCAGTTATATCATGCGTGGTTACAAATGTAACTATTCGAGCCTGTGACACGACGCACGCGAGACGTATTATATTCTACAATCGTAGTAAATCGCAGCTAAAGCATTATACGTTTATACGTAAAGAGGCAATTTGGCAGTGTTATAATACGTGTGTGAATGCACGCGATTGTTGTTCATGTAGGTGCACAATATATTCTTCTTGCTATCCGCTTCGAATAGTCCGCATTTTTGCACGCGAGATAGCGATCTTGGATGGCATAAACTTTAACAATGCAACGATCATCGCATTATTATAAATCACATGCAATTGCAGTAGATTTATCCAATATTTATCTGTTAAACTATATCATTGATTTTACGTCGATATTTTCGTAGGAACTCTTTATATAAGTTATATAATTAATAAAATATTAAAATTATGTGTTACAGTTTGAAATTTCAAAATCAAGACAATATGGATTTAAACAATTATTGATCCATTTATCCATGTCATTAATATCTTTCTCTTGAAATCGTCTATTTACAGATAATTATTTAGGGGCTATTTTATTTTTTCGTCATTCTTTATTTTTTCCTCATTCTTGGGAGATTTAATATTATCTCCCCATTGCTTGTTCAGCAATTCCTGCTCCACTTCTAGCGGTAAAATTTTATAACGAGCATGACGTTTATTCTCCAGTTCCTCCGCCAAACTCTGAAGGAGTTCCTTGAATACATAGTTGTCCAGATTTTTCGCTATGTAATAGAGAAACAGCCAGTCACCGAAGTAGTACTCGTGAGTGACCTTGAGTACGTTCCATGGATTGTACTTTCCAGGGCATGCCATGGAAAACACTAACTTGTTGAATGACGTACTTCTGTAAGTGAAAAAACCGCAATAAAAGTCGCTCGCCCGCGGCATCGCAGTCGTGGTTTATATCATCATTTTTATATTAAAGAACCCTTATCGCGGTACATTAACGTCACTGCTAGTTCCTGTATACTTTCTTACATTTCGTCATTTATATGGTATTTTTAAGTAGGCTTTTTCTTAGATTTCGTTGATGTGTATTAAGCTTTGTAGACACGCTTCTCTATATGAAATGTAATATTATATTTTAGCGTATACTTTTATGGAATAATATTATGAACTTTACGTTAAATTTACAGCGGATATACTATTAAATAATAATATTATTGCTTCGATAAATAAAAATAGAAATAGTTTTTTCCGGATAAGATATGAATATTCTACACGGAAAGAACGATTTTATTAAAGCAAAAATTTAGATACACACACACAGATCTAAAAATAATTTGGTTGAATTGTCAAAATAATTATGTAGAAAACTCAAGCATGTTGCCAAAATTTTTAATATTCTAACAACCAGCTTGAACATCCCATATAATTATTTTGATAATCTAATAATATTATTTTTAGATTTGTATCTAACTAAATTTTTAGATATTTCAGCAAAATCATTCTTTTCCTAGTAATTCTATATATATATATATATATATAACATCTGCAGTATTATAATTTCACAATCAACAATCTAATCGTCATATAATACATATATTATTACCCTTATATTATTGAATGTGAAATTATAATATTAATGTTATGTTACTGATAATTGATATTTAATGGATACGCTGAGAAAACCGTCATGAAATTACTTTTGCATAGAAATTACTTCTGCAAATTACGTATATGATGTATGATACTTGTAAAGTCGTCAAACAAGAATTCCCAGGAAAGAAACCAGTGAGCGAGTACCGTGACGAGAATTTATAAAGCCACAAAACGTAATATGCTGATGGAAAAATACGTGGAGACCAAATTTAGCAACCTTGCGTGAAGGACCATAGTCAGTATTCTCCAAACCAATCCCAAACCGGTTAGCACCGCCAGCACGACAAACCAGAACCAAAGGACTGTATAGATCTTTTCGTTAACGATGTTCAATGCCATCACACACAGCGCGTCGTGCTTTTGTATGGTACCAGAAGGACCGTACTTATGAAAAATGCATTTAGTTACCTAAGAACATAATTGTATATTCATGAATGTCACTGTATTAATTAGGTGAAAGACATTGACATTGTTCGAGATTACAATTTGTAATTAATAATTAAAGTTGACAAAACTGTAAATACTAATAAAAATTAACAATCGAAGAATTAATTTTTTAAGAAAGATGGAAGAATGAAGAGTTAGATTTTATTAATTTTGATAATCGATGAAGTAGTTAATAAAAATTTTGCGTTTCAAAATCGGATTTTAAAACGTAAAAGATTGTATTATAAAAGATTGATAATAATATTAGATTGACGATTAATAATTCAATGAATTTACAGTTCAAATAATAATCTGACATTAACAATGTAAACTATAATAATAATTATTATATAATATCATGATATAATAATCTAATCTATGTAGCATCGATTACTACATAGTCACTGCAGCTATCAATATTATCGAAAATATTATATAACATATCACGTTAATATTGTTAGAAACAACAACATCGACTTTAATCATAATATTGTATAGAAAAATAACAACATGTTAAAATTATACCTTTGGGAATATTATATCAAGTGGATTTATTTTCTCCTTAGACGGAGGCTCCGAGACCGCTTGACCAAGACCGAGGAAAGCTCCTCCGAGGAACCAGTCGGTCAAGTAAATTTGCATGATCACGTTTATGAAATTCAGAATCTCGCAAATACTCAGACTGTATGCCCACGGACGATTCAAGTGCAAGCGGTTTATGAAGCCAATGCGAATCTGTTGTATCTTCTCATCGCGTTCTTTTCTCGATGGTACTTTGATGTTATCGTTCACCTTAATCTCCTTGTCGTTTAATGACAAAGATGCCATGTGTAATCCTGATACCAGCATACTTAACCGGCCGCCTAGAATTTTAAAAAATTATGACAATCTACGCACAGTTTTCGCAATACTGCCTGTAACAGTTCTCGTTTTTGGATGTAAATATTTTCGAGTAGGACAATACGTTCTCTTTAAATCCTTTGGAACGAATCTCATTCCATTGAAAAGAGTGAAAATTCTGTCACTCTTTTCAAGAATAATATCAGTAAATAGCGATCTAGTCTCTTTTTAAGAATGATAGAATTTCTAGTCTTTAAGAATGAGATTTCATTCTTTTGGGATGAAATTAACTCCAAATTTAAAATGTTTGATTCAAATGGTTTGAATATTTAAATAATAAAGAATATTCGAACGTCTTTATTGTGTGGTTACGAACGTAATGTCTACCTAACTATTCTCTGACATTACATAAAAGTAATTTTACGAATAGTGTAATGTTACATTGTAAGTGGGACACTGTATGCACGTGTTATATGACTAGATCATGACGGCGAGAAAAGATTAATGATGATTAGCTCGCCGCTTGAAATAAACGCGCTCGTAAACGTCGCGCGATACGTAGACGAGTACGCGAGATATGAATTGGTAACGACCTTCCGTTTTTCGCCATAGGTAGTGCGGCAAGTAAAAGAGGAGTGCCTGGAAGAACAGAATAAAGGGCACCCATTGATAATAAGCATGGTGTATGACAGGATCGTCTTTGGCAGCTGGTCCAACGCCAGGATGCGGTAATTCGCCCTGTTGTACCGCGGTAGCATTCAGATGCTTCACCTGAACGGTTGAAAATCAGTTGATAATAGGGAGCGTCTACGGGAAATAATAATGGGTATTTTCCATTTGGTGACATAAGACGACACAGGTATCGTTCTGGCTTTGTTATTCGAATGTCCAGAAAGATAAAACAACGTTTGCGTCGATTTGTGTTACTTACTAAATGGAAAGTACCCAATTATATTTAGACTTTTAACTTTCATAGACGGCAGAAGAAAAGGACTTTACAGTCAATAATTTCCTAGTATGACAACTTTATTTGGATTATTCATTTCCGTACTTATTGTGCGTAAAATAGCAAACATGTGTAGTCGATAAATTCATGTTATTATAAATAAAAAGGTCATTATATTAAAATGATGTAGAATCAGTAAAGAAAGTTACATCATTTTTAAAAATTCAAAAGAGATTTATAGATTCATAAAACCGAAAATCGAAGAAAATAAATAAGAGCTGAGCCAGGTTTTTTGTGCTGAAAATATTGTGTTTTAAATATATACAGATTAAAATATTAATTAAAAATGTTCTCAACAAATAATAAAATTAAAAATAAATGTTGTACATTGATTGCTCTTTTTATTTTTGAATAACAAATTATATAATGATCAAGAGATTATTCATATATACGTGCATTGTACATACTAATATTTATTGATTCCGAGACAATATTTGAATTAAATTTATTGATACGGTATGCTTATGATTACTTTAAAATTTACGTTGATGTCATTGTAATGTAAAATTACGTCCATATTTATTTTAGTTTCATTATTTGACGAACATTTAACACACCGAAGATGACTGTAGTAAAAGTCGAAACCTCGTCTGTGACTTTGTAATATATGACTTTGTTCATTAACTCTTAAACGCTCCATTACGGGAACAAACACACTGATGTATGGGATAGTCCAGTAAAAAATGATTCATCGAAATAATGTCGAACTGACATCGATAAGATGATTTTAGTTCGATAACTAACTGACGGTCATTTTTTGCTGGGACCACACCCAATTCGATTACATGTAACTTTCATAAAAAGAAATTAACATATTGCACAAAGTTATTTTTTCAATCGAAACACCAGATATTAAGAAACATAATGATGCAATTATATGTATCTTTATTTAAATAAAAAATTACGAAAAAAGTATTGGAAAAAAGTTGGGTATGCCATACCCAAGAAAGGCGTTTAAGAGTCAACTTTTTAATCTATATTTAATATATAATATTTATTAGCATAACAAACCTGCTCGGTTCATCAACTCTTATTTATCTACTTCCTTTTACATCATTTATTTTCAACAGAACTTTAGACTTACCACGGTGTATGTGGACATGAAAAAGCAAAATGTCTCGATAACCTGTGATGATACACCAGAGTCGGCGATGCACCTTTTAAAAATAACATAAGAATTTATCTAAAAACCGATAAACTACTTAAATCCAACGTAATTATAAACAATTTAACGCAATCAAAAATTGTACGATTACTACACATATACCTTATATGTTCCCCGATAAATTGTCTGGAGGTGACCAGAATAGACGCAATGAGAAGCAACAGAAACGTAGCCCTGTAATGTAATCTGAAAACTAAGCATACCCATTCTTTTCTTTTTACTTTTATTTATTATATATATTTAATTATAATATCATATTTAAATATGTGTATTAAATATAAATGTATTTTTTTTTTGTTTAAGTATACTTATATTTAATACACATATTTTTTTCATTTTTACTTATTGTTAGCTAATACATATAATGTTTTTAAGTAGATATTATGTAAAAGCGATAACTAAATCGATAATTAAATTTGTGCGATAATTAATGACGCAATGATAAGTAAGTTCTTCCAATCATACATCAATTGTCAGAGATAATTATAACATAGAAAGCACATAGTGTTAGAATGGAGATATCTTACTGATATTGTCAATGGCTACCGAATTTTGATTAACTTTGAATTTAACGTGATCTTTGAGGACCGAGAAGGCAGCGATCACGGTTGTCATGCTGATCGATTTTCCACGACTTTTCCAGAAGCGAAAAGTTAACGTTCCTGTTTGTGTCGCCCGAGCACAATAACTTGCGAAGTCAAGAATTCGCGTTCACGTCGCGCCGCTGATATACGAGCGCGAATCTTTCGTGTTCAGTAAATGTCGCGATTGTTGAGATATTCGCGGAACTTCGTATTCGATCGCAAAACGCGACACTGCACATACAGTACCGATCAAGAACATACTGAAAACTCGAAAGCTCAATTTCTCGTTATCAGAAACAATGATTACGCAGCAACCTAGACGTTCCACAAAACTTGGTATCGAGAGAGGCAGTGTTATTATTGTTAAGACGTTTCCATTCGTTCAGATAAGAGCAGATAGCGCGCAGTTGACGCGAGAAGACACAGTTATAACTGCGAGTCGGAGAAATAATGAGTATATAATCTGCAGTATTGATTCATGATTTTAACGACAATCCTCTTGCGGAGAGTGTGGATGATACATCGACCTATGACCCAGTTGTTGTGAACCATCATCGCGAAAGAACCCTTAAGCATAGCTATGGATAATTGAACAATAAGTTTCAATAGGAAAAGTGTTTGTGAGGTATATGTTGTCTCAAGGCGAACTCTTTTTGAAATTGAAAACGACATGAAGAAGATTGCACAAAAGGGAATAAATCAGCAAACTATAAATTTTTTTATTAAATAATAATATTTATACATTTTAAAAGTTAAGGAATATATTTTATTATTTACTAATATTTATTTTAAAATATGTATTGTTTAGTACTTGTTAATTTGATATTGAAATATTCTTAAATATTTATGAGATTATTTATGATGTGCCAAGAGAATTAATATCTCATAAATATGTAAAACCTGTTTAATGATTTCCGAATCATAAATTTTAAATTCTATAATATATAGCACCAAAAATAATTTTCAAAATATGTGATTTTTTTAATAAAAGGATATCTGTCAAACAATTTTAACGGAATCTCATTTGTGAAATATAAGGCAACGAAATACCATACCATTTATATATAACTTATTTATTTTTAACAAAATTTACAGAACTGAAATATAGAATTAATTATATATATCAAAACCTAAAAATGTGATAATTAAATGATATAACATTTCATCATCCTATATTATTTAATTTATTATTTACATTATTTATTTACAAACACATATCTCATTCAATATATATATATCACAAACGGACATTTTATAATTTTTCTCATGAAAAAAATTTATTATTTTTCAATAAAGATTCATTATTTTTATTTAAACAACGCATGAAAATATGATTGAACTATTATGGATGCTTATTCTCTT
Source organism: Mycetomoellerius zeteki (assembly GCF_001594055.1). Lineage (NCBI taxonomy): Eukaryota > Metazoa > Arthropoda > Insecta > Hymenoptera > Formicidae > Mycetomoellerius > Mycetomoellerius zeteki. Next base: position 2,034,196 of record NW_017256500.1, read on the forward strand.
CTTGAATTATTCTGTCCATCAGTATCATTAAAGGTACATCTTATGCATAATAGTTATTCTAAAAGGTTCCATAAACACGCTAGACACAAAATACAGCGCCGTTAATATTCATTCGGCCTATAATGAGTTCTCGCAAGACAGCGAATCGCTCACAAATTACAGGTAAGTGTCGACAGGAACGGATTCACATTTTACAATATGACAGTCACATTTTAAAATGTGAGGTTGATGACTTCTTGAAACCGGAAAAGAAAATAGTATTCCGGTTTTCAATATAAAATTTCTAAATATTTTCACTTCATCTCGTGAAATCTTTTGAAAGTCGAATTATCGATTAGAACTAATATAAATCATTAAAATTTTATCATGTAGCGGTTCTTTTTGCATAATTTTTACTCATTAAAAGTTATTATAACGGGTCGCTCAACATTTTCGTTGTGACATGTAGAGACACATTTAGCGTAGCTATCGCTAAACAAGTCGCTAAACAAACTCGTTAAGCACACTTTCTCGTCAAGTGCTTTCAATTTACGATAATTTGTACGGACATGTTAACTGTCGTAACGTCTCTTGATCCGTTACACAAAAAAAGATAGCATTTCGCTGCATCATACATGGCTAATGTCGTTATTTATGTAACCCTGTTGTCGTAAAAAAAAAAGATGAATTTTCTCAGATCTACATCTTTGATATCAAGTTTTATATCCACGATGATAGAAATTGTTCCAAGACCTCAGATGGAGAAAGAATCAATAAATCATTTGAACAGTTTAACAATTTGACCAATACAATTGGTCAAATTCTTTCTCCGTCTGAGATCTTCTCGGAGCGATTTCTAGCATCGCGGACACAAGGCTTTAGATGAACTCGACGCACAACTGTGCATTCTAAACCTAAGCCTATCTGGTTTCCCCGTGCAGCTCCGCCCCTGGACGGATTCGGAATCGGGTGCCGTGTACGGCAAGCGAGCCATGCTAGCCAAGCTGGATGATGGAGACCAACTGTGGCGCTTGCTTGCTGTACGCGCGGCACACAACGTAGACGTTGAACGTCGACGTGGACGGGCGAGGACAGGAACCCTTTCTTTCGAGGACTCGTTCGTTCTGCCGCCGGCTTGACTCGCCGGGGCCAATGGCCGGTCAAAGTCCCACCTTCGACGTTCTCCAGCTCTGCTCCCCTCGTTCTCCTCACGCGGCCTCTTCGTACTCTTTGCCGGTGTAGCGATCACCCTTGGCGGTCGTCCTCCCATAGCTTGCCGTCCCCTATAGCCCCTCGACGTCCGAACTTCTTACACGTCCGATGCTCATGAAGGGGGGCCGTCAAATCGAAACGGAGCGCTCGCTGCCGACTCGTCGCGGTCTCATCTGATTGCCAGACTCGCTTGGGAACGTTATTCCAGAATAAATCCTACCTTGTTGATCAATCAACACTGATCGAATGTCGTAAATGATAAACACGAGGCCGATTCGTGATCACGCGGACGCGTTATCTTGAATAAAAATCGAAGCTCGTGACAAAAATCCTTTTCTCCGAAGAATGATAAGAATGACGCCATGAAATGACACAATGACACTTCTAGGTACGTTCTCGAATCTCTAACGCAATACCTCTATTTCAAAGTGAACATTCGAAATTCTCGGAACGAGACTGATGAATCAAGAGGTCTGTTCGCGTTGCTTGCACTTTTTGCACTCAGTATCTTTAGTATCTTTACGTTCTCTCTCTTCAATGCTTGAATGTATATTGTCTCGTTTTAAGTACAAAAATTTTTGGAGATTTCGAGCAACACGAATGAATCTAAGATTTACTCTGCAGCGATGTGGCTCACGAATGATACTTGGCTCTGGGAATGACAAGAATATTCTAGCGTGGTTATAAGTGCCACCGGATTAGCAACTGACACCTTGTACAAGCATAGAAATATGTAACGCATCCAATACGACTCGAGTTACCTTTGTATACTCGCGTATCGTAGATATATACGTATCGTTTCGTTCCTATGATTCGCTCGTTAATAGCTGGATTTGTAATTGGAGCTCACTGTACAGCTGAATAACATTCGTCAGCTGAGGTCAAGAATTAAAAGAAGCAACCCCGCAATTTCAGTTTTAATTGATGGTCACTGGTGTGCTGCGACACACGCAACGCTACTTGTGGACCACTCGTAAATTAACTCGCGAGAATCAATGATTTATTTCCGGAACAAGTGGATTTGTCTTCGTAAATAAATAATTATCTCTTACGAGTTAGTCTATTGATCAATGGCGTGTGTGTAATGTTGTTCCGGGGCCATAAATTAAAATCGGAATATCCCATGCGTTATATCTCCTTCGTCTTCATTCGGCCCCTTAATTATACTTCGGATCGGCCGACCGAGCAAGTCGCCAACAAGAGACGTCGGCGAACGTACATTTAAGCCGCTTGAGATTAATTTATTAGACTATTTCTATGCCACTGCTTCTCTTTGTCTCTCTGAATTTACATCTTCGTTGTTTACTCGCGTTCCACCGCCGCGAGGATATACGAGAATATATCAATTTATTGCAGTGGCGGATTTGGTCGGGGTTCTCGAATCATCGTAATTGTAGTTATTTCCTTTTTAATTTTATAATTGTTAGTTATGAATGACATATTTTTATTGTATCCTCCTTAGCTCCCTTATTTCAAAAGTGACACAACTAAAAAAATTAAGTTTCTTAGAAAAGGGGAAATTATTGTTTAACTTGACAGAAAATTATTGATCAAATAATATCGACAAAAAAAAGAATATATTCTTAACATAATCAAACGTCATTTTTATCACTTTCGTTTTATAACTCTTAAAAAATTATCTTTTTTGAGTGGTGACGTTTTGACGATTTTTCAATGAAGTTTATTCATTTTCGATGATTAATGAGATAATGTTTTATCTAACTCATTCTAAATAATAATTTGAAAAATCACGTTCTTGTAGTTGTATCACTTTTAAAGTAAGAAAGCGATAATGTATAATATTATATATGTATATATATATGAGGAGCAGACTTTCAAAATTTTTTTATCCAAAATTTATAATTTTCAGAAAACGAGAAAGAAAGAAATTCTGCACATAAGAAAATTACGCACTTTACAGAAAATAATAATATGCCAATCAGTAGGATGTGAAATATTAAACAAAATTGCTAAACAATTGCTAAAAATGTTAAACAAATGCATTTTGTTTGTCTCTAATTAAAAAACATAATGCACTTCGAAAAATATCTAGTTTTTTCAGCATATAAACTAACGAAAACTAATGAAAAAATGCTTTCTGAACATCTCAGAGTAGCTTATAATATGAGTCTTTCAACACTGAACACTACGCCATCTCTAACTAAAAAAATGAAATTTTGCACAAAATATATTTTGGAATTCTGCTCTTCATATACAGGGTGTTTCCAAATTAAATCGCAAAACTTCGGGAGCGTGTAGAGGAGTAAAAAACTAAGAAAAAAAGTCCTATAGACATATGCTCGTTTTTGCTCCGTTTCAGAGAAATCGAAAAAATACGATTCCCTGCCTGCAAATCTCTTCGTAACGCTGCTTGAAATCGGTTGTTTTCTTGTCGAATTGAAAATGTTCCAGTCTCTCGCAATCTATTAAATGTCAACATAAACACTCTTCGGTTTGGCACTCTTCTGTTTGGAAATCGTCGTGCATATTCTCGCACCGCCTTTAAAGCATTACCGTTGCAGAAACCGTATACAAAAACCATATCAGCATATTCACTATTAGAATACGTACGCGGCATATTGCAAAAGACAAAATTCATCTACTGTTAAAGGCTTTCAAAGAGCGACTGACAAATTCATAACAGAAAGTGGAAAATGTAATCAAATATGTCGGTGCTAGATATGGCAAGAAATGTAAACATTTTTTTTCGATTTCTCTGAAACGGAGCAAAAACGAGCATATGTCTATAGGACTTTTTTTCTTAGTTTTTTACTCCTCTACACGCTCCCGAAGTTTTGCCATTTAATTTGGAAACACCCTGTATATATATATATATATAGAACGTAATATTAATCTATTGTTTTATTAAATAGTGAGATATTTTGTATGTCTCTCGAGGATCTCCTACTTCGAGCGTTACTAACAAGTTCTCTTTTTCTTCTCTTCTATCTTTCCTCTCATTTAAACCTATTAGCAAGTTTTCCTTCTAAGGGAACTTAAAGTTCTCCATTAAGGGAACAGCAGGTTCTTCTAAGGCAGAAATGCGCTAATCTTACTCACGTCTCCGAATATGAGCGAACTCGGCTCACGTTCTTGTCCGATTCCAAAAATGCTGCTCGTCTAGCCGGTCACGTTACACGTGCGATGTAACGTGACCGCCACCACTTTATTATTCCGATCTGGTCGTTAACGTCAGATTACTGTCTGCTTGCTATGGTATGCGAGTCAGCGCGACGAATCGTCACAGAGATGAACGTTTCCTTCGGGATAAATACAGTCCAGCGTGCGTGGAGTCAGGCTGCGTGTAACGAGCGCGTTATTGTGTAACGCAGCTCTCTAATTTATTAGATGTGTGAATGCCCCTTCATGAACGCCCGAGGTAATGCGTATGACGTCACATCATATAATATGTAAAGTCGCCAACGGAATGGCGTATTAAGATATCCATAATTAAATTCTGACCAAAAATTAAAGTAAAAAGATCGGAACGATGTGACATAATGGCTGTACATAATGTTTAATACTGATTATTGTATATTCTTAATATGCTGTATTAGTATTAATAATAATTGTATTAGCTTTGATATTGTACTGTATAATATCATTTAATTATTTCAACAGGATTACTATTAATTCTTTTTTTTTATTATATACTAACGATCTTTTATATGTATGTTCTGGTTAATACTTTTTTAAACTAAAAGTTATTCATGAATATGATATATTGTCACATTTCGTGAAGTATAAGATTAGATAATTGTTATCAAAAAAGTATGATTAAGATATAACTAAACAATGCCAAATGTTTATGATAAAAATCGAGATGTTTCCTGCTGTTGTCACCGTTTACAATGACAACATTTAGCGGGCGGATTTAATCTATTATCTTTGTGAGCATTATGATATGGTGACAACTTGTAAACAGGAAAGTACAATTTTATTTTCAGGGATATAATATAATCTATATGGTATTATAACGTATACATAACATAATTTATATAATATATATGGTGTCCCATTTTAATGTCCCACCCCAAATAACTTTTTTATTTTTGATCTTAGAAAAAAATATTTCAGACAAAAATTGTATGGCTTTGAGGGAGACATAAGATGGTGTCATTAGTTTGACCTTGAATAGTTGCTTGAAGATCAAACTAATGACACCATCTTATGTCCCCCTCAAAGCTATACAACTTTTGTCTGAAACATTTTTTTCTAAGATCAAAAATAAAAAAGTTATTTGGGGTGGGACATTAAAATGGGGCACCCTGTATAACGTATTGTGTAATATATGTGATATTAATTATATTAAAAAAACAACCAATATTCATCAATGCGCGCTAATATTTCGATTTTAAGACTCGTCAACGGAGTTTAGGTTCGCGGTTTTCCCCTTCGGATAATGACGGCCAATTTCATTGCCGTGCGAGAAAATTTAGTTCGCTAATACGGTTCAAGTGCAATAACGTACCTCGATGATCGCGAGGGAAGCGATTTGTCAATTGCTTGGACCTCGAGAGCGCAACGCGCGACGCGCGCTTCGGGTGTCTCCCGTTCGTTAATCGCGGAGGGCGGCACGCACGTGCAGTAGCTCCCCTTTAACGAGTAAGTTAACGAGCCTCCACACCTACGTGTTCCTGACACGTTGTGTAATGAAATCGGCAGCTGTGTAGATAGCAGAACTAAGGTCGCGACATGTCGTTTCTAATATTAAGGACAGTTAATCGTATCACCGTGATCCTCGGTGATCTTTATGACTGTCATTTGCATCTTAATTACCTATTGCATGCAGTGTTGGAACGTATCTAGGTAAAAGTATCTAGATACAGTATCTAGATACTTTAGCTGTACCTAAGTGCATTACCTAAATCTTTATACACTATTAAATCTACAGTGTTAAATTTAACCTGAGTCGCCACTGCTCCTATTAAATATATCATTATTTTTTACCAAAACGATAGTTAAATTTAACTCTATATCGTGTCAATTTGACACTATATAGTATCAAATTGACACTGTATAGTGTCAAATATAACCATTGTTTTAGTATAAAATAACGATATGATTGAGTAGGAGCAGTGGCGACTCACGTTAAGTTAAATTTGACACTATAGATTTAATCTCCAGTGTAGGTGGAGATACCTATATCCGTATCTAGTTATTTTTTGATACGGTATCTTTTAAGTTTAAATACATAGATCAAGGTATTTATACACAAATACTGTCGCCGCCATTAAGAGTGCCTTCCTACAAGCGACACAGTATAACACAGTGACCATCTCATCCTTGTTTAACATTGACGAACAACAAGGATGTAATGGTACACTGTGCCCCATGCCATGTCATCTGTGTCGTTTGTTGAAAAGCATACTAAATCAACTCAGAAATTAACAATCTAGTACTAGTACCTATGCGCTGATATACTAATTAAAGACCGATTCTTATGGTTAAAGCTGTTCATTAAAACTAAAAATTTATGTAATCAAGGATAAGAAATTAATAATGAGTAGAATTAATTTTATAATTTATCAGTTTTGTGGATATGCATATGCATGTAAAACTAAATAATACTCGATATTTATTTAAAACTATTAATGAAACCGATTTTAATGTTATCGTCTGGGTTTTGTTAAAATAAACAAACAAAATGTGATATTTAATTTACGTTATTTATTACTTCTATTTTTCCTGTTTTCCCCCATTTTTCCTTCTTTTTTTTTTGTTGAAAGAACCTAAAAAATATCTAAATTTTCAAATACTTTTTATTTATATCTGTATCTATACCTAGATAATTGTAAAAAAAATGTATCTATACTTACATCTAAATACTTTTCCCACACAATACCTATATCTATATCTAGATATTTTCAAACGGTATCTGTTCCAACACTGATTGCACGTTATTGCTGCTCCCCTTGATTACGGGATACCTTGCCTCGTTGTCGTTGAACCAAATTTAGAGAAAAAAATATTCACGTAACGCTCGCGAAAATATTTACGTGATACTCCAGATACTCCAGATTTGTTGAAACCTGTGTGTAGTTACAATAATTAAGGAATTCAATTATCACGTATAATTAACTAAATATAAGATATGCTTAATACCATTTTATCTTAATTGCTCGGACAGTGGATTCTAGAAACAAGTTTTCCTTCCACACCTACATACTTACCATTGACCTACAAAAATCAAGCGCACTCATTGCGCGAACTGTCAGCGGAGAAACGAGGTTACCAAAGATGAAAAAAAAAATTAAGACAAACTTGATCATTACTTAATCGTTGATATTTATTAGTTTAACTTCACAAGAGAAAACATTTCGTATTAAAATATATATATATGTATATATATATTCATATATAACATTCTCATTCCTTAGAAGGGCAGTGTTCTCTGGCCGCACATTCGATTCACACGTGGGCGAAGAGCGAAGAAACGATAATAAGTAAAAGATACATATAAGAATATAATTTCCTACGCGGATGCGACGACGTGTTCCTTGTTCTTCGTTCTTGAATGTGTGCCGATAAGCACGGTGCCCTTTTCTCGGACCTGTTACAATTATTCTTAATTGCGACGATTGGATCGGTATTGGTGATCAGTGCAATTTCGGTGCGAGATCAGATCCCGCGACGCGGAAATGATTCCGCGTGCGTTTTTTTTACGACAGCGGCGTAAAGCCTATTTTCTTCTGGCGTCTGTTGAAGAAGAAAACTCGCCGAAATTACATCGATCACGGATAATAAACATCCGTTACGACATTCGTCGTTCAACGCCGACGACGTGTACGTGATGTACAGCTACCGTTTCTTAAGCCCTATCGTCATATCGCAGATAGCATATTATCTCTCCTACTCCTACCTATTCTTATAAATTAGCATCGATATATCAATGACGGAGAAGAAAAAAAAGAAATTCTAATGTATAAGGAAGGCAATATGTGTCTCACCTGTTTATCGATATTGTGCGCGCTTTTCAACACATTCGAATGAATGTTACACTATTCATCTATATATACTTCGTATATCTCTCTCCTTCTCTTCATAGAGATACTATATATTTATTCTATATATATTTGTTTTCTTATCACTGTTGCAGTAGGCACGAGAATGCGTGCTTGAACGATCCTTCCCTTATCATTTTTTTTTCTTTTCCGTTTGAATAGAAATCGGGTGAAGTAATATGTATATCAACAGCATATGATATTCTATCTATTACGATGCACCTACCACTGGAAGCGCCATATCGTAAAATCACGAACAAAAGGAAGCGAGAGTTCTTATCTACGCTTGGCAGGATGCAGGCACTTTTGGTTAGTTATACGGCGTATGATTCCGTTACAACTATGCATATATCTCGGCTCAAATGCACATGGATATCCGTCTTTACTCGATCGTGCAACTGTAGCTCAGATAAACACTGCTTGTTAAGAACTTTAATTTCAAATAAGTAATTTTTTTAATCAAGCCTGATCAACGGAATGTGCATTTTTTTTCGTAGAAATTACGTCCCTTTTTTCCTCCTTCAGAATTTCATCTCTAGTAAATTTAAAAATCTCTCGATTATAAATTTAGTGGCTTTTAAAAGTAACATCACGAGGTGAAAAAAGAGACATGTACAATAGAAAATGTTGATTTGTTCGTTCGGATCGCAGTCTTTTCCTGGAATGTCAATTGATTACATAGAAAGGAATGCACTTTGTACCTAACGCTAATCAGGCACTTATTAGGCGTAACGCACATGGCGAGTGGTCAATTTTCTAGGAAATGACAATGAAAAGAATGCTGACTAAGGCAATCATCATAAGCGCAAAGAAACGGGAATAAAGCGAGGCAGAAGGGAAGAACGTCTACCGACGAAAAAGAGAGAGATGTATATAATAATATTATTATTATGCGAATCCTAGCGTTCTCCAACTGAAGGGCGACAGGTTGAAAATACGCGATATGATACCGGATAATAGCGTTGCGTTCGTCGTTAATAATAATATTTCTATCTCACGTATACATCTAAAAGGTGATACAAAATCACGGCGACGTGGAGTGTTTCGATTACCTGGCAGTCTTACTTTGAGCATAGATCTCTCATGGAAATGTTCTAGATGGCAAAAAAGCGGATATAATATAAATCGCGTCGCGTTTTTCTTTCTCTCTAATAACCTCTTAGCGCTACAGCACTACCCATTCGTATGTTTTACACACGTTTTGCCGAAAATAGGCGTTTTTATGCGTCCAAAATGGATCTGACGCAATATATCAGATACATTATCATTATTTATAGTCTACATTAATATCATACAGATAAGATTTCTAAAATTTTATTTCTTTTAATGTACAAATTGTAGACTGCATTTATATAAGAATTTTATATCTTTTTCAAGAAAATCGTGATTTATTATTGCGAATGCTGATAAAGAGATATGAGTTATAATGATATATCATTTTATATATAATTGTATTTGTACAAGATTAAGATAAGAAAACATGAATTGTGTCGAATGAGTTTAAATCGAATTGTATCAGTTTATTAACGAATAGATTGCAAGGCTTTAGCGTAATTTGAGTATTACACAGAAAGAATGATTTTACTGAAGTATCTAAAAATTTAGGTATACATAGACACACATTTGAAAATAATTTCGTTGAACCATCAAAACAATTACGTAGAAAACTCATAACGAGAATGTTACAAAAAGTTTCAAAATTCTATTAAACAACCTAAACATAATTATTTTGATAGTTCAATAAAATTATTTTCAGATCTCATCCAGCAAAATTTTTAGATACTTCAGCAAAACCCTTTTTTCCATAAAATATTCATATCCTGCACGCTTAAAATCCTTTACCGTTATCTCGGTATCGTTATCTTGATAATACTTAAACAATCGTCTCGAGCGTCATCAAATCAGCCATTAATTTTCTACGCTCGCACAACTGACGAAGCAGAAAGTATCGCTGATACGACAGCGCGGGTCGTCACGTTTCAATCTCTGTCGAATAATACAAGCGAGTCAGAGTACTCGGCTCGGATAGTAATGCGATATTAGGTATTCCACGTGAACACGTCAGTGGGACATTAAAGTAACTGATGTTCGCGCTCGCAATTTATGTGTAGAATATACAAATGGTAAAAGGTAGTGCTCTCCTATTTTTTTTCATTTACCTCTTATACGTATTGAAATATCTAAACTATCACTTGAAACACATGTGATGTCGATGGACGAGTGAACTAAAAGCAAACTTCCTCGTTCACGTAATTACATTGCGCATAAATTATTTAATATAAAAATTCTTTTCTTACGCGCAGTACATTTTTAACGTTGTGTTGAAACATCGCTGCGGTATTACAATACTAATCGCCAATTCATGGTACCAGTCTTATATACCATTTAAAAAAAAAGAGAGAAAAATCGTAGAAATATACTTGTAGCGTTGATTCCTCGACGCATCACTTTTACATACATTGTTAAGTCCGTATTATAAAAAGGAATTGACGAAGAATAATCTATGACGTTACAACTTGGTCCCCTCAAAAATATACATTAATTTTACGTTATAAAAAAAAAAAGAACTAATGCGCGAGATACAGCGCGTCGCTTGTAACTTAGCCTATCATCTAATTTCTCGGTATTCGCGTATAAAATCGCGGGCACGTCTTTTTTGTGCGTGGAATGACGAAACGCGAAGACGCGCGTTAATATCTACGCACTTATGCATATACACACATTCATACATAGCTCTCCCTCTCTCACTCTTTCTCTTCTCCTTTCTCTCTCATTCTCTCGATATGCTCACATACATGTACAAGTGAACTTTTTCTTGCTTTCTCTCTTTCTCTCTACAACATATAGCAACCTACAATGTACATGCGCATTCTACGACACGCTTCTAGGATATAAGAAAGATCATGGTGATCGGTAGCATAAAGAAATGAAAAGTTAGATTAGGTTCGCGGGGGGCGGCGAGCGCGATCGTTTCCCTTCGTGTGTGAAAGCGATCGAAGAGAACCTCGGAGTCGCGGCGCGAACCGAGAAACCGGTGCGGACCGGTACGAATACCCGCCGGATGCTGAATCTTTCACGATATGCTCACGAAACTCCCTACGGAGAGATAAATCTCTCCGCGAAAGGCACGTCCGGTCCCTGCTTTACGCGTTACAGGTTGTTGCTGGCCCTTGATCCCGCGCGCCGAACTCGAGACATACGCTCAGTTCGATTATATAGAAAGGAAAAAAAAAGGGAAAAAAAATATGAAGAAAATCGCTGAGGCAGGAATAGTTGCTGAAATAGCACGCGAACGCCGTCCCCCGCTTTATCACACGATCCAAGTCTGCGAACGAAGGCTTCCGAGAGTGCCGGCAGCACTCTCTCTGATGTTTTCTATTGTTTTTTTTTTTCTTTAAGCTCTTTCACAGGTGTTTCTCTTTCTCTCCTCGTTTTCGTCGAAGGACAAATCCCGTCCTCGGGGACGATCGTTTCGCACGGCAAAGCTCGAAAATATGCGGGCATACCGCTGCACGTTTGCGCCGAGCGTGACAATGGAAACCCCCCGGCGGGCATGCGGCTCCTCCCTGCATATTTTCTTCGTTCCCGCGCATATTCCTACGAGGCTGATCGTCATTCCGTTCCATGTACCTTCCTCACGGGACGTACGGGACGTATTCTCCGAGTACGCGAGACTTCGCAGGAATGATGTACACGGAAAGAACGATTTTGCAAATGTCCATTTCTATCAACTGTTATTGGTAGAAACGATGACATTAGAATTGGAAAAAGATAGAACTAGAAAAATTAACTTCAGTGCGTTGACTGAAGTCTGCTCTTATGTGCCTTTTGTGTTTGATATCTTGATTTATTTTTACATTAAGAGTCTTATTTATTTGAAAAGATAAAAAGTTAAACCAAGATTGAAATTAATCTATATTGATAGAAACGGACATAAAAAATTTAAGTAGATACAGAAATCCGAAAATAATTTTATTGAACTATCAAAATTACGTAAAAAAACTCCAGCATATGAACAATGGCGAAAAAATCAGTTTAAGCGTCCTGTATAATTATTTTAAAAGTCTAAAAATTTTATTTTTAGATCTGTATTTAGTTAAATTTTTAGATACTTCAGGAAAACTGTTGTTTCCGTGTACGCACGCAATAACGCGAGGTGTTTCGCGGAAGGCTAAATTTTTTATTCCTCGCGTGTGCGATCATGGAATAACGTTCGTGTCGAAGGGGCTTTATCCGCGGTTGCGTGCAAACTCCGCTGGCAAAGTACACGCGTGGATGATAACGGTGACGCAGGCCAACAAACTCACTTCGGTCTTCGCGTCAAATACCAACTCGTATCGTGTTAATTTAACGAAAGGAAGATAAAGAAATAAATTTCACCTTAATTTTTTTGATCGATTAATTATCGTAATTACACATGATGAATGTAAACAATCGAGTTGAGTTGCGAGAAGGCCAGCTGGAGCTGCGTGATTTTAATTAATTATACGTCGTGGCAAAAATAATCGGTTGACTCGAACTGCCTCGTAATTATATACGCAAACTGAACTTTTATTTTATGCTTATCTTGGTCGGAATTTTTATTGATAAAAATAAAGGAGAATAATTCCGATCTCGTCTTAAATTAATCTAAATTTTTTTGTAGGAAACTGATTGAAAAAAATCATTCAATTGGTACAACGTACCAAATGACGTATTAAATAAACATGGACATTTTTTTACATATTGAAAACATACTGTACAATTTAAAGAAAGAAACAGGGTATCTATTTAAGAATTCAAAATCCGACAATCTGTGTTACTCATTGCCATATGACGGAACACAATTCGCTAAAATCAAATAAATAAACAATAAACTGTTAGAGTTCGACGCGTGGTTGACGTTCAGATCACGAATTCGACACCTAGTGCGTGAGATAAAATAAATAAAGGAAATAGATAAACGTAGAAAACAAGTGGAATGAACGGCGTATAAAATCGATGGGAAACTCTCCACAGGTGAAAGGATTCAAAGACGAGGAGAGTTCAACGCGAAGACGAGGAGAGACGAGGAGACGGGCGGCGGGCTGCGCGCTTTGTCTTCACCGCAAACCCGACGTCGAATGGAAGCGTGTACTCGCGCGAAAGAGGAACGGCGAGACATAAAAATCTTGGCCTAACTATCCAGGGCCAAATTGCACCGACGCTAATACTGACTTTAGTTCAATTGACTTGAGATCCTGCATTAATTCAGAATTAGTATCGGAAAAAAATATAGAAACCGATCTAAATTCTACGTCGATAAAAGCAGTCGTTAATATAATTAATTGATTATATCTATATATCTACTAAATTAACTACAAATTGGAAATAACAAAACTTTATTAATCTCGATTCCTCAAAAGATTAACTTATCTTGACCGACTAAATCTCGCTTTTTTTTTTATCGACGTATGAATTCTAAATAGGATTAACATTCACCTACTCGAATGGTTAATCCAGTTGACGCTAATCGAATTAATTTAGCACATTTCTAACGTTTATCGTACTTCGAATCGAAGGATCAATTTAAAATTCTAATTAGTCTATCTTTCTTCCTCATTTGTATATCGTGAATAAAATATAGAAAAGCGGAGTACTAAATCAGACATTCGTCGATGCAATTCAACCTAAAACTCTACAATTTTTCCGATCCTCCGTTTTATATCTGCATTATCAGTATGGCTGAATACCTCCCTCCTCCCTCCTCTCTCTCTTTCTCTCTCTTTTTCTCTCTCTTTCTTTACATCTATCTCTTACTCTCATCTCCAATTTAGAGACATCCTACCGTTTGCTTCTTTCCTACGTCGAGCAGGATTATCGCTCGGGGAGAGAGACGAGGAACCTTCCGGAGGACTTGGGTGGAAGCGTTCCTTGAAGAGATCCTTCTCGATTGCTTGATGTTACACATTTTCCTTGCCTTGCAGCTTAGTTGAAAGATCAGCGACGAGTTGCTTGTACACCAATGGATCGATGTTCTTGCCAAGCTGATAGAGGACAAACCAATCTCCGATCTGACACTTGTCGCTGATGATTTTAATTTGATCGTGCGGCGAGAGACGCGAGCGTGCCCGTAGCAGCACGTTTCGCATTCTCGGGCCGAGTACTACTATTGCACGATAGAGCAGACTGAGACCGCTCAGGATCGATAAGATGATGAACCAAAACCAGAGGAACACGTAGATCTTCTCGTTGACGATATTGAGTGGCAGTACGCAAAGCCCGTCGAACTTCTGCACCGTGCCAGAAGCACCATATTTGTGGAATGTGCACTTGGTAACCTTCGGGAACACCTTGGACATGGGATCGATACGCTCCTCAGGTTCCATCTCCGTGAACTTGATGACATCGGAGCCGTACGTGGTGAACTCGCCGTCCAGGAAGAAGTCTATGAAAAAGATCTGGCCGACCACGTTGATGAAGTTCAACAATTCGCACAGGAAGAAGCGATAAGCGTAGAAGTTTTGAGAGTGCAGGTTCGAGGCGAAATAGTCAACCAGCAATTTACGCCGGTCGCTCTTACAATCTTCGCTGACCACCGGACAATTGAGGTCCAGCACCAGCATCTTGATCCTGCCACCCTCCCACGTTTTCCACAGGTAGCGTGGAACGTAGAAAAGGATCGCCTGGAAGAAGAGGGTAAAGCAAACCCACTGATAGTATTTATGATACTTGACTTGATCCTCGCCCTCGACGTGCGCGGCAACTCCAGGTTGCACCAGGTCCTTCCCTACTATGCCGGTTCGATCCGGGATCGTGAAGGTGGAATAGATCCAGCAGTAGGTGTCCATCACGTGCAACGGGATTTCGTCGACGATACAATCGATCGGGTCGCCAATATATTGCCGGGAGGTCACCAGAAGGGAGAAGATGATCAGTATGATCACGGTGGCCTTGTAGTGCAGTCGAAACACATTGTTGTCGATGCAGACGGAATCGAGCTTCAGCAGCCCCTTCACAGAGCCGAACACGTCAAACATGGTGGCGGCTGTGCGTCGTTACCCTCTTTCCTTGTTTCTCAATCGATTTCTCGCCCTAAGTACTCACGCACACGCGCTCGAACGCCAACCGGTCCAGTCACAAACCGAATTCGTTTTGTACGGTCTCCAGCTTCCACGACGCGACAGCCGTGTCGTGAGCGTTCGGGAGTCACGCTCGGCAGCTTCCGCGCTTCCTCGTTCTCACTCGCGTAACGCCAACCCCTCGGTGGCGACAGCGGCGGCAACGGTGGCGGCCGATCGACGTTACGTTAATTCGTTCTGTCTCTCGCGTGCGCACACGTGCTCACCTTCTGCTACGCCCGTATTACGCGACAGACGGCGTCGGCGAGATTCTGCGTTCACGCGTGCAACAACAACGTGGTCACGCTATCGTCGCGCTCGCGACTTACTACACAACGTTACCGAGCGTCACCGAGCGGCTCTCTGTCGTAATGGCTGCGCTGGAGACGCGACACAAGCACGCGAGGACACGGCGCGCGGCGTTCCACGAGCTGCTCCCTTTTCCTTGCCTCTCACTCTCTCTCTCTCTCTAGTCCTCCCCCTCTATCGTTCTCTCCGTCGCGCTCGTTCACCGTGCTATTCCTTCCTTATCTACCTTGTGGCTCGCAGGCCAGTCGGGGACCGAAAACTGTTCGCTGGCTTCTATCGTCCGCGGCACGGCAGGGAGGCTCTGTCCCCACCTACAACTCTCTTGCTCACCCTCCTAACGTTGTATTCGTCTTCCTTCCTCTCCCTTTCGCCAGGTAGTCTCTCGCTTTTTCCCTCGTTACGATCGGCGCACGCTCGGCCGCTCTCGGTTTTTCGTCTCGTGGCCCGTTCGGCAGACATCGGCGGGCCTCGGACACCGTCGTTCACTTCAGCGCGCGGCGACATGACTCTCGCATGGTTGTTACCATGGCGACTGGCTACCGATGCCGCGGGAGCGTGGGATTCTTCGAGCACCATCTGCATCCAGTCGCTAAATCATTCGTTTTCTCTTTGTTTTATATTTATTATTAGAGCTATTAGGAGGGAAGAATATATTTCTACATCTTCCGTATTAAATATATCTATCTAAATATATGTATAGAGTTTTTTTACACCTTTATGGTAGAGATATTAAATATAACATTTGAAATGAACTAAGGCCCGATTCTACCAATGTAAGATTAACTTTAATCTTGATTTAACTTTCTCTCTCTCTCTCTCTCTCTCTCTCTCTATTTATTGTTTTCTAATTCTTACAATTATATTTATCTTATTCTAATTCTTACAGAAAAAGATAAATAGTGAATTAAATTGAAATTAAAATGATGTTATATTGGTGAAACTAGGCTCAAATGAACTTTTAATCTGGAGTTTATTTTAACGCAACATATATGAAAATTCAATTGAGTCTAAGATGATGTTAATATCAGCTAATACTGATTATGAAAAAATAGGTTTTTTCACGCTTGCTAAAACAATATGTTTATATTATTCAATTCTAAGTAGATGACAATTAAAATAAATTACAAATCAAATTTGTGTTTCAAATGTCAATTTTTAATCATTTATATATTTTATATGTCATAAATTCTAAAAAAATCCTAATTTACATCTTCTAAATAAAAGCTTTTCTTTATTGAGATACATTAAATTTAACTAAAATCATAAAGTAGAAATTACAAACTCAAATCTATTGATTTTTTATGAAACGGTGAAAGAGAACGAAATGCAAGTAGAAATTATGTCAATTTACCGTGCTGCATCCTTGAAAAGTCTGCAGAAAAATTACAAATTGCTTTAACATTTCCTTCCTTGGGTCAGTGACACAAAATTACGTTCTAAAATTACGTAACACATGAATGAAAACCGGCGAAAAACTGTACTGCTATTCCTTTTTTTTTATGCGCGCAACATTGCGTGACAAAGCATGATGTTTGTATGACGCAATGATAATATCTTTATCCAAATGGTTTATGCCGCAAACCTCTCTCACGCCGTTTACTCATGACATTTACTTGGAAAGACGTACGCGGATCTTACAGCGTGAATGCAATTACTGTAGTAATAGTATTATATGCTGTGTCAATACTTAGTATTATAAAATAAGCAACACGTTTCTAAGCCCAGGAATTCAGAGGATTTACTAAACCACCTTCCCTTCCTGCGTGTCCTTGATGCTCTTTGTTGGTGGGAAGAGCTTTTCTTTCGTTCAGAGCAGGTCAAAAGGAAACTAAATCTATAGAAAACTAAATTTAGGTTACCTACCTGTTCTTCAAAAGGCAAAATTCTTGTACTAAAAGACTGAGATCATTTATAATTCATGAAATATTCACAATCAATTATTACGAATTAATAATTAATTTATGTTGATTTATTTATATTTGGAAAATACTGCGGTGACCGTATATCGCAAAAGAATATCCTGCAAACAATTTATATCGTTAATCGATACGTTTAAAATTACAATATACATAAAATATCTTTAATTGCAATTAATGAATATTTTAATGTAATCCAATATATTATTACAATAATACATATTATTAAAAATCAAATGATAATATGTATTATTGTAATAATATATTGGATTACATTAATATTCATTAATTGCAATTAAAGATATTTTATGTATATTGTAATTTTAAACGTATCGATTAACGATATAAATTGTTTGCAGGATATTCTTTTGCGATATACGGTCACCGCAGTATTTACTATTTAATAGGCTACGAACTGAGCTAAGTTTTAATGCTAAAGATACTCTCTACATTCTTTGGAGTGGAATCTCACTGTAAAAAGAGTGAAAATTGAGTCCTGAAAAAGAGTGGCTCAATTTTCAATATTTAAGAGTACATATTTCACTCTTCAGAGTAACAATTTATTTTAGACAATAAATATTCTAAATAATAGGTAAATACATAAACGTTTCGATCTCTATCAAGCCATTTTCAATGTCAAGTACGAAAACAATATGAAATGTCAATTAAACGTACAAATTGGTAAATCATTACTCTGATGTTACTCGCAAACGCTAATATACGAACACGATATCTCGTAGAGGTATCTCTATCCGTTATTCAGTAGTCTGAGCGGTAATCTGTTAAATATAGAGTCGTAAATAATTGGAATTAATGTTGGAATTAAATATAAATCGCAAATAATATTGGATGTAAATTATAAATATAAAAATTGATAAAGCGTTATTGAAATCGTACGCAAATCTTAATGAGTTTAGAAGCTCAAATCGTATGCAGTCATCATGTGTATAAGGACAAGTCCGAGATTTTGATCATTTTTATAAAGATAGGTGTATAAGATGTATGGATTATAATTATGTTATTCCCCGTCAGAATACAAAAATCGTAATAAAAGTCAAAACCTTTAATTTAGAATATTTATCATATAAATCTTTAGCATTAAAGTCTCCAGATCGACCCATTATTTTCATTTTATTTTTAATCTAATGAAGTCTTTTTATTTATAATTTATGTACCATTAATATAAAAATATCAATCATTATATAATCACATATTATATAAATTAGTGCACCAATTCTATTCATTCTGCGCATCGAATCGTAAATCATTTATAACCATCGTACGCCGTTGGGCGCGTGCTCTAAATATAGAGCTAGTGTGATGAAAACCTGCACCTCTTCGCTGATTAATTATTCTCGCTAAATCTATATTTAACAGATTACCGCTTAGGCTATCGAGGACCGAGTAGCAGATAGGAATACCTCCGTGAGACATCGTGTTACTATTGTATATCATATATATAGTTCGCGAGTAACGTCAGCAGAATAACGTTATCTGACTAGCCTATCATATTGCGTCGAGAAAGCGTCAGACATTAAAGTAATAGCCAGCTGTTTGAGTCATTTCATAGAACAACCACGTCCGAATATCGTCATCTCGTTATCTTGCTGTTCAGGTAGGATTTTACCAGGCACAGATTCGGATGAATCAGCGAACTGTTCCGCGAAAAGGGATCTTTAACTCTGGTAGCTCCAAGAAAGAGCCATAAAAGACTCAAAGACCAAGGAATTCCAAACCGGTTGAACACGCTCAATTTTCGAAGCCGGACGAACAAAATAATCATTTTACTCATTCGTGACATTTTGCTGCATTCCACAAAAATCGAATGCTTTACGCGAAAAGAGATTGCTCTAATTATTACGTATATAACATACTTGTATTATATATATATATATATATATATAATATATTGTTTCTTAGAAAGTTCGATGCACTTGTGAAAAGCTAGTAATAAATCGCAAATTTAATTTGAAATTATCCCTGATATCAACATTCCTTGTAAAATTTTACAACTTTCGTCTGAGCTCTTATCCTCTCTTGGCGCGACACGTATAAACTGGCACTACAATACAATTGTGTATTGATGTTTCAATATTGATACCAGATAAAGTAGGGATATCTATTAATCGCAAAAAACGTAGATAAAGGTGAATTATATTCTATCGTGCAATCGTCTGAAGATTTTACAACCGTTCTTATATTGATACATGTAATCTGATCCGGGAGATAAAAACCATAATATTACGATTATTTAATTTACAATCAATATTACATGTATCACTACGTGTGATACATGTATGTGATACGTGTGATACATTCCGTACATGCTTGCGACTCAAATACGATTTATAATTCGAGAGTAGTCATCTGGAGTATTTTTTATATTTTAATTAAAAATCTTTTATGTAACAAAATTTAGGTAATTTTTACATTCTTAAATATCATTACATTTTCTTGTTTTTGTATAGTGGTTTCTTAACATGTTTCTTAATCCAATACTCCAATTCTGTAACCAAAAACAATTCGATATCGTTATATGTTGTCGTTGCATAGATATTATATATGGTAAAAAAGCTACGCAACGACAATATAACAATATCGACACTGTCATCGCCCAGACACAATATTTATAAAATGTTTACAACATATTTGTAAGATTTATTTTTAATATTTTGTAAATATTTTTGTGGTCTTAAATTGGACAGATCATAAATTTATTATAAATGTATTATAAAATATTTATTGTTTATATTATAGTAAATGCTATGAAAATACTTAAATAAGGCATTATAATCCAAGCAAAAAATATTTACTGAAAATATTTATGATAAATATTATATAAAATATGTCAAACTGAAATATAAAAAAAAAACATTTTTGGTAGATTCTACTACTGCAGCTTGTGCATGTTTTTTTTTAATGCTTAAATTTTCTGTTTTTATTAAATAGCTTTTAATCTATCTTTTAACGTACTTTTAAAAACAGAATATCGCTTATTCATTTCTCTTATTGTCATTTCCTTACTTCTTAATTTCTTACTTTCTTAAGGTAATATGCTTTATTTCTCATTTACTTCGTATCGTATCTTCCCAGTTTCTCGTATTCACCTAGAACAAAACAGTCGTCATAAACTAATCTCATTGACTACCTATTGTTAGACTCCAATACCGTCCAATACTTCGTTGTCCACTATCGCCTGAATGACGTGCAACGGAAAAAATTATGTATGAAACGAACAGCTTTAAAATAAAAGAAATTTTAAACCTATGATTTAAAGAATCATAGATGCTGTTTATATTGGTGAATTAAACTTACATTTAATGATGTGACTGGTTGGTGAAGTCAATTCCAGCATAAACGACAATTACACAACAAAGTGAATAATAATTCACAAACAACATTGCCTTTTGATGTAGAGAACTTCCGGCTTTTACGTGCAGACGGGTTTGCCAGTGGCAAATAAATAGCTTGATAAATGCTGCCACATTTGTTTAAAATTTTAAATAATTCTTATTCTATACCAACTGTCTGATATCATTTAATCTTTCCAAAATAATCCAATAAACTGTATGATATGGTAGATTGTGACATTAAAATTTATTTGTATTGATAAGAATTTAGCTGCGTAAACACGACTTTACGGTCGCCTTATATATGATTCAACGTAAATATAGCCCAAGAAATTATGTCAGACGAAGTCGATGAATTTTGTTATAAGTGACATAATGATTTATTACCTTCTTTTTCTCAAGAAAACAATGTATACAAATAGTTTTATACTTGTCACAACAATCATGTGCCCAAGGACGGTCCTGTGGCGCAACGGATAACGCGTCTGACTACGGATCAGAAGATTCCAGGTTCGAATCCTGGCAGGATCGTGAATTTTTTTTCATTTTCTTTGTTTGATTTAAATTTTGTTCAATTTTATTTTAAAGAAATTATTCAACAAAAATTAATAATTTTTATTCAAATTATTTTTAAAAAATTAAAACTTTAAAAAACAATGAAAACAATGTTAAGATTCTAATGAATTAAATAAAAAATTAAAATTAATAATGCCATAGAATGCTGACACAGATAAGAATGTATAAGTATGTTTATTAAAATCTACTAGTATACATAATAGTGGTAAATGTTTTAATCTTACTTTTTAGATCATCCTCAGTACAATAGGTGAAATTTCTAATTTTATGTCATAATATCGTAACTACTATAATTGAATGCATTTTACAATCTTTCAGAGAATCAACATTATTAAGTCAAATGACGCAATTTATATGAGTAATCCTCGATGTTGGTGTGGTAGTCTCAATTATTGGTACACTCCTATGGTAATTATTAGGTTGTCAGAGTATATAATCGGAAATAAAGAGACTTTGAATTGTTGCATACTCTGAAAACGAAAGTTCCCTAAAATAATTATCTGTGAGTGAATTTATTGTCAAATATTAGAGTTATATCAAATTAAAAATTGAAAATTGTCTTACGTTAATGTGATTGAGTGAATGCTATATATACGTTAGAGTTGAAATATAAGTTGCTCAACTTGTGATGGACAATTACAAGTCTTTATTTCTAAATGTAAATAAACATGTTTGTATCTGAACATTGAACGTAAAAGTGAAAACATTAGGTAATAACAGATAAATAAATAATATGGTAGATATATATATAAATAAAATGGTATTTCTAGATTTTCAGTATCTTTTTGTATGTTTAATTCTAGTTTTTATTTTTGTGAATGTGCAAAATTTATGATGTTAATTTCTTATATTTAACATTTTTTTCTTCATCCAATATTAAAACTTTATCTTATCATACTATCTCCATTTACTCAATTTTTGTTGTTAGATACTGTTTTTCGTTAGAAATAGGTCGGATTAAGGAAGATCCTATTGCATCTGCTCTCGTCTCATATCTAGTGTCATGGCCGCGCATTTCCTTCATTATCGTGAACGCAACATGAAATATAAGGAATACCTATATTCAACATCACGTTCAGCACTAATTGCTGTCGTCCATACTCGGTGGGTTAAATAAATTAACCCATCACTGTTGATTCCTCCTTGCTATGGAAAAGCCAATAGTAAGGCGCGCGTAAGCCGAGAAGGGTCATCAAGAACCACAAGAATCCGGCTATTTCAACATGTAACACGCCTTCGTGTCTATGCCTTCGTGTTAACGAAAAGATGCGCTTCTTTAATCTTTGAACGTCATCATGTAAATGTGATTCAGAAATAGACGAAGAGATTTACATGCCAGATATAGAGAGAAAAGCCAGTTGGTATATTTAATATATTTTTCTAACAGATCCAAAAATCTTTTCTGCTTGCATTGAAATACACATTTAAAATTGTATTCATTCATAAAAATAGCTTTACTATTTTGTTTTATTATAAATAAATATAACGGTACCATTTCATCACTTAACTTTCTCGTCATTATATTATATTGTTCTGTTGTTATTATACACTGTTAAGTCATGATAAACTTTAGAAGTTTCTTATAGAATTATGATTTTTGACTAAATATTTTACAATAATTTAATTTGTGCAAAAAGTTCGATTTATATGACGCTGTAAAATTATTAGTTCTGACTCTAGATTAAATTAAAAGTTAAAGTTTTAGTGAATAATGAAAAAGAATACAGCTTTAATTTCGTTTGGTTTTGTTGTCATGAAAAGACTAATTTTGCCGGTGTTTTTGAAGGAAACTAATTTTCGTTTTTAAACTTATAGTTAATGTATTGTATTACATTTTCAATTCCATTTCCTATAATTATATTCCCAGGAAGATATTTATCTGGATTCCTTATCTGTGACTTTATAGTGTTAATCTAACGTTTATGATACAACAGCTATCCGGTCCTCTTCAAAAATTCGAGGTCAGTAACCTTCTTAGTATCTCAACTTACCATGAGAGTTGATTTGAAAAAGAAGCCAAGTGAAACCGAGTGAAGCCGAATTTTTGTTATCTATAGTATCCTACATTTTTATCTTTATTTTGTTATAATACAAATTTAATTAAATATCTTTTTTACCACGAAATGTATACATTTTGCAAAGTCATACGAATATAGTAATATTTATTTTTACATATTTATCCGATTTTGAGAAGAAACTCCTATCTAATATATAAAACAAATCGTACTACATAATTTTTTATTTTTCTTCTTTTATTTAAGCTATATTAGATGTATCTATAGCATTTTTTTTTGCAATTCTGTCTTTTAAATATAGGATGTGAGAAAGAGCTGTTGCTCGGTTGAAATTTATTTATTTTGTTTAAAAAAAATCTCGTAATGTGCATTCCTCTGGAATACGGTACTTTTCTTAATCCGGAACTTTTTTAAATTCCTAAATGGGATGGGCTCCATTTGAAATCATCAGTTTTCAAAATGGAATTTCGGCAATGCGACACAAACCGTTGCAACGCTGTCCGGTCGATCAGTTCGGCATTTCTATGAATCAGCTCGAGAATTTTTGACTGCGACGGGTTTCTCTTACCTGCGGCCTGCGGGTAGGCGTCGACACGGCACGATTCTCGATACATCAGCTGGTGCGGGTACCTGTAACTTCTCCCTTTCTTTCTCTCTCTTTCTCACAGACGAAGGGCGAATGAAGTGCGTGAAGATCGGACGGAGAGAAATATTAAGAAAGAAAGAAAGGAGAGAGGGCCGGTTTTTCTGGTTTTCCACCTCCGCAACCTCGTGTGGTCTCTCCTGTAGTCTTCTCTCGTTACCTTCGCACAATGAGATGCGTACACGTCTTCACGTGACTATCCGATAAACGAATAATAATATATTTCGTCTTTTTTTTGCAGATATGTGCACTGTGTTTTTTCTTTACATCGATTAATTCATCATAGAATACAATGTTCTATATGTGTATAAATGTATTTAAACATAAAATGTACATATTCATATATACAAGCTTGGACATGTAGTATTTGAAATACTTTTATTTAAAACATAGTATTTGCAATACGAGTGTATTTTATATCTCAATGGTATTTAAAATCGAAAAAATGAAAGTTTTTTGTATATTATTGTAATTCAAATAATAAGATTGTCAATCTTCTCTCTCTTCTTTCTTAGTATTTGAAATACAAAATACAATTGTTTTACAAATACTATTTTTTAAATAAAAATATTTTAAATGCTCAGTCTTGCATATATATATATATATGTATATATACATATATATATATATGTATTGCAACAAAATATAATTATATAATTTTCAAAATATAGTAACATACCTAATTCATATAATATATATAATTATATAACTTTTTTATATAAAGTTAAAGCAAACATAATTACGAAAATATAAAATTGTGGAATGGAATAAAAAACAGTGAGAATATTTTTTTTATTGAAAATTCAAACATTTTCGAAAAGTTTGATGCTTATTATGGCTATTATTGAATTGTTAATTTCATTTTTTCTCATTTCAGGACCCATACTGCAGTACAAATCTTCAAGGTATCTCCAAGGGGGAACCTAAAGATATCCAGAAGACGACCTACATCCTAATAAAGATGTCTCAAGATATCCTCAAGAAGACTTAGATAAAATGTGAAAAAATAGCAAATGAAGTATAACATAATTGTTTCTCGATTTTGCAGCGCAATCTATAAGATAAATCATTAATGACTTCGCGTAATAAGCGATAATCTACAACTTATAAATGTTTCTTGCGTAATAAGCTATTGAAAAAAATTCATGTTCATTTTATTTAATCAAAACGTTTTCAAAATAACCGTTTAGATTAATATAGTAAAAATTAATACCAATAAGATATAAGACATAGAGCTACAATAAAATTTGTAAAACTTTGCATACTGTCGATAATGATATTGGAACTCGATATATGTGAATGTCGGCGTTATTTGCCAACTCCGCTTTCACGATAAGATACACACACTTGAAATTCTAATACACACATTAACAGGCAAAGCCAAGAAAGTGCTCTATGGAGCGTGTCACATATGTCTTAGTGTCGAGACACTATTATATACTCTGACTAAAGAAAATTGCAACAGTTTCTAACAGGCGTTGCTTTGAATAACAACCAGTGATTATTCGTAATCATTTTCTTGTCAGAGTCAAGCGATTAATCGAGGATGTCCGAAGTTATGTCCGTACGTAATCTCGACGAAATTCTGTGCGATCATGCTTTTTTCTCAATAGATTAAAATTAAATTTGCGGCTTATTAATGTTTTATTTCAATTTTTAAAGGAGCACGAGCGACTGTACACTCCGAGTGAATGGAGCAAACGATATAAATCTGAAGAGCTGCTCGCACGATTCTTTAAATTCTGTGAGGAAGGTAAGATAGATTGTTTTTCTCTACAATCAAAAATTATATAATTGTGATAATCATAGCTCTCTTCGAGAGCTTCGTTTAATAGCGTTTTCTAGTACTAAAACTAATGCAACACTGGTGCAATTGAGTACAAATCGGTTTACATATTTTCAGTATTAATAAATAACTTAATCCTTTAAACGTTATAGTGTTATCACGACAACATAGAATATGTAATTAAAAAAGAGTTAAAAGGTTAATTAGTATGCACCAGTATTGTACTAGTTTTCCCAATAGAAAAGCTATAAGATTTTTCTGATCGTACTATTATTACGCACCACAAGAAAGGCGTGTCAGATATATCATGTGATCACTGAAGGTCTTTGTTATTGCAGTTACGGAAAAGACTCGGAAAACTGTTAAATGTGAACTTAATGTACCGTACGGTCCTACAGAGCGCGCAAAGTATGACATATATGGCATCGATTTACCGAAAGGTATACATATAAACGTAACGATTTGATGGAAGTTTTAGGTGCCAAACTTCTGGAACAATATACCTTAATTTTCAATAAAAAATTATCTCCATAATTATAACGGAATAAGAAATGAAAATTATTTCCATAATTTTTTATTCTATACCATTATATTTTCATAATTATAAGTATTTCTAAGAAAAAAGTAACAAAAGAAATAAATTTATCAAATTAATACTTGAAAATTTATTATTTTATTAGATTTCTCTGTGTTCTCAATAAACTACGTAAAATTTATTTCCAAGGTAAAGCTTTCACTTGCAAAATATATCTAGTTCGGCTTGAATCATTTATTCCTTCGATACATAAACATGAGTTTATATATACGCATACAATTTGGTTCGTTCAAAATTGAAATAAAATATAATATGAATGTCTCAAGAAAATTGTTTTTGGCGCGAATATATTAATATTTTCATTTCTTATTCCGTTATAATCTGCTCATTCCTTTTCAATAATCTGCAAGATATTAAATTGCGGATTATTTTCTAACGAATTGATATATTTTACATTCGTATTTATATCACACTAAAACAGTTGCGTATTTTAGATGCGCCGATATTTGTATTTATCCATGGCGGATATTGGCAGGAATTCAGCAAGGATCTCTCTGGCTTCTCGGTACCTTTGTTTGTTAAAAATAAGATCAAAGTAATAACAGTTGGATACGATTTGTGTCCGAATGGTGAGAAAATATAAAATTCTATTGAATTATATCATTATTTTGTCTTTCATTGGTCTTTCATCTCTCTTGTCTTTAATTATTAATTTACATACACACACACACACACACAATTTAAAATTTCAAAAATTCTTTAAAACGTGTTATAGCTAAAAGAATTGAACAGTTTATGAAATGAATTTTACAATTTGTCGAAACTTATTATATAGATATATAAATTATGGTCGAAACTCTCAGATTAAAAGATTATCTTATCATATAAAATAATGTAATAAATTTTTTAATATTTTTCAGTCAGAATTGGAGATATAGTAGCAGAAATAAAATCAGCGGTCGCACAGATATTAAAATATGCAGCTGATTCAGGCTCTAAGTACGTTTTATACCTTAATTTTCTACTCATATAGACAAAAATTTTAATTGAAAACGAATTGTTTATAATACAAATACGTAATGTACATAGATATGTGTGCATCGCTGGACATAGTGCTGGAGCACATTTGGCTGCATGTTTATTACACGATGGCGATTGGATCAATCGCATGACACAGCAAGGATATTTTACACTATTAAAGGAAATCATACTGATAAGCGGCATTTATAATTTAAAACCTATAACCAATATCAGTTTTGCAGTTGCCCTTAAATTGACCGAGTAATTATATACAGGGCATCCGTGTATATACTTGTTTTCAATATGTATAACACGAATATATATTTCTTAATAAATATACATAAATTATTGTTTTCAGCGAAGAAATTAAGGCATTCAGTATTTCTACCTTTGACAAAGCAAAAGGCCATCGTATCACTAACTTGAAAGTTATCGTAATCGTAGGCGATTGCGATTCCCCAGCATTTGTGGATGAATCGCGTGAATACGCCCAGGTACTTGATTAAATATTAGATCTGTTTTTTTGTAGCTAAATTATACACTCCCTGTACTATAAGTGAAAGTGAAATAAACATGTTTCAAATTTGGTGAAAATAATAAGGAAAGTTCTAGTACAGCAATAAAAACCAAACCTATTATATATTGAATATCACTGCGCAAATTTGTATCAAACTAACATTGTATTATTGTTTTAGAAACTTATTTCTATTGTGGATAATGTGGAATACCTTTTACTTCAAGACATCGACCACTTTGATATAGTGGAGAAACTTCTAGATCCAAACTATCATCTTGCTAAGTTGATATTGAAGTGTCTCCAACCAGATGCGATCCTTTGTTAGATGAATATGTAAAGTTAATGGAATCTATTATAAGGCACTTTGTATTCAATATAATATACAATTCAAATTTGCTAAAAAGATTTATTAAGAATTATATTATTATATCTCTTTATATATTTGGCTTATAAACTAGAAATATTTATTATACACATTAAATGTAAATTTAAAAACAAGATTAATCTTGATAAAGTGATCGAATCGACATCACTTTTGTATAACAATGATCTAAAAGAATAGTCCTTACTATGTATTTGAGTCATTTGGATTGTGTTATCGATGAACTCACATCCGTTTGCTTGGAGACGGATGGCACTACCGATGGCTTAGGCAAGATAATCGACTTCGTAGGTACAATTTTTAATACCCTCTTTCCTTTTAAAGATACTTCGTTTGTTAAATTCGTGTTTTGTAGTTGACTCTGACCAGTAGTTTGAACTGGCAGTCGGATTATCGTAGCTCCTGTGCGAATATCATGCACAGGAGCTATAATTTGGCCTGTTCGCGTATTTACCTTCAGATAATTATTCGTAATATTTTTGACGCTAATTATATTGCTACTTGATGGTATGAACGTTACTGTATGACGTTTCACTAGGGGAACTACTTTGTTTCCAAGTTGTACAGCGCACTTGGTAACAGGTTTGGCCGTTCCTTCATTAGTCAAATCAACAATTTCTTTAATTTGATTTACTACCTTTGGCGCATTTTTTTGGGCGGTCTTGTCTGTTTTATGTTGGTTATCCTGCCAAGTCCTCGGAGGTTTAGCAAATGAACGCACTCGCAATAAAGGTTTCTTTTCCTCTTCCGGTGGCTCATTGTTTGGTATATTCTCAGTTACTTCATCCATAACATTTTCTGTTACTACTTCTGCTGTATTTTCCATGCTGGTTACCGTAACTGCCACATCCTTCTTTGTTGCAGGATCTGTCATAACTTTGGATTCCCTTGGACCTTTCACTTTGGCCTCTGCTAGATCCTCTACAACATACATATAAAATAATGTTTATGACTCTTCTATTTTTGTTTATTTATCTTATGTATCTCCAATTCTATTAATATATGTATATACTACTTGTGTAGTTTGATGTAGAAGCTGCTGGTAGCGAATCCTCTTGCTTTTTGTTATCCACATCTTTCACATCGTTCGTGAGGTTCCTTGAAGTAATGTTGCATGGTTTATGAACTATCTTTTTGCTAATAGTATCCACATCTGTCACAATGTTTCTTGGAATAGTACTACTGCATGGTTTATTCACATTTGTCACAACGTTCCTTGGAATAGTGTTGCTACTGCATGGTTTATTCACATTTGTCACAATGTTCCTTGGAATAGTGTTGCTACTGCAATGTGGTTTATTCACATCTGTCACAACGTTCCTTGTAACAGTGTTGCTACTGCAAGGTTTAGCTACATCTGTTACAACATTCTTTGGAATAGTGTTGCTACTGCATGGTTTATCCACATATGTCACGACGTTTGTTGGAATAGTGTTACTACTGCATGGTTTATTCACATCTGTCACGTTCCTTGGAATAATGTTGTTACTGCATGGTTTCTGAACTATTTTCTCACTAATTGTCTTATTCTTATTTGATACTGCCATATTACTTTCTTTTCTAACTTTTATTTCAACTGT
This sequence comes from Mycetomoellerius zeteki, assembly GCF_001594055.1. Taxonomy (NCBI): domain Eukaryota; kingdom Metazoa; phylum Arthropoda; class Insecta; order Hymenoptera; family Formicidae; genus Mycetomoellerius; species Mycetomoellerius zeteki. The sequence continues at coordinate 2,064,099 of NW_017256500.1, forward strand.
TTTGTTACATTTTTCTGGTAAGGTATTTACTATGGTTTTATTTGAAATATCCATAGCATAATGTATATTTATCATATTTATATTAGGTTTATCCTTTTCCACAGGTAATTCATTTATTTTAACTGTTTTATCTGTGTTTTCTTCCTTCTCATTGTCCTCTTCACTTGATATAGATAAGATATCATCACTCTTATCCTCATATGTAATACTTCCTATTTCTACTTCTACTTCTTCATCCTCATCTTCATCTTCATCTTCGTCTTCATCTTCATCTTCATCTTCATCTTCATCTTCATCTTCATCTTCTTCTTCCTCCGAAATTGTTCCTTCATTATTTTGGTTTCGTAGTTCCGTTTGTTTCTTTGTATATTTTTCAAATACGGCAGCTAATCGTTTTTCACCCTCGGTACGATTGTCAGCGAGTTTTTTTGCTAAATCTTTATCTTTTGTAGCTGGATCTTCTGAATTTTCAAGATACAAAGAAAAGGTATCCCAATAATCATTACGTCTTGAGCGTTGCAAGTATTCTCCAAGTTCTTTGAAAGCTCTCTCTGCTGCAATAACAATTAAATATATTAAATATATATTATTATAAATAATATTATAAATATTATATAATAATATATAACATAAATATAACGAATAAATGTATAATAAATATATTATACAAATAAAAATTCTCAAAAACTTAAAACTATGGGTGCATTCAGAACGACAACCTCAGTGCTCAGTGAGCTCTTTCATTTAATTAGTTTATATTTTAGGATATAACGGAATATACCAATCATGTGATACATGTTTCTTACCCATTTGTTTTCGCTTTTTACTATTTAAACCTAAATTTCTTTTTTCATTACATCTATTGACACATTCCAAGATGTCCCTGTAATCAGGGAATATTAAATTATCTGTAAGACTTCCTTTTTTTTTCAACTGATTTCGTTGAGTAATTTTACAGTTAATAAAATTCGTTATTGCTTGATCCACAGCAACAATCCGAGTTACATTTAAATGTTTAGGACGCAAATATGTACGTCCTGCATCAGCATTTTCTCCTGTTAGCTTACAAAGTTTATCATATAGTTCTATCATTTTCTGTTTATACCTTTCGACTTTTATGTAATTACTATCATTTTCCTCATTAAAATCAACTTCTGCTTCTTCCAACTTCTTAATAATTGCATCGCATTTTTTCATAGCGTATAATATTTTCTTCACCTTTATTCTTGTTTCAAGGTTCTCTTCGTTATTATCGTCCTCTTCGTTATTATCATCCTCACTATCATTATCCGATTTTACTGCATTAATAGGTACATTGTTCATAGCATAGGAAGTAGAAGGAACTGCATCATAGATTTCATTAATTTGCGATGTTTGGGATTTCTTTTTAGCCCTTTTTTTCATCTCATTCATCACTTCCTGTATGTGCACGTATATTTTTTTGCTGTCATTCGTAATAGCTTGGCGTTTCTCATTTAAAAACGCAACAAAATTATCTGATCTCACATAAATTGGATCTAAATTTTCGTAACGTCTTTTTAACTTATCAACAATAATGGCCATTTCTGATTTATCTTGTTTTGGACATTTTTGCAGACATAAACTTATAAATAGGGGAAAAACGTCCTGTGAGATATATGATATCTTTTTCTTTTCCTTCACAATCAATTGTGTCTTTATTTCCTGATCTTTATTTGATTGTTCATTATAATTAGATTTAACAAGATATATCTCAGGTAAAACATCTATAGAACATATACTAGGTTTACTTATCACTTCGGACTCAGCCTGATCAACATCTAACTTTTTCCTTTTTTCTATACTACAAGTTATTTCTTTCTTTGTATGCATTATTTTTCGTTTCAAATTCTTTTCTTCAATTTTATCATTAACATTCAGTAAAATTTCCGTTTCTTCATGAGCAAAGGTTCCATTATTAATCTCTGCAGACTTCATTAGAACTTTATCCGTTTTGTTTTCCTGAAATAATAAATTTCTTAGAATCAGCATTTTTAAGGAGATAAATTTATTATCCTAAAATAATATATTTTTTTAAATTATGTAAGCTGTCATTCTTATAAACTAAATTTTAAAGAGATCAATGCAGACATTTTATTAGAGAAATTTGAATAAAATTTCATTTTTTTCTTACTTTTTTTATTGTCCTCAGTCCCCTAAACATAAACCAATTCGACCAATAGTAATCAATAGTCGAATTCAGTAAATAAAACCATGTATATTAAAAAAAATATTTACTCTAAAATCAGCTAATCTCGCAAGAAATTTCAAAAAATATTTATCTGCACTGCTACTAATGCAATTTTTATGGATGTCAAACCTTTTGCGAATCTGATTCGTCATCGGACGAAATACAGATGACTTCCATTTCCATCAGGTATCTCGTTCGAAATAGCGAATTGTGAACAAGTGCTACCGCCAAGTAAATTTGCACTCGTAACTTAATGCCTCCCGAAATATCCTGACCGACTTCCTGTCAAACAGCGACATATTGATAGTAACATACACATACCAAAAAACAGTGTATTCTTGATGGATAACCATCCATAATCTATGCAATGATGTCCTATCGAACATCTTCATTTAATCAAGAAAACATTTTATGTTTTAGTACTTTTCACAACCATGCGTAATTCGCGAAACATTCAACAAAGGAGTTCGTGCACAAACACGCATTTTCGGTCTCTTGGAAATAGTAACTTTATGGAATCCATAAGCGCGCCGAACTCTATTTCTGAAAGAAGAAAGGCAGCTTTTCTACTTGCCTTGCTTCTAATTATTTCGTTGCCCTCGTTGATGATTCGTTCAGAAGATACAGATAAAAGTACATAAAGTTCACATCTCAATGACAAGTTGATGCTTGATCAACAGAAAATTGGTCTGAACTGGTCTTTAGTTTCCGTTTTTATGACGACAGAAAAGAAAATGAAGGCTGTAAAAGTACTTCACGCAGAAAATTTACGGTACTTTTGTCCATATGATAATCGAATGTAAAGATTGGAATATTATTAATGTCCGTATATGCACTGTTATTGGTCAGTCGTTAGGGAAATTTGATCTTCGAAAATGGTACCCATACATAAGAGAACAGTAGAAAGCTTTAATCGTATGTCACGGATGAGAAAAAGGAAGAATAGAAGCACCTAAAGGCCTGTTCAGACGAATGTGATCATACAATGACTTGACATTTTACAAAAAAAGTAATATGGCGTCTTCCATATCAGACGTATGATTGGTCAATTTGATATGTCATGTGACCACAAAGCATCTAAACAGGCCTTAATCCAAACAAAGAAAATTTATCACAGAGTGCGCTAGTATCGATGATGGCCGTTGCAATAGTCTGCTGCGCAATAGTCTATTGCGCATATATGTATATGTAAGGCTGTGTTCAGAAACTTCACCTGGAAGGTTCTAATGGCTTCTGCACACGGAAACGATTAGGGTGACTTTTTATGATGACGCTCGACGGTCAATTGCTGGATTCACACTGCATCCGATTTTCGTCGTACGACGC
>NW_017256500.1:2067684-2073860 GCF_001594055.1 Mycetomoellerius zeteki
CGACGAAAATAGGATGCAGCGTGAATCCAGCAATTAGCTGCATTCAGCGGATTCAACAGCTGAGTGAGCGCTTCCTGTTATTGGTGCATTCTTTTAGATCATCCAATCAGCATTTTAGATCTGGAAAAATACATCAATGGGTGCATTCAGTACTACAATCGCTCACTGAGCGCTCAGTGAGCGGTTGTAGTACTGAATGCACCTAATAGCAGTGAGCGTTCACTCAACTATTGAGTCCATTGAACATAGCCATTTTCGACGTCAAAATAAATCACGTGATAAAAATTGACGAAATATCAAGCGTCAATTTTGCTTACGTTACCTATTTTGTTGAAAATGAGCGTCGAGCGTCATACTAGAGTCCTATAAGGCGTGTTTGCCGCGTATCGCGTAACCGCGTAACCAATCAGTAATCAGTAAAGGTAAATTTTCACGAGCTGCTTAAACAGGCTGTTTCAGCGACAAAAAGGATCACGTGATCAAAATTGACGAATATCAAGCGTCCATTTTGATCCTTTTTGCCGCTTAAACAGCTGGTTTGAGCAGTTCATGAAAACTTACCTTAAGACATAAAATCACAGCTGATCACAGCAGCGGATCGTTTCTGATTGGTGACGCAGTTACGCGATACGCGGCAAATACGCCTCACTTCAACATCAGCACAAAAAGGCACCTTTAACTACATTAGACTGTTAACTCCCCACTTTTCCTTAAGGTGCCATTATATGGAAGCGTCAACCGTCGAGACTACTAAATTCGCGAGCGCTGCGAGTGTCGAGAATCGAAACTTAAACTCGAAATCTAAAATCGGTCCACTTTTATTTTACGGAGTGGAGTCTCCTTAGTATCTTCCTTCATACTCACGATGTTTAACGCTCGACGCTTAATGCTGCCATGTAAAGGTGCATTCACATGCAAACGTCAAGCGTGAATGCACCTTAAAGATACCTTCATGTAAAAGTGTTGCCTGCCCACAGTGGATGCGCAGAATAAAAATATCGTCACAGAAAAGAGATGTCGACAGGCCAAGTAATCCAGCGTCTTTGCGATTGGTTAAAAATGTATAGAAGCATGCGCAATATGCAAATGTACTTATTGTGCGCATGTAGTACAGCTGGTCAGAGAAAGGTTGCAATACTTTTCTTTTAATGGGTTTTGGAACTCAACCTTGTTCATAGAACGTAAATGGGTGCATTTAGAACAACTGCTTACTGAACGCTCTATCATTTGATTGGTTTATGTTTTAGGATCTAACGGAATATGCTTATTAGATGAAAAAGTTCAATGAGCGCTCAGTAACCTCTGTTACACGGCACTCTTAATAACATCTGTAGTTATGAAATTAGCCAATCATAGCTGTTCCTCTCGGAAGAATGGAACGATTGTGATTAGCCAATGTCATAACTACGGATGTTATTAAACTCGATTATGGGTCGATTGTTCCATTTTTTGGTAAAGTTAACCTATTAGGTGAATCCGGTAATCCGCGCACGTGATTGGATAATCTTGCTACTTACCTAACAGGTCAACTTGATTATTCTTCTCATATTCGACTGTGATTGATTAATTTTCTACGACTTAAGATCCTACGACTACTATGACTTCTATTGTAGACCCCGCATTAAGGCCATCACACGTACAAAAATTCTAGTCGTAATCGTAAGGCCGTAAGTAAATTGGCCAATCACAATCGAGCGTTTTAAAACGCGAGATCGTAATTTTGATTGTGAAAGACCATTGTACGTAAAAGCCGTAGTCGTAATCATAAGACCGTAAAAAGCGATAAATTGATTGGTTACTGCGTCGGGGCCAAGCATTGTCGCGTTTTCTACGCAGAAGCAACACGAGAGAAACGTCATAACCTCAAAGCTACGATCATAGACGCAAATTTTCGTCCCGTCAAAAGATTGCGATTAACGCCTTATCTTTATGACCAACCAATCGGAAGACAGTCACGCGACTTACCGCTTGCCCCGTAGCCTATCAATTTATCGCTTTTCATGGTCTTATGGTTACGACTAATATTTTTACGTGCAATGGCCTTGATTGGTCGATTTGCTTGCGATCTTACGATTACGACTAAAATTTTTGTACGTGCGATGGCCTTTACTTGAAGATCTCTAAACTGGCCCTAAGTGGAACGCATCCCTATGAAGAACAAACTTTTAGTTATTTTTTGATCCACAGCTAATAGTGGAAGTTACTAAACTGGGTTTCTAACCTAATCTACATTTGCGCGCGTAAATTCAGCCCCTCTATTTTCAGATATTCAGACTTATCAAAAAGCTGAACTTAGCTGAATTTCAGTCTCTAGAGTCTTTATTTACGTTTCTCGGTGATTGTCATTCAGTGATTCAGTTTGTAATCATGTGGAATAACGAAAGCTCCATGGGTGGAGGTGGATTCCTGGACGATAGTACGCAGAGTGCTGGTACTGGCAAAAAAGGGCCACAAAATGACAAGACTATTATCCCCGTATTAATAAAGCATATCACGTCCACCACAGGGGATCTGCAAATCGCCGGTAGAACTGTAAACGTTTTGTCAATTGTTGGAATCATACGTCATATTGAGCAAGACACGACAAAAATCTCGTACACTATCCAGGATGACACAGGTGTTTTGTTTGTGCTGTTTTGATCTTAACGATAATCATATACTTTGTACATGATAAATGCAAAAAGTTTTGACAAATTGATACTTCATCTTTTGAATAAATTTTTATACATTTATATACAACGATAATATCTTTTTTATATTAAGTTTTTATTTTTATATTTGTATATTTAAAGCATGTTTCCTATCATAAATAGAAAACATAATCTTATATGTACGAATCATAAAATTTCCTGTAATTAGAAAATCTTAAAAATATATATAATAATTTCTATGATTTAAATTTTTAACTTTTACTGTTAGAAGATAAAAAATTTACTTAGATGTGGTTTTGCATAGGTGATCTTACAGCTATTATGTGGCTAGAAGCAGATAAAAATCCTGATGAAAGTAACACTTGTACACAAATCAACACATACGTGCGAATACATGGACTGATACGCACACAAAATAATCAACGACATGTCTTGATTTTACGCATGTATCCTTTGGAGGACTTGAACGATTTGACATGTCACTTTATGGAGGTCATGTATTTCATGCTGAAGGCTAGCAAACCTGCGGAAGAAACCGGTTTACCTTCCAATAATTCATTAATGATTGATAATACAATGAGTGGCATGTCACCGGAGCAAGTGGCAGTTCTCGAGGTGGTTCGATCAGCAAATGAAGCTGAATGTGGTATCGAGAAACGAGATATTTTAGCAAAAGTACCGAAACATGTTATATCTCGTATAGATGAGATATTAGACTTTCTTCTCTGCGAAGGACATATTTATACAACCAGTTCAGAGGATTTCTTTAAAGCTACCTAAATGTTACCCTTACAAAATTCATTAAGATTAAATTTGTTTAAATACACAATTTATGTTCATATTAAATATGTAACTTTTGTAGCGTTACATCACATTATATGTTACATTTGTTTTGTAATTTGTTCTCTATAGATAAATCAATATTAAAGAAAAATAATTTTTCTTTTGTATAAGCAAATTAATATAAATAATAATAATTTGTTTTAAATATGCCAATGTATTTTCGGCTCAAAGTACCTTAATAATAAAATATTTAATAAAGAATATTTTGTAAAATATTTACTTTTTTTAATTGTCAATATTTAAATACAAAAAAAATCCTGCTGATTGAAAAAAAATCCAACTTGGGGTGTGTTCAGGAAGACGTTATTAGTGCTATTTGTGATGTCCTTTTTTTGTCTAACAAGTGATTAAAATAAAATGATGTAATTTTTTTTAATAGCGTTTCTCCGAATGCACCCTAGGATGTGCGCATCTCTCCATAGGCTGAAATCAGACTAAGCATTGAAGATTGAGATTAAAGATTGAAAATTGAAATTTAGGACAAAGGAATTTTAGCTCCTATTGTTTTGATTGGTCAAATTTCAATGCGTAGTCTATTCCGGCCATAGAGCTCACTAAGCCCGGATCCTCATACGAGCAACAGCGCTTCGACACCAATCAGCGTTCGGTGTCAAAGCGCTGTTGCCCGTATGAGGATCCGGGCTAAGGATAATATTTTATTTGTGCGTTTTTGTCGTACGACAAATTTTTCAAGCCTGTTGATCGGCTACAAGATAGAGAGATCTGAGGACCTCTCTGTCCTACAGCTCTAGATCAACTAAAGTAGCGCATTTCTTTGATCTGAGCCGAAATGCCGACAACTGTCCTATTGGCTATTTCGACCGCCATTGTGGCTCTAATTGTCTGTAGTCCAATAAGCGCTTAGTATTGCTTAGTATTATTGGTACAGGGCACGTATATGGTAAGATTAGTAGGTCCAATATGACGAACTAAAGCCCAGTATCCACGATGCTAGAAATCCGTCCGAGATCTCGGACCAATTTCTAGCATCGTGGACACAAGACTTAATACGCTACTTTAGTCGATCTAGGGCCAGTTTCACCAACGCCAGTTAATTTAATCGATCGTTGACTGACCAATCGCGTTTGCTGTTTAGTAGAATTGACCAATTGCGGTTGACAGTTAATTATCGATTAAGCTTAATCGGCTTGGTGAAACTGGTCTCTAGAGGTTTACTCTGTCCTGTATACATTCGTCGTCCGACAAAGGCCCTGCGTACAATGAGGCAATATTAGGAATAGGAATAAATATTGAGATTTCAACCTATCAGAAACCATGTATTCTACTGTAACTGGCATCTGATAGGTTAAATATCTTAATATTTATTCCTGTTTCTAATATTTATTCTATTGGTCAGGTCCAAAAACGCACAAATGAAATATCACTCTAAGGCCAATATTACATGCGTTCGTTTTTTGTCGTACGACAAGCTTTTTGAGCCCGTTGATTGGCTGCAGGACAAAGAGGTTCTCGGATCTCATTTGCCTAGTTTACATCGTGCACTTGATACGCGTATTAATTAGTAACTTTCTATTAAATTATTTTAATTTCAGCAATGTATTTAAAGAATGGGTGCATTCAGTACTGCAATCGCTCACTGAACGCTCAGTGAGCTCTTGCATCTTATTGGCATATTTCGTTAGAACTAAAAATATAGACCAAATAGATACAAGAGCTCACTGAGCGCTCAGTGAGCGGTCGTGGTATTGAATGCACTAAATAATGTACTAAATTGGTACAATATGCATCAAAATGATTAATTAAATACACATATCATGTATATGTTTACACGTTTCGTCAAAATTAAGATAATTCAATAGAAAGTTGCTAGTTAATACCCGTATCAAGTGCACGATGTAAACTAGGCATTTGTCCGGCAGCCAATTAACACGCTTGAAAAATTTGTCGTACGACAAATGTAATATTAACTTAAGGCCCTGCGCACAATAGAAGGAATAAGGAATTAAGCCCATGGCAATACATACAAAAACGTAAGGCCGTAACACGTAAGCAGTAACCCTGGATCTACAACAGGATTTTAAGCCTTAAGCCATAAGAAATGGGCGAATCACGGTCGATTATTCTCCTCGGATTTGACTGTAATTGGTCAATTTCTTACGACTTAAGACTTAGAACACCTATTGTAGATCTGGATTAAAAAAATCATAAGATTGGATTCGCTACTGGCCTTACGGTCTCGTGATTGGCCAATTCGCTTACTGATTATGTCTTACGGCCTTACGTTTTTGTATGTGCCATGAACTTTAGGAATAAAGAATAAACAATTTCAACCTATCAGTTAAGGCCATCACACATACAAAAATTTTAATCGTAATCGTAAGGTCGCAAGTAAATCGATCAATCACAATCAAAATTACGATCTCGCGTTTAAAAACGCTCGACTGTGATTGGCCGATTTGCTTACGGCCTTACGATTACGACTAAAATTTTTGTACGTGTGATGGCCTTTAAAATCGTTTATTCTTTATTCTTAGGGCCATTGTCACCAAGCTCAGCTAACTTAACTGGGCCAATTAATCCATCGGAATTGACCAATCTGTCAATTCTTCAAACAAAATGACAAATGCGATTGGTCAATTCCGATGGACTAACTGGCCTAGTTAGATCAGCTGAGCTTGGTGGCAGTGACCCTTATGCGTGGTCTACAATGGGCAGTAGCAG
>NW_017256500.1:2074070-2077531 GCF_001594055.1 Mycetomoellerius zeteki
GAAGTATCTAAAGATAAATTTAAGGAAGCCTTAAATATAAGGCCTGACTATGAATATGGGCATTAATTCCTTATTTCTGCTATTGTGCGCGATCCCTCCAAAATATACCTTGGAAGTTGGAATATCGGAGTTCGTAAAATTCCCTAGCGTAAACATACGATACAACCTGAATTTACTTACGATAGTTACGATTTGCATTTCTGCTCATGGACGAATGCTTCTTTCCGGTTGTGAATCGCACGCGACGCAATGGGTTCGTGTTACAAATTTCTTATTATTATTTAAAAAAAAATATTAGTTTAGAAATAACGATTATGAAAAGCCAAAATCTTTTGATAAAATTTCTGCCGATATATTTTGCTTAACATTTTTTATGCTACACACTGTTATAAATGCACAAGTAGTATCTTTCCTCTTAATGCGTGTAGCCTGCTTGAAGTATCGAGAACGTGTAGTAATTATTGTCAGATATGCCAATATAGTATCGTAGTATTGACACAATAACTTTATCTCATATTGAACGTATATTTTTAATATTTTTAATATTTTCCATATAAAAAATTTTCTTTTCTCGAAAATAATATAATGCAAAATATAACCTCATTGTAACATTTCCTTTGCATTGTAGGTAAACCAAGAGGTCTTCGTACGGCGCGTAAGCACGTGAACCACAGACGCGAGCAGCGATGGAACGATAAGGACTATAAAAAAGCACATTTGGGAACCAGATGGAAGGCTAACCCTTTCGGCGGTGCCTCTCATGCTAAAGGCATTGTCTTGGAAAAAGTGTAAGTAATAACGTCCATGTGATAATTTTAATAACATTTACATCTGTATAGTTTGTCATGTAACTTATTGATATTTTATCATTCAATAGAGGAGTAGAGGCAAAACAGCCCAACTCTGCCATTCGCAAGTGTGTCAGGGTACAGCTGATTAAGAATGGAAAGAAGATTACAGCCTTTGTGCCAAGAGACGGTTGCCTTAACAACATCGAGGAGAACGATGAAGTTCTAGTGGCAGGTTTTGGTCGTAAAGGTCATGCCGTTGGTGATATTCCTGGAGTACGATTTAAAGTGGTGAAGGTCGCAAACGTTTCTTTACTTGCTCTTTACAAAGAGAAGAAGGAACGACCTAGATCTTAAATTATTGGTCAGAAAATGTATTTGACAAATATAAGACATAAGTTAAAAACTTACATAATTGTTCTATTTTAATTTTATTATCAAGGTACCTTTCTCTATACTATCTCTTTAATACCTATGATGCTTTTATGATTTATTTATATAAATAGACAATTCTATTCTTTTGTGTATTAATATTTAGAATGTTATAAATTATACTAAACAATTATGGACCTACATACACGATTATACATATAAAATCATTCAACACGATTACTTATTAGATTTGTGAGTTCCTCATTACAAATGACTATATCTTCTATAATTGCGTTTAAAGGTGCGACGGTCTTTGGTAATTCTTTTGCTAATTTTACATTAGATAACTCTTCTTTTGCTTGTAGTACCTGTAAGTATAATTGGAAATACATTTTTGAGAAAATAGTAAAAATATTGTGCAGTAATGTGGATAAAATACTTACCTTTTTCAAAGAGGAAAAATCAGAACATATACTTTTAATATTTGAACAAATAGAATCAGAAATATCTTTATCTAAATTTCTAACTTTCACTGGCCAAGATGAAACTGTATGAAACGCTTCTATAAACTTTTTTTTTTCTTTATCAAACAGTACAGTCTGTTCTTCGTTATCCAGTCTATCATCAGTCTATATTAATTTTTACATAAAATATCAGTATAATTTATATATATTATTTATAATTTTTAATATAATCCTATTGTACCTCTACGTGTAAGTCTTCAGGCACGTTAGTCATAATTTCTTTGCGATCATTATTTAATATTTCTTTCTCGCTCTCTTCAAAATATTTAATAGCTTCTGCATAACTTATTTTTGGTTTAACGGCAGAAAGAGAGGATGCCTGATCAGTATCATTAATGCACAACTAAAAATGTTTAAAAAATATATATTTTAGAAATTATTAATGTACATTCACTAATTACATTAAAAATAATATAATTATTCAACATCATCATATCATTACCTTAAAAATATCTGTAAGTACTCCTTCTGTTTCATTTATACTTGCAATAGGTTTCACATATACCTTTCTCATAAAGTCTAGCAATAATTTTAAAGTTGGCAGTTGTTCCTTCAAGGAGCATTTACCCTAACATAATTAAGTATTTTAATGTATTTTTTTATATAAGAGCAATATAATTATATAGCATAATATATCTATATTTTATAAACAAACCAGCAATACATCCTTGTTGTTACAGATTCCAATCCGAGAGTAATATTCAAATACCTGATCTATAAAAAGACATAAGTACACTTTTCAATACATTAATATGTTACATTTTTAATTTTATCATTTTTTATTGCATGTATAAATTCACTGAAAATGATAATTGATAATATAATCTGTAATTTAGCTGTTGAATATATGTGAAACATCCAATTGTATAACAAATAAAGTAGAAATACCTTCCAAAGCAGAATTCTTCAGCTTTCCCAAATGAGTGACAATTGACGGTGATTTCTCTGTCAGAAGCCAGGAAAGTAAACAAATCCGATTTTCACCACTGAGAATAGTTGCCTCCAAGTCTTTCAACTCCGTATTTGTAATGTGCGGATATCGTAAGTGTAGCAAAGTATCGTATATGCTTGTCATAACATCATTCACGTCATTCATAGTAGCAAATTATGAGATACACATAAAACCTGGAGAAAAATTTAACACCTGCGGGAAATAGAAACTTTCAATTTCGTAATTATCTCGTTTCAGATATTCATTTTTCACTATTTTACAAAAATATCATTCGACAGAGTAAATTTATGTTAAAAAAAGATGTTTGAAGTTTCAAACAATAGACGTAAGTAGTATAGAGTTAAGCAAGATGGCAAACTCAAGGCCATGGCACACACCTTCCGTAATCCCAGATCTACAATAGAGTTTTAAATCTTAAGAAAGCCATAAGAAATGGACGAATCATAGTCGATTATTCTCCTCGAATTCGACTGTGATTGGTCAATTTCTTACGACTTAAGGCTTAGAACACCTATTGTAGATCCGGGGTAACAGTAACCATAAGGCCGAAATCAGACTATGCATTGAAGATTGAGATTGAAGATTGAAAAATTCAAATTTGACCAATCGAAATGAAAGGAGCTAAAATTTCTTTGTGCTTATTGGTAAAATTTCAATTTTTAATCTTCAACCTCAATCTTCAATGGGTAGTCTGATTCCGGTCCTATTGTTTTGATTGGTCAAATTTTAATCTTCAATCTTCAATCTCAATCTTCAATGCGTAGTCTGATTTCGGTCTTAAGCCCAATGTCCACGATGCTAAAAATCTGTCCAAATTCTCGGATC
>NW_017256500.1:2077767-2140605 GCF_001594055.1 Mycetomoellerius zeteki
ATGCAGTGTGAATCCAGCATTAGGCGTCGTCTACAATATACGAAGTAAGCTTGGTTTAAGAAGTAAGAGTAAGAAATTGACTAATCACAGTCGATTGTGAAAAGAATAATCGACTGTGATTGGTCAATTTCTTACTCTTATGCCTAATTCAACCAATAGGGTTGCCAGTCTTAATTGGTCCTAACTGAAATCTGTATTCCATTGGCTGAATCTTAGGATTTTAGGATTAAGACTGAAGCATAAACCAGACATCAATCCAGTGAGGCGATATTTACAGTGGCGTAAACAATATCGCCTTGCTGGTTGGTTGCTGCTCCGCTGCTTGACGCTTGCTGCGTCCAGTGTGAATTAGACATTACTTCTTAAACCAAGTTTACTACGTGCATTGTAGACGGGCCATTATGGTTACTCCGGATCTACAATAGGTATTTTAAGACTCTTAAGCCGTAAGAAATTGACTAATCAAAGTGCAGCCACAATAGAAGGAATAAGGAATTAGGAATAAGGAATAAAGATTTCAACCTATCAGAAACCGTGTATTCCGAAGTATCCGATATTTGATAGGTTGAAATCTTTATTCCTTATTCCTAATTCCTTATTCCTTCTATTGTGGCTGCACTTTGATTAGTCAATTTCTTACGGCTTAAGAGTCTTAAAATACCTATTGTAGATCCGGACTTAAGGCCATCACATGTACAAAAATTTTAATCGTAATCGTAAGGTCGCAAGCAAATCGACCAATCACAATCAAAATCACGATCTCGCGTTTAAAAATGCTCGATTGTGATTGGCCGATTTGCTTACGGCTTTACAATTATGACTAAAATTTTTGTACGTGTGATGGCCTTTACCCCGAATCTACAGGGCTTTAAGCCTTAAGCCATAAGAATTGGGCGAATCACAGTCGATTATTCCCCTCGGATTCGACCGTAAAGGCCATCACACGTAAAAAATTTTTAGTTGTAATCGTAAGGCCGTAAGCAAATCAGCCAATCATAGTCGAACGTTTTGAAACGCGAGATCGTAATTTTGATTGTGATTGGTTGATTTGCTTGCGACCTTATGATTACGACTAAAATTTTTGTACGTGTAATGGCCTTAAGTCCGGATCTACAATAGGTGTTTTAAGCCTTAAGCCGTAAGAAATTGACCAATTACAATCGAATTCGAGGAGACTAATCGATTGTGATTCGTCCATTTCTTATGGCTTAAGGCTTAAAATTCTATTGTAGATCCGGAGTAATGGTCAGTTTCTTATGGCTTAAGTTATAAAACACCTATTGTAAATTCGGACTTACGGAAGGTGTGTGCCATGGTCTTCACGAGCATTTCATTAGAGAGCATTTAATAAAGTCACGAGAAAGTGGCGCGTTGATTGAACTGAAAATTAGTCGATTGATGTCTGATTTATGTTTCGGTCTTAACCCTAAAATCCTAAGATTCAGCCAATGGAATACAGATTTCAGTTAGGACTAATTAAGATTGACAGCCCTATTATGCCTGGTTTATGCTTCGGTCTTAATCCTAAAATCCTAAAATTTAACCAATGGAATACAGATTTTAGTTAGGACCAATTAAGACTAACAGACCTATTCGCTGAATTTTAAGATTTTAGGGTTAAGACCGAAGCATAAACCAGGCATTAGCTGAATTTTAGGATTTTAGGGTTAAGACCGAAGCATAAATCAAGCATAAGTTGATTAAAGTGACCCTTAGCTATTGATAAATGAAATTATAAAAATTCTAGTAAATTCATTCATTTTGTAATTTTTATCAAATTATGCAATACACAATTGAATCCCACCTGAAAAGAACAAACCAACTATCAATATGTATATTTCAAAATGCACCCACCAATAATGACTGACATATGAATCTTTATTCGAATTTAATTTTACAAGACTAACATATTTCTTGTTACTTACGTTCTCCAGGGTATATTTTAAACAAAATATATACACAGGCATTGGAAAGAGAAAAAGGCTGTGTTCAGCAGACTCAACAGTTGAGTGAGCGTTCGCTACTATTGATGTATTCTTCTAGATCTGAAATACTGATTGGATGATCTGAAAGAATACACCAATAACAGCGCACTCAGTTATTGAGTCCGCTGAATGCGGACCGCAAAGCAAGAAATCTGTGTAAATGCAAATAAAACGAACGGACTTTAAATGTTACGAATTGAAGTATGTCTGATCACTGATTGGCGCAGCCAGTCAGATTCGCTCTATGTCCCTTCCACTTCATTATTCCGTTCTCCAAGTAGAGACTTCGCAGCCGGTCCGGTACTTCGGTCATTCTTTTCGCTTGCACGATTCTATGGAGAGAGGGATAAGAATAAAAATATTTTTAGGAAGTAGTGTGTTCTGTCATATCGAGGCTGATCTGGTGCATAAAAGACGATCGTAAAAATATCTCGGTAATATCTTCGGAATTATCTGTAATCGTCGAAGATGCATCAAAGTGATTGGGAATCGTGTGTTTCTCTGGTTTGTTGATTTTATGATACCGCATAAAATATCATGGCGTCCAAGGGCCATGTGGACAACACAGTGAATGAACGTCGGCTGCGACCGATTTACGGTACGTATACCCGCGTCGATGATGATCGTACCTCAAGTCCGTTCTGTGCATTCCCACTGGACCACTCGGTCGCGACTTTGGGACCGGTGACGAGGTTATATAATGGCACCCGGTACGAGGTTTCTTTTTGGATTTCAGACTGGCTGGATAATGGGAACAATAAAAAGGCCCTGCAGGAAGCAGACAAGGTACTAAAGAAGCATCCGACTAACCAATGCGCCAGGGTACTCAAGGCTCTGGCCTTGTTGCGTATGGGCAAAGAAAATGAGTGTCAGGTCATTATGGATAAAGTACGCTCCGAGATACCCTGTGAGGATTCTACCTTGCAAGCGATGAGCATCTGTTACAGAGAGATACATCAACGTAAGTTCTTAGCTCATCTTCTGATTTGGAACATAAAGATCATATTTAAATTTATATGATTATATGACGATTATGTCAATTTTAAATTTATTCATGCAGCAGACAAAGTCAGCGAGCTTTACGAAGCCGCTGCTAAGGCTGATCCAAACAACGAAGAGCTCCTGACGCATCTCTTCATGTCATACGTTCGCCTCGGCGATTATAAAAAACAACAACAAACTGCTCTTAATTTATATAAACTGACTCATAAAAATCCATATTATTTTTGGGCTGTTATGAGTATAGTAATGCAAGCTATTCATGCTGATCAGAAGTTAGCGAAAGGAGTTATCTTGCCTTTGGCAGAAAGAATGGTTAGTGCATCGATTGTTGTTTACTGTTGCTATTGTGATTGTATATGAAATTATAAAAGGTTTATTAGTTCGTACCAGTGAACTCTAAAACTGGAAAGCTTACAAGGAGAGAGAGAGAGAGGATATTCTCGACAAAAGAGCCAAGAGAGACGGTTGACGTAGGATTATTTTCTCAGTCTTGCATGTGTTATCTGCATTGGGAATATTGGGATAATAGAACGTAGTACTTAAAGAAACAAAGAATATAATCCCCTGCTAGACGCTCTTTGTCGGCTCAGCTGTTTTCACAGTGGTAAGCTTTCCAGTTATAGAGTTCTCTGGTTTGTACATAAATGAATATATTATAAAGATGATTAAAATAATTTTTTCTATGAATACATTAGGTCCTAAAACTAGTAAGAGAGGGAAAGATAGAAGCAGAACAGGAGGTGCAACTTTATTTGATGATTTTAGAATTGCAAGACAAAAATGAAGAAATATTGAATGTACTGTCTAGTCCTCTAGCTTCATATGTCTCATATGTACCTCAACGAAAGGCTACATGTTTATTGAAGCTAGAATGTTTTCCTGAAGCTGCTAACGCATATCGCGCACTTATTGAAGAGAAGTAAGATCAAATTTATTAATATTCTTTTATACATACATTTATAACATTTTGATATAAATAACTTTACACTTGTATCACTTAAAACCTTATGTTTATTACATAGCATCGACAATTGGGCTTTTTATCAAAATTATCTTTCGGCGGCCTTAAAGTTTCAACGTCTGAGAGAATGCTTGGATTTTTTCAATCATATTATTAATATGTCCGAGAAGAAAATTCGCGCGCCATACTTGGCCCGCTTAGAATTATTGAAGCGATGTCAGACCGAGGATCTGCAATGTAGTATGACTTCTATGAATTTTATGCATCAATATTTTTCTCAATTTGGAGAAAAAGGATGTGTAGTTGGAGATTTACGATTGTATTTAAACCTACTCACACCTAAGTCCAAATTCGAATTATTTGAAAAGGTAAAGAGAATAGAATCCAACAAACTTTTATACATATATGTATATATTTTTTAAATATATATATAATAAAAAATTAATCTTAAACTATAATATTTGTGTTAATTTAAATATAAAACAAGTTAAGACATATTTAACATGTTTTTTATTTCAATAACATTAATAAAATAATTATCGCAATTGCTTAATGTAATATTATTTATGATATTGCAGATTGAGGAAGATATTGGTATTGCACCAAACGAGTTTCCAACTACAGTACAACAAATGCAGAGGCATATCCATTTGGAGCAATTACGGCGTATTTGTGGCTTTCACCATTCTCCCTTAGCAGATAGAGACAAACAAGAACAATTGATAAAACGATTGTGCGATTTGTATGAGAAAGGCAATGAATTGTGTCCAATGCAAGATAGATTGCCAACTGATTTTTGTCCAGCAGATCCATACATTCTATTAGCTACGCATTTATTACATCAATTATGGGTTGATACTAATGATGCGTCTTTTCTTTATAGGTAATATAATTTTTTTCCATTATATATGACAATAAAATTAATTGATATTAATGAAAAAATGCTAATGGCATTTTGAAAACATGCACATTTTTAAAACAATGGACTTACAGGGCAATGTCATTATTGGAACATGGTCTTCAATCGAGTCCTGTAAATTTTCACATCAAAATTTTGCTTGTGCGTATTTACTTGGAAGCTGGTTTAGTGGTTGCAGCTGATCATGCATTTACATCACTTGATGTAAAACACCTTCAATTAGATTCACTAGGTTATCTTCATGCGCCGCTTCTCGCGCCTCTCGGTAACTTGCCTCTGGCCTCAACAACTCTTGATCATACAGCGAAATTTTTCATAGCCAACTATAAGGATGTATGTGTTTTCAAGTATACTTACAAGATTAAAGGAAAATGGATAAGGTTTTTGTGTATAATTCATAGATTTTATAATTATTTTTATAGAGTGCGGATCACTTAACACTTGCGTACAAATATGGAAGTTTTATAAAAATTCAAGATTTTGTGGAGTTAAGGGAACGCCTAGAAAATTCATTTCATTTTGTTATGACAACTGTAGATAAAATGCTCCTCGATTTGTGTTGGGCTGACAGTACTGCTTCTTTGTTCTCTACGTTGAATATACATATGCACATGCCTTGCATACAACCTCATCTCGATTCGATTAGATTGGCATCTTTGCGAGATAATCGTGATTTGGAGGTATGTTTAAGAATCGCGATATAATTCGAAGAAATATAAAGTTCTGATTTAATATCAGTGATAAATTTAATAATAATGTTAAATAGGTTGTTCGCGGATGGGAACCAATTAATCAGAACGAGGATGATCCGAGAATGCAGGAGGAGACACGCATATGTATGTTAAAATTACTTTTGGCGAGAAATGCCATATTGCGCATCTTAGCAGCGAGTGCCGGATCATCATCTATTTATCTTTCTCAAATATCTGCCGAGCTTAAAGAATTAGCAGAAGAAACTATACCGAATATATTACAAAAATTTGGCACAGATGGAAAACGGACCAGACCGTGCAAAATATTGGTTCCATTTGATGCTGTAGAAAGATTACGCGAAGCTTATCATTCTGAGCAATTGAGGACTATAGCGTGCCTTGCAAAATCACTTTCTCATTCTCATTGTCCGGACTTGGATTGTATACAGATGTTACGATCGACTCCTTGCTTACAGACATTACCTATTCCTGAACGTGATATACCAGTATCTTTCAAAAACTTCTTACTCAGAGCTTCAACTTGTAGCGAATCTTTAGCGATTATTAGCGCTATATGTAGTGCATATGCGATACAATCAGAGCCACGCGCACAATCACAAAAGAAAAATAAGAAGAAATATAATAAAAAAATCGAATCAAATATAATAAATGAGACTAATGAGACCAAGGTAAATTTTTTAAATTGATAATCGCGATGTTTTATATGTATAAAACTGTGAAGAGGGTATTACAAATAATTATTTTTGTTATATTGGTGCTTTATAAAATACTAATTTTATATATATTTATGAAATTTTAATGTTATAATTTTTGTAGCAATTATTTATTGAAAAACGTAATAAATTATTTATTGTATTATACAGGTTTGGCGAGAAGTAGCTGTGTTACTGGCAGAGAGAGTCGAAAATTTAGATGCGGTCCTAACTGAATTTGAAAAATATGAGTTATACACAGGATTGGATGAGAATGATGATGTATGCGTCACCATTATGAAACGCGGACAAGCGAGTCTCCGACAAAGTTGCAGAGCCCTCAAATCTCGCACTCAGCCCATATTAAGGCTTTTAAGTAATTTAAAGAGCTGAAATTATTCGACAGTATATTTGTACAAAGAACAATTATATCCGTCTACTTTTCATAATTTTCAAAAATGACTTGAGAGTTCTGTACATAATTCTTAGTCCCAATTCAATTATAAATAATGAATGAATGATTTAATGTTTAAAATACCTGAGCCTACTTTCATTTTTATGAAAAAAACTGTGCAGTCATTTGAATACACTGCCATTTGATCAGCTTACAACTAATATTCTTTAAATCAAGCAACAAATATAAAAATGAAAACAATAATTCTGCGATTTTTTAAATTTTCAGAACTAAAGAAGGTATTAATTTTATCGATTTAAAACATGGTCTATCTATTTATAGTTATGTGCCATTTTTTCATTAAAATAAATTTATTTTATATATTATATATTGCAAAGTCTGTCGATTCGCTCATGGATCAACGTCGTATATTTTATGAACTATTTTCATAGAATTTTAAGGAATGTGCTTATGAATAGCATTGAATTATATTTTGTGACAATCTGTGACATATATATATATATATTGGTTCTTTCACAATTCTATATATTAATAAATTTATTATTAAGTAATTGATAATTAATTGTTAAATAATCCGATAAAAATCGGTTTAAAAAATGATAAATTGCTTACTGGAAAGGAATAAATTGCTAATAAGAGTGCAGAGAGTTACGTATTTATTTTATCTGCGTAATTTACAGTTATATAAAATAAAAGATATACTATTGATTGTATTAATGTGTACATTAATAAACATACATAAATTTTTTTTATACATAGCTATTAATGTGCACATTAGTGATGTGATCAATCATCGGTATATACCAATGTTCTCTCTAACGGCCCATTAGATATATATATATAAGCACCCAATGGCCATGAGTAAATGGCTGTATGACAAAAAATATTTTGTCAATATTACAATAAAAATAATTTTATTTACAAAAGATTTATACATATCATATTCAACGATATTTTATACACATAAAACTTTGTACAATATTAATAATTATCTAAAAAAAATTTGTTATCTATATTTATTATTTTTAAAGTCAGACTAAATTATTACTAATCTGAAAGTGTGTAAAGATTATAATGTAAATGTACATTGTAATTATTGTATTGTTTGTGCTGCAAGAAATGGAAACTCAATAAAAGAAATCCAGGGATCATTAACATTAAAAATTTTATCACTGACGCTGCAGCCACAGTGAAGAATTATCAAATTATGTCTATTTTTTGTCGTTATACTATTTTATACAATAACAATTTCTGTATTGGAGAACTATTAAGAAATGCATGTTTCATCTATTAAATAGGATTAACTCAACACATTGTAGAAAAACTGATTACAATCCTAATCTTCCGGGCGTGTTACGATACGGAACAGGAGTACCCGGTTCCCTAATACCAGGCGTTAAAATTTCCTTCTTTCGGACTGACGCCTGTTCTCGCTCAAGTTGCTCTTGAGCGCGTGCCTTCATCTCTTCTTCGGCTTCCTTCATTTGATGCTCCATCTCATGGAGGTGCTGCATTGCTTGCCGTCGTTTCGCACGGCCGCTTCGACCAGTCTCCTTCACACTGAAGAACATTGGGCCCAATTCAGCCAACCAGTGACCATCCACCGCAGTGACACATTGCATGTATTCCTTGGCGGTCATCACAAGTTCATGGTACACGACATAATCAGGTGTGAAACCCATGCCGAACAGCGCGGAAGTGGGATGAAGATGACAAGGCATCCCAGTACGGCAATTGACGTATTCGCCAATGCCTTTCAAGCGCGCTGCTTGATGAAAGTAGGCAGAGCAGATACATTTCCGTACGATATCCCAGTCAGTGCCACAACTAACGACATCCATCTTCTGTTGCTTCAGAATTTCCTCGAGCTGCGATCGTACCTCCCGCACCTTGCGCATAGCCTTCGCGTGTATAAAGTGGTCGTTACACCAGGAACTCGAATAACCATTCGCCTTCCACTGATTGTATACATTTAAATATGTCAGATGATCTGATTCTGGCACCTGAAATTTCTCGCGTGCTGAATCTGAATCTTCTTCACGTCCTTTTGGTCGATAGAAGATCGATGGAACCGATAGCATTGAAACGATAATAAGGATATCCGCAGTACAGCCGAGTTGAGAAGCAACTATGAGCATTTGGCATTGCGGTGGATCCAAGGGAAATTCTGCCATTTGTCGTCCTAGTGGAGTCAAGCGTCCAGTATGATCAAGCGCCCCCAAGATCCATAACTGATACAATGAATTCAATATATTATCTTGTGGTGGTGGGTCCATGAAATGGAACGCCAATAAGTCTTGAACTCCTAATGATTTCAGTAGTAACACTGTGTTAGCTAAATTAGTACGTTGTATCTCGGGAACTCCTGTTAGTAATAATTCATCTAAGTATTGTCGTCGCGTGTACAATCTGTAGCATTGACCAGGACCGGTACGACCGGCTCTGCCCTGCCTTTGATCGGCATTGGCTCTAGACACGGGATATACTTGCAGAGCGTCCATACCTATTCGAGGATTGTATACTTTTAATTTACAGTATCCTGAATCAACAACGAAGACAATTCCATCGACCGTCAGCGACGTTTCCGCTATATTGGTCGCAACGACGCATTTACGTAGACCTCCCTCGGATCGTTGAAAGATCTTTGCCTGCAAGTCCGATGGCAGTTGGGAATAAATGGGCAGTATAGAAAGTGGCGGAGCCGATTCGATTTCAGCTAAGCGTTCTTTCAGAGCTTCGCAAGTGACTTCGATGTCCTCTTGACCGGGCATAAAGACCAATACATCACCGCTTTTGGGCTGCAAATGAATTTGCAAAACTTGTTTTACAGCCGCGTCCACGTAATCTTCGACTGGATTCTTCGCGTGCAACACTTCGACGGGGAACGTACGTCCAGGTATTTGGAATGTTGCCGCATTACCGAAGAAAGCGGAGAACTTGCTGCAATCCATCGTTGCGGAAGTGACGATTAATTTTAGATCATGCCGTCTAGCGACAACCTATAAACATTTTTAAATTAAGAAGACTATATAATATGATAAATGTTCAAATAATAAGATAAAAATGCGAACTATACCTCTCTAAGAAGACCAAACAATACGTCGGTGGATAGTGATCGTTCGTGAGCTTCGTCCATTATAATCACGCTGTAACGATCCAGATCTCCTTCTCTCAAACTTTCTCTTAATAAAATACCATCGGTCATATATTTGATGACTGTCTGTAAAAATAAAATTTATATATTAAAATATATAGCAATTTTATGACAAAATATATGATAAAGATAAAATAACTTTGGTTCAAATAAAAAAAATGTCTGTGTCCAAAATCAGACATAAGACTTAAAATGTGATGTTTGGGCATTATCAAACTACTTTAGGCCAAAGTTACACTAATTTATGGTATTAAAATTATATTTAAATTATTATTACTCACATCCTTCGACGTACAATCTTCGAAACGTATAGCATATCCGACCTTGTCGCCTAGAGCAGTAGCCATCTCGTCGGATACTCTTTTCGCGACGGACATAGCAGCGACTCGTCTTGGCTGAGTACAACCAATTATACCATAACGACTGTAACCATCCTCGTGAAGATATTGCGTTAATTGCGTAGTTTTACCGCTACCAGTTTCGCCTACTATTACAACAACGCTGTTTTCCCTGATAATATTGAGCAGTTCCTGACGCACCGCGAATACAGGAAGACTTCTTCTTTGATGCTGTATAGATTTGTACTTAGATTCCCCTGTTACTTCTCCCGAATCTATATGTCGGGCATATTTTTGCCCAGCTTTAAAATCTGTTTCTTGCCCTGCATGCTCTTTGTCGTCTTTACGCCGATCGTGTACACCCATAATATTGCCGATGTGTGTTCCTGCCAATTCCCAATGCTTTTTTTGGGCCCTACGTCTTTCCTTTTGCTCACGGTATGCTTTAACTAGTGCCGAACCTTTCCTTGCTACCAGAGCCATGTCAGAAGTAGGATCGCGTACAGGTACAACTGGTTCCGGTTGCTTCGTGAACACGATGCGTCCATCCAAAAACGGCGGGACTACGTTGTGAACCAGCAAGTGAACTCTCGCCTCTCCCTCGTCATCAGGATCGTCGTCATGATCTAACGAGCTTACAACTCCGGACGTTAACATACGATTACGCTCCCATAATTCATTGTCCTTATTTATTTGTCTTTGCTGAGCAGAAAGGCGTTTCTGTCTCCTGGCCTCCAACTCCATTTCCTTCTTCCGCGTATATTCTTCGGACACATTAGCGAAAGCGTTATTTTCTCCATCGTCTAACGCATACCATTCTCTGTCCAATCGTTGCTGTTCCTCTTCCCACATTTCCTTCTCCTCCCCATCTATCATCGGAGTGATACCTGAACTCTTAAAATCTTTGTTCCACGAGTTGTATTTATAGGAAGGAGTAAATTCGCTTCTGACACTATCGCGACCATCTCTGTTAGTATATAGATTCGGTGTCGGATGATCCCAGCTGGATCGTTTTGGCTCTTCGTCTTCATCGTCGTCCCAATTGCTCTTAGAAGTCGGATCTTTCATCCGAAATTTCGGCGTTTGGGGCTCATCCTTGAATCTAAGAGGCGTTTGTCTTATACTACTATCTCTACCTCGACTTTCCCTGTCTCGATCCCTTCGTCTGTCTCTGTCTCTCTCGCGACTTTTATGTGAATTTTTAGAGTTTCTATCATCTGCATTTAATCGCTGACGCTTGAGTCGTGACTCTAATCTCTGTTGCGCTTCAGAATTGACACCTCCAGTATGAGTAGGAGTCTCCTCTTCATAAGATCGATATCTTCTGTCCTTTCCTTCAGATTTGTTAGACTTGGAGCTGGTAGGCTCTTGCGATTGCTCTCTTCTTTTTCGTTCTGCAAGCTTGTCAAGACCTAGTATAGAAGGTTTCTTGAAAGTATGATCCGAAGTTTTCTTACGTATGACCAGACCGCCTGCTTCATTTCCTGCAGATCCATCTAACCTATACAAGCTCGGATCGTCTGACATTTCTCTTTTGATATGTTTAGCCGAATCTCAGTAAAAAATTATTATCTCCTAAAATAAAATAGACAAATCACATTTTAAGAACTGCTATTGAATAAACATGATCTGATAGGCCTTACATCGCATTTCGTTTGAATACTTATAAAATAGAATACATCGAATAGATCGTTATGTTTAAAATTTCGAAAAGACATAATTTTTAATTATTAAAAATAAAAAAATAAACGTTTTGAAAAATCATACTAACCTAAACTATAGCCAGGCGTGAAAGAAACAGCGTTGTATCACGAGATTGTAGTTTTCATATCCATTGGAATAATTGGTTGAAACGCACGATATATATATTTTCCAAATTCGTGTATTATATACTTATGATATAATTTCAAGAAATATATAAAATAATTCTCAATAAAGTAACCTAAAAACAACACTCAACTAATTATTAACTGAACAATACAGAAAATGCGTGGAAAAAGTGATGGAATGAGTAGTGACCGTGGTAAGGTGAGGTTATACATACGCCATCTTAAGAGCTAAATAGAAACGAATCTCGAAATAAATCGATAAACACAACTGTCGATAAATTCAATACAGATTTACATAGATATAGGCCGGTATTCATAGTCAGTTCTTATATTCAAGATCGTCTTAAGTTCAGCCTTGAGGTGTCATGAACCAATCAGAGAGCCGCGTTAGCGTATTAAGACATTACTTAAGATGGTTTTGAAATAAGAACCGACTATGAATATACCGGCCATAGACATAATATATATAAATATTATATACATATTGTAATAAAACGTATTAAAATTGTTAAAGAGCGTATTTTACTATCTTTAGTCTTATTTAAAAATAAATCTCATGTTCTCGTAGGTTTTAATTCAAATAGTATATATTTTATCTTTCAATATTTTTTACTTTAATTTCATATTTCAATAGCGTTTGAATGTACGATAAATACATGCAATTACGATTAGATATCTATACCGGAAATCGATTATGTATCTTAACAAATAAAAATTACATAAGTGAGCAAATTTACTAGAATATTTTTATAATTTTATTGATCATTATTCAGTGAGTTTGCTCACTTTTATAATTTCCATCTCATTTCAAAATATACAATCAACCTCGAAACGAGGTAAAAATGGTAAAAGTGAGCAAATTCACTAGAAATTATAAATATTTTAGTAATTTTACTCACTTTTTTATTGTAATTTTTAATTTATTTCAAGATACATAATAAATGATCCCTTGATTCTATTGCTCACTTTTTCTACACACTACGATCTCTTATAAATTTCACGGTCTGTTAAATATACCATGCGCATGCGCAAACACGCCGTGATTTCGCGCCACAACGTAGCTGGTTCGAAGTAAAACGAAATTCAATTTTGCATGTCTTTATCTTTGTAATAAAAATAAATTGTGCAATAAATAAAAATTATATCACAATATGACTGTTTTAAAATCGTTTTTAAATATATTGTCGCTATTACACGAACGGTCCATTATTAAACGGATTGTATAATATTATTGCAATAAAGAATAAAGAATAAAGAATATGCATTCGAAAACACTACTCGAGTGCCTTCGAGTATCATCTTATTCGTTGTTAAACCTAATGTTAAATAACGATAAAAACGATGTTCGCGAGACACTCGGGTAGTGTTTTTGAAAACGCCCTAATAGAGCAGTGCATGGCATGCGCATGCGCGGATGTTCTCGCGGCGAATGCTCGGCTCGGAGTCGCGAAGCGAAGTCGTTCTGCGTTTGGTTTTGATATCGCGTAAATAATATTAAAAAAAACACACATACACTACGATCTGGCGCGTGCCGACAAACGGCGGAAGTCGAGACGTTGACAACGCGTTAATTAATATTCGCTCGCAACGTTGATTAATCATTACGATCGTTGTCCGTCGTACGCGTTGTCGCTCAGCGCCAACGTTGTCGTCCACCTCAGGTGGGCGTTGAAACTTGAAACTACTACAGGATTCCAACCTTTTTCTTAACAACTCCCGAAGGCAGTGTCCAAAATAATTTTTTAATTATGTTTGAAAGCAAAATTCTCTTAGTCGGAAACATCTAGAACCTTCCGAGCGAGGTTTTAACTCTAATCGTATTGTACGAATTGTGTATCGGATATCGGGAGTGTTATATGTGAATCATTGGACGAACCGTTGTTGCAACGATTCATCGGTATGTTGTAACAATTATCTCTCTACTCTATTTTCCATTCTGTTGAGTTATCGAATCATTTTCTGTGATATTCTTGACGTAGGAAATAGCGTATGCGAGCAGAGATCGTTGCTCTGTATGCATTTTGTAAAATTTCATATTTCAATATTTCAATATTTCATATTTAATATTTTTTAATTATTATAAGAAAATGCTGAAGAATTATAAACGAAAAATAATATAATGAAATACAATGCAATAAAACAATGCAAAGATAATATAATAGAATACAATGCAATACTAAAAAAGAAAGAAATAAGAAATGTAAAAATTTGCTTAGCCACACATTCGCACATTGCAGTATATTACAGTATATTTTGGGATTTGTATCCTTAATAAGTAACGATTATATTTTG
Source organism: Mycetomoellerius zeteki (assembly GCF_001594055.1). NCBI lineage: Eukaryota > Metazoa > Arthropoda > Insecta > Hymenoptera > Formicidae > Mycetomoellerius > Mycetomoellerius zeteki. Next base: position 2,092,068 of record NW_017256500.1, read on the forward strand.
TGAAATAAAAAATGATATATTTTGATAAAATTTTAATGAAATTTTGTCTAGATATTTTTATTATATATTTTTGTAATATAATTTAATGAAATTTTAATAATTAAAATGCCATCTCTCTATATTAGATAAATCGGACTTCAAATTAATTTAAGGAGGTTCTCTAGTCATATATTAATTAAAACACATATATTAATATTTTACGCTTTAAACAAACTATATATATGTGAAAGTTGTGTTCATAACATTCTGTTTTCATTGAGCAATACATTTTTATAGATTATTATTTATTTTATTTGTTATTAGTTTTATTGTTATAAACAAAAATTTTTTAAATAATAACAAAAATCTAAATTTTTTTATATAAATACTAGACTATTTCATTGAGATTCACCAATTAGTTTATAACAAATAAAAATTTTGTTTATTTACTGAACAATTAATTTTGTTTGCATCTCAATGTGTAACTTTACATAAGTATTTTTGAATTCACATAATACTTATATAAAAAAATGGAGATTTTTATCATTATTTTGTAATACATTTTCATATATTTCTATTAGAGTACAAATTTAAAAAATATTACTTTTTTTATTGAAATAACTTTCGATCCAGATGGTAAAAAAAATTTTTTTTAATTTAGGAATGCCTCTATTTTTATAACAAATTTATTCTCAAAATTTGATCAAGTTCCTATATTATGTCAAATGACTGGAAAACCTCCTTAAGCAATCATATTTGTAAAGCTAACTGATGGCTATATATACTCAGCAAATTGATATTTGATCTGTTCAAACTGAACAACCATGTTGAAGAGAAAAAAGGAAAGATGAATGATGCAGGAACTTCAGCTGAAAAGAAAAAAAGAGATTATTTGTCGTCATTTTGACGTCATTAATTGCTGAGATATAAAATATGAATTTAATTACGCTTAATTGCAGCACTATTATTCTTCTTCTTAATTATTTATTAGATACATTTTTAACTTTTTTATTTTACAGCAGTTATTACTTTGTCACAAAGGTTGAGCAAAAGGAATTAAAATTAATTTAACATTCGCCGATATATCTTAATAAAATTTCAACAGAATGCGACCTTCATATCAGAGAAATCGGACTTAAAATTAAACAATAAATGATGACTATTTATATAAGACATGAGTTCAATTGCGTTACTAGAGCACTATTCTTCTTCTTTTTAATCATTTATTAATTTTTTAATTTTTATATTTTACAGCAATTATTATTTCGTCACAAAAGTCGAACGGAGGGAATTCAAATTTAATCATGCGACAATACTAAAGTATTATTAAATTAATTATTTAATTTAATATTTACTTCGATGTATTTTTAATTTTATGATTGCTATATCTTTAATTTTTATATTATATTTGAGTTCAATATAATTCTCAGATTCAGAAAAAAATTATGATCGATCTAAATTTTTTATTTATTTAAATGAGTTTCAATTTAGCCAGTCACCTCCGTAAATAGACTTTTACTACGACGATTTTTAATCGATGTATTGTTTTCTGTAATTTTTTCAACAGGCTTAATAATATCAATATTAGGTACACGAGTTGTAGAATTTTGTTGATTTGTTGTTGATTTTGGCGAAACTATATTTTCATTAAGACTTTCTTTAGCTTTGTCGCATAATTCTTTATTTGCTATCCTTATCGATTTTTTATCCTCTTTCAATTTATTATTTTTATTGTATCTTGTCCAGCAGCGTTCAAAATTCATGAGAACGTCTTTCCAGATGCACAGCTCTTCCACTGGAAAATAAAATTACAGTTACAAATTATTCAATTTAATTGTAAGTTCAAATTAGTAATCAGTACATTATTTTTTAAATTTGCCAATCTGGACTTTGTACTATCACAAATAATAGAAAAATATTTGAACGCAGTATTTTATACTTCCTGCTAAAAAGTATAATGTTACATTAATGTTACATTAAAATTGTATTAATGTTAGAAATATATTTATATTTTATAATGTTATAAAAATGAGCCTTGACATCAAAAGTATTTAATCAAATTTTTGGATTTTATTAATCATTTATAAACTGGAATTAAGTAACTTCTTGTCAAATCCATGAATGAAGCTTCTCTTTAATCTTAATTGTACTGTTTTAAATGTCTTACCATACAAAAGTAATGTTATAAACATAAATAATCCCGTAGACAAGTTTGCATTGGGTAATACAGTGTATGCCAATCCGAAAAGAGCTGGCCCTTCGTGAAAAATCATCCCTTCAATAGTATTGACAAGCCATGGCAAATAAAGATACGGAATTCCATATATATCACCGATTGTTAACATCGTTGTAGATATCAATGCTGCGAGCAGGTCTCCTACCATTATCTTAATCCTCAAATCTGCGTTAAACAAGAAATTTTCTATGCATTATTATTATCATGCTCATGTCAATTAATCTTGTCGGGCTGAAGCTTAGTTACTGTAATTTCGGCGGAATATATTATTAAAAATCGCAGTTCTTGTTGAAATAGAGCGAAATGAACTGCGTGAACCAGCTTCCAGAGCGATTGAGCTTAAACAATTAGTAGCAAAATACATTATGCCTAAGTATAGCATCTTGATCTGAAATAAATATAAAGAGTAAGAAATACATACTTTAACTGTCAAGCAATCAATAATCATCAATTAATTAATTGTTTAAACTAAATGCCAAAAATGTACAGATTATTTTTTGTATTTTGTAATGACTGTCTTAATTACAATTTTAGTTGAATAATAAAATATAAAAATTTTCGGAAAAATAATAATTGGTGAATTATTATTTTTAACTACTAAGTGGAACTAGAACTAAAACTGAGAGAACTGACCACTTGTTTAATCAGAATCAATGGAAAACCAATTATACATAATATTTACCTTGGAATTTCTTATTTCGTGATCATCTTTAATTTTTGTGTCTGAACTTGATATTCCCGAGTCGAGAACCATGATTAATTTAAATTTTCTGTTAAATTTCTCAAAAATTTCCTTAGTTATTATTGCATTGATTGCTTAATGTTAGCTATTTGATTGGTTATAGATCATTATACATGTAATCCATAATTTGTCCGAAAGTTTAATGACACAAACAAAAGACAAAGCAAACAATAATTATCTAGCTTCAGTCATATAAATTTTTTATGTTTTTTCTACATATTTCTTCTTGATTTATATTTATTATATTTTATATATGTGCGAGTTTCTAAAATAAAAATATCATATTTTTTATTTATGCAGAAATGTAATATATTGTGATAAGTAAAATGTGTAATATATTGTAGTAACTAAACTACTTACTTTCTCACTTTCACTTTTTTACATATTGCATATTATATTCAAATTTCATTTATGATTCTTATTTCCATATCTTCTTTAAAATTAGAACTTAAAAGAGACATATATTTCTGTATTGTTTTATTTGATATCTTATTTTATCTAGTATTGAGATTTTATCTAGTATTGAGAAGATAAAAGATATATACGTATAATTGTTATATCAAGCAAACACTTCGAATAACATTCATAAGCTTTCGCTGTTTAAAATCTCTGCAACGTAGAAGAAAAGACAGACGGCATCGTGTGCGGCCCGAAGATCCGCTCATTGTTTGTCTAATGCATATTGACTATTAACAGCAGATCCGTTTGCCTTATAGGTCAAGCTGCGTCTACGTCACGTCCTTATTCGCTAAGCAGTCTCATCGCTCCCGGTTATCTTCGGCTACCATCCATATTCGGCGGTCTCATCCATGGGCAATGCCAGTCGCATTCATAAAAGCGTCTACCTGTTTGGTGAGTAGTACGCATTAAATACCCATGCATTAAGCGAAAGGACATCGTCATAAGTTTCAGCGTATGATACCTCACGATAAATAGCTCATTCGTACTCGTGAAATTCTGTTTATTCAGAACATTGTTTTCAAGATCATCTAAACTCGTGTTAAAAAGATGTAAATTTAATTATATAATCACTTTATAAGTGAAATTATTAGCATCAAATAGGAGAAACAGAAATAAAACGATGATCAATAATCAGATACATAATTTACGACCGTTCGTTTTACGATATGACAGAATATCTCTATTGTAACTTCTCTCTTTTCACTTATGACAGCAAATGGAATAAACGTATAAATATAAAGAAATCTAAAAAGTTATAAAACATACAAAATTGTAAAGTCAAAATTTGTTGAACAATGAATTAAAAAAAGATTCTGTATGTTAGTTCTTAAAAGCTTCGTAAATAAACAAGAATATATAGGCAAAATCAAAATCATTTCGACGAATAATATAATATATTTTTATACAATATGTATATATAAATTAATATGTTAAAAAATTTGACTTGATATTTATTATTATTATTAATTTTTCTTAATTGAAACAAAATACGGGTCGAATAAAATATGCAATTTTTTTATTGAGAAATCGTAATAAGAGTGAAAACAAATCACTCTTTAATAGCACACCGATTGTACTGATCAGAATGGTGTTTTGCCTATGCGATCCGAGCAATTTAAGAATGAGCCTTTAAGCAACTCGATCGAAAGCGGGTGCGTTCGATCGAGAAGACTCAGGGTGTGTCGAAGATTACGATCAATCTGCTCTTTAAATTCCTTGCGAAAGCCTGTCCTCGATATCGCTGCCGCAGATTCCCGTCCGACATCCCGGTCGGCTGTTTCGGCATCACGCACCGTGCGCGTTTGTGGCGAGTAGAAGCAGACGACGGGTACACACATCGGCGTGGTGTGGTGTGGCGATACATACCGCGCGCGTCGTATGCGCGAGGACGTGTACGGGGACACGACGAGTACGTGTCCTGCGAGCGAGAGGTGATCGAGGGATAGATGCAGAGGAGAGCCATGGGCTCTCTGCTTCCGCGTGGACGGACAATCGCCTTTTGACGTGCGTAGCGACGTGATTAGCCACTTTCGCGCCCCGAACACGAGATTACCTTCTTCTGCCCTATTGTGGACTTGAAGAGTCTCCGTGAAAAAAAAATTCATACAAAGCTCATATGGCTGTATTCATATTATTTGCGCTTACATTACAAGATCATTTTAAGTCTGATCATCATAAGCAAGAGATTTCATTCAATGGAATAAGATCATTAGACTATAAATATCAGTCATAATTCATATCAAAATATAAGTAATCACTAATATTATGATGCAATAACGGTTTGCTTATCTTAACAAAATTCTCGATGAGACGAGAATGTAACGCGAGCGAGATAAATTACCTGCATTTCTCAAATATTTTTTCTATCATTATTATTATCATCGCCATTTTTGGTCTCTATGTCATTGTAATTATTAATTTATACATGCACAATAGATTTGTAATAACATATAATATTGTTCGAGATACTTTTCACCGTTTTTTCACCACGGCTACGGCACTGCTCACGCGTGCGTGTACGTACGTGCGTGTGCACGTCCGTCGAAGAAAGCTCCTCCGCGCTTGAGTAACGCTACGGGACTCTCGTGAGTCTCTCCTCTCGGCTCTGGATGACCGCGGCCGATCGCCATTCGCATGAGCATTCGAATCACGCTGCCGGAGCAAGCACGTAACAATTTTTGTTCTTAGGACTGGAGCCACCGGATCGTCGATCTTTTCGTTCCTCACTTTGACTTCGCGACGCGCATTCAGCACGCCGAAACAATTCGACCCCTCGATTCTTAAGCGTCAACTCTTAATTTGGGCAAGAGCATGTCACGTGAAACAAAGCTTCGTGCAACAAAGAACTTGAGAATTATTATACTGTTCCGAAAAATTTATGCTGGCCAATTTATGGCTCGAGTAACATTACTTTGCCGCACGGAAAGAACAGTTTTACTGTGAAATATCTATAATCTAAAAATTTAGCTAGAGAGAAATTTGAAAATAATTGTGTTTAGATCATCAAAATAATTATATAGGACACTTAAACTGATTATGGAAATATTAAAATATCGTCATCAACGTTTAAGCGTACGTTTTACTTAATTGTTTACTTAATTTTGATGATCCAACAACAAAATTATTTTCAAATTTAACTAAATTTTGACATACTTCAGCAAAATCATCTTTTTTGTAATATTTACGTTTCGTAATGTTTTGATATGACAAAGATTTATTTTAACATATGATGCTTTTTTCTATATTATTGTGTTATATGCTTTCTATCTAAAAGAAGTAATAAAAGAATAAATGGAAATAACATGAATAAAATAGTAAAATATAAATAAAAAGTTCGACAAATTTTTCAAAGTTAAAGTCACTTTTAAAATTCTATAATTGAAATTATCGCAAGTTGCGCGTTACTTTTTAATGAAGTTACAGATAAATAAAATTTATGCGTACGTCGCAGTCTTCCGAAGCACATCTTTTTGTCGCTGATATTCAATTCCTGCAAAATCTTGTCGGTTAATGCGATCATTAAGAGTCCCAACCGTGATAAGATCAATTCTCGCGTGTCGCAATGCCGTTGTATACTTTCCGAGGTGTTGGCTATTTGAGGCCAAAGTTGTCGGTTTTACGGGCCAACGTGTTTCAGATTTCGATCGATGATGACGACGTTTCGACATTCGGACTGCCGGTTGATCATGGTGCAAGATTTAAGTCTTGATTCATCAGCGGGGGGAGAGGAGGAGGGGGACAAAGAGGGGGAATCCGATTGATAGGCGCATCAGGCACACGCTGAATTCTTATGCTAATGCGAGAAAGGAGCCGAGAAGACAATACATCCACACGCGACTCCCGAGGCATCTGTATACACCCTGCGTCCCGTATTCTGTATTCCGTCAAGTGAATTAATACAATCACGAGGACCGCCGAGTGATTTTAGATGCGGTGAGATCGTGTCCGTCACCCGGTACTTTTTATTGAGCTTTCTCATCGGAAAAAGGGAATCGCGACCGACGGTGAAGGAAATGCCTCGTAATGATTTGTAAAGGGTCCAGAATTACTTTTCGCTGAAGAGATAATATGCGGTCTGATCAAATCGGTTTGTCTGGTACGGACTGGTGCGTCACGAAAGATGTTTTTTCAGATGTAAAAATAAGAAATTACTTTTATAGAAAAGTTGACTCATTGGCTACATTCGGCAGAAAAAACTAATCAGTTAGCGCTTAGTGATTCTTTAATATGAGCGGTTTCTACACTCAGCGAAAAAACTAAAGACAAGAACCAATCATATTGAAGAATCACTAAGCGCTAGCTGATTAGTCTTCTCTGCTGCCATTGTGTTTTCACCCTTGTCCCGCAATACTGATTCAATCAAACATTACATTACAAAACAGCTGCGTATATAATCCGAAGAATAATCTCATGCTTTTAATATCGATTTTCATAAAATTTAATTGAACAACTTTAATTAGCTTGAAGAAAAATCTACACATAGATCTTTAATGTTTTGATAAATGGAGTTTAATTTGGCAATTGTTATTTTATTTAAAAAATCACTTTTATGTCTTTCACTTTTCTAATACTTTTCTAATAACGTAACGTTAACGTACAAAATAGGTCAAATCAAAGACTGCCAATGAATTCATTTAAACTAATGTCCGTGTATGAATATGCAAAAAAACCATTACGTATACGTTTCTTTTACGTGATCGATTTATTGAGTTGCTTGCTAAGAAAGTATAAAGCCGTCTCTTGTCTCCTTTCTCCTTCTCTCTGACAGCTTCGCGATGCACGATACACGGATCTTACTTCCGGTTAGTACCCGAACATTACGGTATCGATAGCTTCTGTCGATCATGAACAGCACTAAATTATGATCCCTCTTAAATCATCTTCTTAATTTTAAAAGATTTTAGAAAATCTTTTTGAACAATTATTTTGGGACAAATTGATATTCGTTTACGCGTAATACAAAAGTAGATAATGGTATCATTAATCAATTATAATAATTATACAAACATATGAGAAATGCATTAAAAATGCAATTTTGTTAATGTTTAGCTAAAAGAATTAATTAAATGTTTAAAAATATATCATGAAATATAGCACTCAAACAGTGATTAAACTTGAGAATTTATCTTTATCTATTAATTAGCTTTAGTTATTCTCCGATTAACTATTCCTAAGATCCCCTGTTAGATCATGGATCTAGCTGTATGCATGTAACGTACACAGGGAAAATTAACCACGATTAACGTTAATTGACGACTGGTGCAATCCGTTCTAAATGAGTACATTTCACTCGAGCGTTCGGGAAGTGCTTTTATCGAGAAATACGCAACAACTTTCCGAACGATCGCGAACGAGGGGTATATTAAAGACGCTCATGCATGGTTTTCTTTCTTTGATCGTTGATGCAGAAGAGAAGTTGGCTGGCAGAACTTAAGACCGTAGCACACAAATTGGCATAACAGTAACAGACGTAGCACACAAGTGCCTTGTCCGATGAGACGCTCGGTACGAGCCATCATATTGTTGCGCAGAATTTATTTTGAGTATTTCATTAATCAAAACGCTCATACACTGCTTCTGCACTTATGTAAATTTCTGGGCTTTACGATATAACGGTCGTTCTGCTTCGCCAGGGTGGATGAATGTAGCATTTCTCGCATTGCGATCGTAACTGTTCACTAAATGACCGCTAAAGATTAAAGTTTAAGAATATTGTATTAATTTCTTTACCGAGATCACGTAATTTTTAATTATTATTAAACATACATGTAGAATTTCTCTTACAGTAGTCGCTTTATATGAAACAAAGAATTAAAGGCAATCAAAAAAGCGATAATTTTCAATGATAATATTTATAAGAAAAAATTAACATATTGAGATTGATAATATAAGCATAAAATGAAATCTCTATAACCAGTCTATATTCAAGGAATTTAAGAAAATTGCAAGTACGTCTCTTTCTTGTATTTTTAATTAATTTATATAGATATCTGACAGCATTGTATTTGTTATTGATTCTTTTATATTATACATATTATTTAATGCATGATTCTCACATGTTATGTACAGAATTTTTTAAATAATAGATACATGAAAAAGTAGGTGAAGCATAAAAAAATTAACTTAGAAAGAGAGAGAAAGATTATGCAAAATTTTACGTCAAACTTTAATAATATCTGTATTAGTTAAGATTTCACTGTTAAATTTAAAGTGTCAAATTTAATCTAATTTAAGTCGTCACTGTTCCTACTCATGTAGGAACATGTTCCTACAATGTATTTTATATTAAAATAATAGTTAAATTTGACACTGGGTATAATTTTAAATAAAATAACGATATATCAAGTAGGAACAGTAGCGATTTAAATTAGATTAAATTTGACACAATAGATCTAACAGGTTGTTTTGTCAGTAATTCTACTATACTAGGTGTCATATATTTTTTGCAAATATTGATTTTGGTCAATGTTAACTGGTATGTATACATGTATATGTTTGATTAAATGAAACTAATTTATGTTAATCGTAAAATCAATAAATATCATTTCATTAATCAAATAAAACGCAAACTATTAAAATGATTAATATTAATTGAATTAAAATTTATAATGCTTTCTTATATTAATATCAGACAACTTAAAAATATCATTTCAAAACAATTTTCATAAAATTTAATTTAAATTCAAATTAATATATAAATATATTCTATAATATTATATTAATTTTTTAATATAATATATACGTCGTAGTGATATAACTTTTCTAAAAATGTGAACACGTAATGTTAAAAAATTGAACATAATTTTTTAATAAACAATAAAAATATACGAGATTGTATTAAAAAATCAAGCGGTCGCGTTCAAAGTCGGATTAGTCGACACCGTGCCAAGCAAAGTCATCCCCGACGAGAGCGTCGGACGAGTGGCCCTCACGTAGACTGGAGGAGGGAAACCGTAGAAGGTGAGAAACCTCTCGGAGGCTTTCGACTGACGGAGGCTCCGAGCCAGGAATTAGCATTGCTTCTCCGGAATCTCTTCTCGTCTCTCCTCCGCTGCGTGCTGCCCCTCGTTCTTCTCGTGTCTCTTCTCTCGCTCCCTTTCCTCTTCGGTGCTCTCTAAACCTCGGTTTCCCGTAATTATTTTAGTCCCCTCGTCTCTCGCGCGATCCGCCCTCGTTCCTTGGTCGTGGTAACGCTGGAGATGTAATCGTGGTTTACCGAGAAGGAATGCAACAATTTAGCAACTCGTTTTATTTAATCTTATGCGTGGAGATATATTATGTGCCCTGGAAAGAAGTATAATTTGCACCAACCGATTATTATGTTATTTTCCTTTTAGAAACTAATCTGTTGGGCGAATAATTATCTGATGTATTATTATTTTGCAAAACAATTTGCGTCAAGTTAAATATTCTAAATATAATCCAGACTGTCTTTAACTTTACATGATTAAAAAGTCATTAAAAAAAAGAGTCAGTGTCATAATACAATAATACATTACAAAAGTTTTAAAAAAATGCAGCAATACATTATTATTCGCGCAAACTCGATTATTTCACAAAATGCAAAGTGTGCATCGTAAATAATATCGCCGAGTATTGAATGATCAACTAGAAGATTTAGATTTGTTCTTTCTTTCCAAATTTTCAATAACTAATTATTAGCATAGCGCGCAGCTTACTTTTACGCGCAAATGATTGTGACCACAAGAGTGGGTATTTAAACAATTAAATTAAGCGCTTTCGTATTGTGCGTTATATGACTAGCAGAGCTAGCTAGTCATATAAAACCGGGAAGCTTGTCCAGCATGTTGATCTCTTCATCCGATTAGCGCCGGCTGGGGAAGTCCACCGTACTATTCCGCCGTACCACTCATTTCGCTCTCGTGATACATTTTTTTCTTCCTACTCGTTTTTTTATCATGCATCGTCGAGGAGATAAACAATATGATATCTTTTTTTTATGTACTTTACTACTTACACATAAAATAAAATGAACGAAAGTTTTTCAAAATTGCATGGATATTACCACGATGTTCCCTCTCGTTGAATCGCGGTTATACATTATATTATTCCTTTGCCTATTCACCTTATCTATCTTCACAGTTCTTCTCCTCTTATCTCTTGTTTTTATATTCTCACGTCTTGTTCTCCAAAGTTTTCTTTTCTCTCTTACAATTATATCTGAATCTGTACGTAGCTTCGCTCACGTTGAAACTTTCTATTAATTTGTGTTTATACTCTTAAAAAAATATGTCAAATGTTTTGTTTTATTTAAATATTTTTTTAAATTCTGAGGAACAATTCTGTATCTTAAAACGAGGTCAAAATTACAAAGGTGAACAAACCTAGGCGTTGAATGAAATTATAAATATTCTAGTAAATTCGCTCACTTTTGTCATTTTTACGTTTCAAGATATAAATCTACTTCCTGAATAAATAATAATTTTACGAAAAATACGCGAATATTTGGCATATAAGATTTTGATAAAAATCGAAAGTTGTTAGTTTTAGTGCTTTTTGTTCTCTTGAATATTGCAAAGCCGTTTGTGACTAGATATATCCGTATCGCGCATCGCGTACATTATCTCGGTATTGGTATATACGCACCACCTGCTACGCACACCCGCCGTTAACCGTCGCGTCGATTATCTCAGTACGTCAGGAAATTTCGTTGAGTCGATGTCCTGGATACAAAATAAAGGGTAGCACATCGATTATCTGATATCACGGAGCGACAAACCCTTGATAAATAATTATTTTTTGATAATCTACCGAGATAAAGGAAACGCGCTGAATCATAGAGACAGATGAAACAAAATATATATATATATATTTTAAATACATACATATATAAATACATTTATTTTATACATATTTTTTTTGTTTTCCATCGATTTGGCAGAAATCCTAATAAAGTCGATATAGATTTGATTTAAGTTTTTGATATCGTCATAAAATATTTCGATTGTTTTACATTTATTCACGTTATTAAATTTAACATTAATTTATTAAAGTTACTAAATCTAGCAATTGCTTATTAAAAGTTACATATGCTAATAGATAAAATTATTTTATTGTCATTTCTTATCAAATAGATATCAGATATCTGTTATGTAATAACGCATCGTCTTATATCTGCAGATTCATTTTGTTACATAATGTAAATTATATTTAATTGCGCAAAAAATTGAATACACACAATTGATTAAGATAAGTTTATGATAAAAATTCTTTGCTTCATCCTATTCTAGTGAAAATGTTTTTCTATTGAAGAAGCCAAACGTATGCATGCTAAGAAAGTGCGCCGCGGACAAAAGACAAAAGGAAAGACACGATTAACGCTCCGCGATTAAACTTGCAAAGTCCAGATGATACATAGAGTTGACGACGTTCTGATGCACATATATTGTCTCACGAATTAAAGAATTAACTTAACGAACAAAGAGCAATTATCAATATGGTTACGAAGCAATTTATTAAGAAGGTTGGCAAAGGGCACGCGAGAACAAGGAGTGAGAACGGTTCAGCGATTTTGTGAGTTACGTTACGTTACTACGTGCGCTACGTGCGCGCGCGGGCGCGGGCGACAGACCCGCGTGCATGCGTGCGTGCGTGCGTGGTGCGTGCGTGCGCGCGCGGGCGGGAATACGGTACGGGCGAAGGGGACAGACCGACAGAGATAAAGAGCACTTCCGGACGCGCGCGGGGAGAGACCAAGGTCCGCGTATCTGTTGCTGCTGGCAAGGAGAGGCGCAGGAGAACCCGCGGGAGAGTCACACCTGAGTGCCCACGCTTCCTCTTATCCGTTCCCTCCCTTTTGTCTCTCGCTCGCTCGGTCCCGCTCGCCCTCACGCGAGTCCCACAGAGCTCTCCCTCTCTCTGCCTGGCCCCTCACTCTGTCTCTTTCACCTTCTCGCTCTCGGCGGGCTACTCCCCATCCCTGGGGTACACTATCTCTCTTTTTTCTCTACTTCCTCTGTCCTCCCCTCGTACAAATGGCGCTCACCATCTCTCGCCGTGTCGTGCCTCACGGTATCCTGCGCGAGCGAGTGTTCCTTTCGATAGGGACAATGAAGAACCTTTCAAAAATTGCTCATGATTGTCTTGGAAAAGAACCGAGTTTAATCGAATAGGAACAGTTTCTAGAAAATGTCCTCTAAGAAAAAAATAAAATAAAATTTAATCAATAAAAATTAATGTATAAACAATGGAGAGTGTTGTCTAAAATTGTTCTGTATTTGAACTAATTTTATTGAAATTTCTATTGAAATTTTTCTGTTTTTGACGGATATCAATCAAATAATTTTATCGATTAAATACAATAAGCAAACGAATCTAAGTAAATCGTGCAGAAGACAACTAATGGCAAGTAAATGAAGATGTCAAAGCGGTATTTCGCGTGCGGGTTCCCTTGACGTGACATTCTCAGGTTGTTATCGGCTTTCATACGAGGCGTAATTATTCGCAAATGCGATTCGTAGGCACTCCTATTTAAGCAAAATCTGATGCATAACGAGACGATGGCTTTCGATCGGCGTTTAGAGTTACAAGTCGTTCAACTCGCGCGTATCGGTTTACAAGAATTACACGATCACGCGCGCGATGCTAAGGCAATATTGTTGACTCGTGCCCGTCTCATTATCTTCCCTTCGCTATATTTCTTGAAAACGGTGTATTGCGTGCTCGCATACGGCTGGAGGTATATACCACGCAATTTTAGCGGATAAACTCAATACTAGCGCGTTTTCACGACAAGAAAGCTTAATCCGAGTAATTTTTCATACGACCGTATTACTAATTGCGACTTATTACATGGCAATGAAACTTCACTTAACAAGGGTGTTATTACGATAAGACGTTTTGATAACGAGTGCAGCAACCGGGTAGATTGAGATTGCCATGGAAAATTATTGATTTCCTTGATAAATTCTGTTATTAATTTATACTACAATTCTCATAATCGATTTGAATGTGTAAGTGGCTCATTTCTACAAAACTATTGAACAATTTTTTTAATGGTAATAAGTGTTATGTAGTGAGAATACCGTAGATTTAATTATGTGTACGAGTAACACGATAATGACAACCCGCGTGTGTTCAGTTATGATGTAAATTTTATATGTTAATAAGTGTATATTTGCAAGGATCAATCTTTTCGGCAAATTTCAGATTTAGTGTCGTATATCTTGTCTCTGATTAATCAGACGATAGCAACCGCACAAGTGCCAACCTGTGGTACGTCGTTCATGTTACAAACATTCGCTCGGATTTCTAGTGTCAGGGAAAATATAGATGCAAGATGATCTTTCGTCACTCAGCAACTCGATTATCACGCGCTCTCGGCTGCTCGAAGACTGGCAATTGACTTTTGATCTCTAAGAAATGAGATACCTGGTTTATTAATTACAACTTTTAGTAAAGATACATATAAAGAAAGAACGATTTTTTAAAAATAACATTGGGATTAGCGAATATAAATAAAATCGAGAAGAAATCAAGAATTTATTAAAGCGATGATTTGAGATTATAATTAATATTACTATAAAAAATTAATAAAACTAGATTAATAACAAAGACGTAAGCAAAATAGTCAAGGAAAATCATCAAGAATCTATTAAAGCTACGAAACCGAATTTTTTAAATGACATCAAGATCAGTAAATGTAAAAGCAAGAATAATGAAGAAAAAAATTCAAGAACCAATTAAAGTGACAATTTGATATCATAATTGATGTACTACAAAAAATTAATAAAGCTAGACTAACCATCGTAAGCAAGATTAATATAAGTTTTATGAAATAAATTTTAACATTCGCTCATAAATTATAACGAGAAAATGTACAATAGAATCGAAATTCGAAAGAGCTAAGCAAAGATCATAAACGGCCCTTTTTCCCACGATATATCTATTTAGCGCATACTTAAGGATACTTAAGAGACTCTAACCAGCTATATATATATCGACGAAATATAATTTGATGGCGCGCACACACAATCCCTCCGTCCTGTGTTCTCCAGTCTCTCCGGACGTAGTTCTCCTTAATCGAAGGAGGATGTGGAGTCGGTTAAGCCGAAGTCAGTCAGTCAGTTTCATTTGAACGTCAGCTGCCCGGATGTCTCCCCCATCTGTGGGACTCGTGTTGCAGGGAACAGAGGCACCCATGTGAGACACCTTCTCCTCCGTGCTCACTCACTCGTCTGCTCACTCAGGTGGACCCATACACGGCGTGCGCGTGTATGCAGCACGTAATGCGCGCGTATCACGCCGTACACGGATACATCTGGACGTCAAGTATGTACATCTGCGTACTGCGAGACGTACGGTCTCTCTCACTATCTCCTCAATATAACACTAAATTATCGAGAACTCTCGATATGTTGTTGCCACCTTAGACTATGAGATCAAAAGTCACACATCATACGAATTTTCGTGCGTAGAATAAAACCGTTGCACAACGTTTCCATTCGGATCGTTTGAGTAAAGCAAGCGATAGAATCACAATATCCCGTTAAGACCACTGATTAACTTTGGAGGTATCTAATGAATAATTTACACTTGGTCCGAATAGGTGAAAGATCAGTAATCAGGGGGTCACCATTAAGTATTCATTTATTTATTCGATCTTTTATCTGGTTTTTAAATGATCGAATATATATGCATGTTAATTTCGGCTGGCGTTGTTTGTTAGTTTCTTTTCAAACTAACAGTCTGTTCTTTATCGATGAACTTTCTGAACTGGTACACATCAGGGCAATAAATTGAAGTGAGACAAACTATATTTGTTTCTCACTTCAACTTATTGCACCGTGGGTACAGGTCAAAGAGTTCTTCGGTGAAGAATAGACCTAGTCAAGTTGATTTTGTACGTTAATGAATTCTTTATTTATGAAAATATTATAACATCCTTCTTTCTCATTTTATTTTAGTTATTGCGTACAAAGTATGAAAAATTTTGTTAGATTATTTTAATAACGTATTTAAGAGAGTAAAATAAATAAATAAATATTAATCAAGATTATTTTTGTTACGTATAACAAAGTTTTTCATGTATTGTTTAGTGAAATTGAATATACAATACATATAATTGATTAACATCTTTTTGTTGTCGATATTTAAGAATATATATCGTAATTCAGTTATTGCTGGACTAAACAAGATCTAGTTTCATGAGAAAATACGTTTTATTTTTCTGATATCTTGCCTCTGATCCCATTGCAAAACTGCAGGTGTTGACGAGTTAAGCATTTTTTTGCTTGGTTATAAACATCATGTGATCTCGCAAGCACCATCTTGTTCTACGTTCTTTTTTCTATACTGTTTTGCAATGAGACATTAAATAAAAAGTAATTTTGTCATAATATATCAAATAATCGCTACAATTACAAAATTATGTAATGAAGGAATTAATGAAAACGATGTTATTTTGATATTATTAATCTGCGAATAATTTTACTGTTAAAAGAACCGTGAAGGATGTAAATAACGTGATGAATACAAAAAAATTGTTCTGCCAGCACTCCATCAGCGAGATCCATATCTTGAGAAGCAAGTGGCATTCTATATATGAATTCGAGGAAGTCTTCTCGGATTATAGTGACCAGTTACGATGGCATTGCATATAGCAAATGTAGCAGATCACATTGCGCAAAGTCTAGTTGACAAATCAGAACCGTGTTCTCCGTCGAATTTTCGCTACTTCATTCCGTAAGCGAACGTGACATTCGGCGAATCAGATAAACAGTTCGAAACGTTCGCAAGATTAAAGCATTCCATGCACAAGTGCTGCGCTTCGCAAGGTGCAAGTGTGGATTTAAATTTTTGAAATTACACAAAAAAAAAATTCTGCCGATAAGCGGAGAATTCCTCTTAGCATTTCCTCTAAGCCAAAAAATTTTATATTAATCTTACATTAATCAGGTTCGTGTATTTGTGATAAAAAATAAATTCCTCTATAGAAAATTCTATTATAATAACTCGAATAGCCTTTTGAAATAAGAGGATATACAAACTATAGAGGATACAACTAGCGGCACGCTTATTTGTTAAAAGAAGTTTGTCATTTATGTGCTACCGTAATACACGTGCATGTCAGTACATGTAAAACATTCTTTTAGTATTGAGAGGATTGCAATCCTAAATCCAGTATTTTGTGGTTATACAAAATTCCTTTACTTTATAGAGTATTTTTGAGGTCATATGTAAATGGAAAATCGTCTAACATTAACACGGAACCGCTAAATGACAGAATTTTTTTGGGTGTATATTTTTAATTTAATTCTTCTTGGAAATTAAGTATTTTCTTCAAGATAAGAATTTTTTTTGTTCGTTACTTTTTGTCGAACTCTACAATTTCCGAATACGAAGAATAAGCGGATTATTAGAACAATTATTACAATTATTACATAGAATAAAAGTATTACAATTAATCTTCTTTTTTGTTATGCTGTCGTATTGTCGGCTATAAATGGATGGTTCAGTACGATAAGCGCGAACATGATATCGCCGGCACGAGCGAACAGGGGATACATGTATACATATGTGCGTGCGACGCCGACACGCCCGGTACACTGCACATTGACTATAATAAAAATGAGTAGCTGAGAAGATTTATAAGAAAAACTCCCGGATGTGGGGAACTGCATCTTGATCAATTTTTCTCATTAACAGTCGAGTGTCGGTATATCGCGGAATTAAACGTGGAAATGCAAGAAATATAGACCGTTCTACATTATTTAGCGTACAAACAATGTGAATATGTTCAAAGCATGATGTTACGACTTGTTAAAATATTTTTAGGGATATGCTGAAATTTGTATCGCGAAAATCAGAGTACAAGAAAGTCGAAATAATGTCATATTGACCGAATCATGAAAAAAGAATGATATAAATTCGGTTAATAATCGATCAAACAACGTCAAATTGACATTATTTTGACTTTCTTGTTCTCCTTGGAAGAGAAGACAAGATTTCTCTATGAATTTCTTTCATTTTAAACCCTTTTTTAAACAGTTTATATATTTTAAAGAAATTTGTGTTAACGTTAACGAGTTAAATGTTTGATAAGAGTAAACTGGAAATATTTTCAAGAACGCAGTTATTGATACATATAGCTTTGTTTGGATACTGTATATTCGGTAGTCTTCTACAAGGTAGAAGGGGATTCTCTGTGCTCTGTCAGCGACTCTTCGAGTTCAATGATCGCTGCGACTGAACAAATCACGTGTGCATTCGTTAACTATATAAATGAAATTTATTAGTTTGGACAATGATTAGATAGATATTTCTATGTATGAAAATACTTTCATCCGAAGCATCAGACGCTTCATATATACAAAGTAAGATGTGATATCTTTATCTCAAAGGTGATATTTCTTCAATATTTGAGTGGCCCTGGTCCTCGAAAAACTCAAAGACGATACATAATTTTATAAAGAAAAAAAATATATATGTTAGATGTAACTTCGTAGTCAGTTAGCAACATAATAACTTTATATCTCATTAATAAATTAAAAATCTGAAGTCTTTTTTAACTAGATAGAGATAAAATTTTTTCAATGAAGTTACATGTATAGCGTATTATATTTTTTCTTTTACAAAATTACATATTGTCTTAAAAATAAAGATAAATTTGAAATAAAGATCATCTTATTTTACAAAACGATAATCGATGCCAAATATCATCAAGAACGCATATTGGACAACAGGAAATGAAAATATATGCTAAGAAAGCAATAAGAAAGATTTTCTTTGTTTTAACAGGACCGTATTAAAAACGGCGTTTGACTGACGACGTGAAAACTTGTATATATGGAACAGTGCGAGTCACATCGTTTAAATGCAACAAAAGTAGAGCGCTGTCCACGTAGGGCAAGGAAAGTGAGCGGAAGACAGGTGAGTGCAGGTGAGGAACGAACTCGAGGATGTACACAAAGCAGAAAGAGAAGAATCGACTCGCTCGCGGGTAGATAACCTGCCGCTGTTGAGGTGAACGAGGGGACCGTGTAAGGTAACTGAAGTTTCTGACCAAAGTGAGGGAAATACATCCGCGAAACGTATCGCTATTATTTGTTATTTTGTCAAAGAGAAACTCACGTGGGAAATTCGTATAATCATTCAATAGATACGGATATATGTATATATTCGATTATATTTCATGTAATCCGATAAATTATAGAAATATTATTTTTTACATAGACTAAACAGGTTTTGAAAAAAATTTTTTGACTCTGATCACATATTGCTTCGTGAATTTTTAATTATTGGACTTATACCTTGGCTACGCCTTCTCGTCTGAGAATATGTACTTATACTCTCAATGAAATTGACTCAATTTTTCAACTGAATTTTATTAACAAGGACTACTAATTGCAACTACTAAACACAAACAGAAGTTGATAACTAATTACAAGAGAGTAGGGACTATATTGTTACTGCAAACGAACGAAGAATCATCATCATCATTTATATTAGCGTAATTATAATTTTAGAATTATGTGTATCACAGAAACTTATTTTGCGCAATTATG
This sequence comes from Mycetomoellerius zeteki, assembly GCF_001594055.1. Classification (NCBI taxonomy): domain Eukaryota; kingdom Metazoa; phylum Arthropoda; class Insecta; order Hymenoptera; family Formicidae; genus Mycetomoellerius; species Mycetomoellerius zeteki. The sequence goes on from NW_017256500.1 coordinate 2,111,512, forward strand.
ATAGAATTATGTGTATCCAACCATTAGAAACTTAATTTATTGCGTTAATTTTTTAATTTTTGTAAACACTGAAGATGGCCTGACGAAAGGTCGAAACGTCTGAATATTTAAATATATCATTTATTGGCTCGTAGCCCTTATTATTAGTTTATGTTTATTTATTATTATTGAGTCATTATAATATTATTATTATTTTATATATATAGTTTAATATATAAAATAATATATATTAACTTTTATATATTAACATCAGAAAAAGTTAAGTTGATATATTGTAGATATATTGTACTGCAGTACAAACATACATATATGACTCCATAAGTTATTCTATTTATAGAATTATAAGTTATTCTATTTATAAAGTATTTTTGATGATAAAGTATTACTTATTTTTGTCGCAATGGTTTTCGTTGTAAGGAAGTATCGCTTTCAAAAGCTTGCTGGTCCCTCGATTACGTCACGGAGAAAATTGTCGTTATTTCTACTCCGATGGATGCGTTTTCCACATCTTAATGATCACCTTACCTTCACATAACAACCGCCAGTCGCGATCTCTTACCATCAAAAGGCAGTCAACGAGATTAGAAAGGTCTATTCAGCGTTCGACTGCACGTAATTACCTAATAAGTCACTTGTAGTCCTTTATTACGCAGACATATTAATTGTTTCGTTCGCCAAACAAGCAATATGTCTCCATCACATAATTTTTATTATATAACACACAGTACCGTGATTTAATGTCTGTATAGTCTGTAATCAACTGCAAAAATCGAACAAAGAAAATTGACAAAATTTTATAGAGAAACTTAAATATATCACAAGGAGAATTTTTAATCTCTTGAAGTCTCTCGAAGTTTCTCGAAGATATTAATAATCTTCATCTATAATCTATGGAATCCAGTAATTCGTACGAGATGCAAAATTGCTAGTTACTATTTCAACAGGAAAGTTCACATTTTTTATTATTCTCTGTAAAAATGTTTATCTTTTAATTTTTTTATCTCTTTGCTATTGTTGTATTTTACGGATGGTGCGCTTAATGTTAAATACGAAGAGAACGAGAACAACCCCTTTCAGGCGTCCCAGGGGCTTCCACGCTCAGGGTGTCTCGTGATTCCGAGAACCTAACGAGTAAGAGAGTTAGCTCAGTCATTGGCAGGAGTACACACGCAATAAAGTTGTGTACGGAAAGTTTTTAGTTTTCTCAATATAGTGAATAAAAATATAAACTATAATAAGCTGTAATAAAATTGATAATTAAAATGCAATATACTATAACCATTCATTCAGTATATCAATATCGAATCGAGATGTTAGAAAATATAAATTTTCCTGTTGAAATAATAACGCAACGATTTTGAATCTCGTACAAATTGTTAATCAAATTCTTGATTAGATGAAGAATGTTATATTTTTGAGAATCGTGATTACAAACTCTGTAACTTTGGAAAAAAAGTAATACAGTTTGTAACCACTTGATTAGCTAAAACGAAGGCTTGGCAACAGTAAAATTTGGAAGTAGGCCATCGTGTAAGTTTATGACCGAAGTTATGACAAGAATTTACGTATGCATGCGGTACAGGCATAGTGCATACATAAGCAGAGCATGGCTGCGTCTATATACACGTGTAAGACAAACGCGTGCACACAAAAATAGCCCTGATATCTATTTTTATTAAACAATTGGTATTCGATCTCAGTCGTGTTTAAAAGAATATTGTGTCGCTCCGTCTGCGTGCTTCGATCTTGTATTCGCTACTGCGACGATACTTCACGAAAGCGTAGTTTCCATTGCTCATTTCGAAGTTAGGCTGTAATCGCGTAAAAAAAAAAGAAGCGGACGGGTACACTCGAATATATCATTTAGAAACTGAGAATGTCGAGTGGTTGCTATTCCGGGAAACGAGGGAGAAAGGTTGGCGGCTAACGGCGGCCCGACGACGCCAGGTACATGTACAGATAACGCACACACGCACACGCCAATCCGCATTGGGATTCACGAAAGCTCTCGGTCGTACTCGAAAATTGAAAACAACGAAATTACACCATCTCGTGTAAGTTGATTTCAACATTTGTTGTGTTCCTTCATATCTGTCTTTCACGAGGAAGATAAATTCCATGACGCTTCTCAAAAATTTTTGATCTTTTAAAAAAAGAGAGATCTTATTTTTCCTTCTATAAATAATATTTATGTTGCGCTATGTCAGTTATGAATATCCCTCAACTTAATATAGAATTGTTCGCGCATGTGTTCGTGAGTACATCTATCGTCCACTGCATACTCGTACATTATTCACGAATCCTTAGTCGAATGTTCACCACGTGGCTGAATCCGCTCATTCGCCCACGTCTATATGTTATGAAAAATCTATGCTCCGGCCTTGATATTATTCTTATTATCTACGTTGAATTTTTAGACAAATATTCGGGTTCAGATCTTTTACAATCTTTTATTGCATACGTTGCGGATGGATACCATTGTATTCTGTCAATCGAAAACTTCATTTAGAAAAAGAAATAAGGAAGAAGAAATTCCTTTTATTCTGCGTGGTTATCATTTATCAAATATTTTAAAGATATTTTTAAGATAATATACACCGTGAATGTTTTTTTGCATATATGAGTGACTATTTTTTATGATTGAATATCGATTTTAATCTTTGATATAAATTAAATATGTAGAAAATAAAATCAATTTTTTAGTCTATTTTTTGGACTATTGACAGACTGGAATCATAGAGATTATTATTTTAAGACTCTACTATCTCACATTCCAAGCAGATTGTCAAACATCTTGTTACATTACTCGATACAAATGTTATCGGTCAATGAAGGGAACAACTTCCTCCATTAATAGTTAAGACCCGGCTAGTTATCGGGAAACGTGGAAACGACGAGGCGGACAGAACTGCCGTCGTTATCGAGTATCACCGGAGGAGGTTGCGCCGCGCCGCGCCGGTAGACATAGTGGTGGCGATGGTGGCGGTATGATGGTCAATAGTGGGGGACAGCAACGGCGGCAGTGGCACGACGGTGGTGTTGCTGCTGCTGTGGTGCCCTCGCCTACGTCGGGGCGACCCGGGGTGGTTCGAAGAGCGCGCGCGGGAAGCAGGGTGGGACAGGTGGAGAGAGCAACTCTCCGCCGCCGGTGACGTTTTAGCTCATGCAGAGGTGAGCCAGCAGCAAGAGCCGTGGTATTGACCGGTTGCCTCCCTAGCCGGTTACCTAGCAACTGTTTGTGGCCAACACACCTATGAAACCTTGGAGATCTGACTTTAGCCTACAGACCACCCATCCGACCATCACCCACCCATCCAGCCAAGAGGTGAGCCCTGCTTCCTCCCCAGCCTTCTCCGCCTCACACACCCTTGGCCGCCGCTCTGACGCTCTCCTCTTTATCTCTCTCTCTCTCTCTCTTTCTCTCTCTCTCTCGCTCTCTTTCTCTCTTTTGTCCGATCGAATCAGATTCCTGGGGTTCGGGGAAGAAGCGCTCGATCATTAAGGCTTCCCTGTAAGTTCTCGCATTCGTACCTTGGCGCCGTCCCCATCCCGGTGATGATCGACGGTGAGGGACCGGGGGTAGCTAGATGGATCGGCCGTTGTTACGACCACGAAAATACATACTGGGGAGAAAAAGGTTTCGTGTCGAATTCGATTTCCAGGCGCGGAGAAGTCATCACGACAATCTCTCTCGTCATTGCTAACCAGAGCTAACCTTCTGCCCAGGGACGTGACGGTGTCGTAATGTCATCACGTTTACGACGTCTCGAGTAGTGTCATGGATGTATCGATCGCTTCTGGTTCTTTTTTATTTCGTTCTCGGTTGGGAGAAGCTATGAGATACTATTTTTGTTTCGCAATTTTTTAACTGCGTTATCATTTTTAATACGAATTATAAAAAGAGATCGAAACGCATTTACTAAAGTAAGATAAGAGAGACTTCAATTTTCGAATTCCTCTCAGTTTATTTTTAACAGCTATCATTTACAATTTCTTCCAATTGTGATATCATAATAGAACAATATATACATTATATCCATCTTGTGCTATATTTAAAAAATGTTTTTTTCTGACATAAAAAATATTTATGAAGAGATGAAAGGTCAACGTATCTCCACGCAATATCTTTTTCATCAGGTCTTATTCATTTTTCTTCTTATTCAGCCCTTCCATTATACTTTAACTTTCTGTTTTATTTTGTCGCGCCATATCTCTAATTTCACAATCGGCTTTAGGGCTCAGAAAGAAGTCCTATCGCGCGAAAGAAATGCGTGAGGAGGTAAGCTCGCGCGCGCGCACGCGAGAATGGTGAGCGGTCATTAGATGAATAATAAATTGGTGAATCGAGGGTGTGGTTACACGGCTGGAACGAGCCCGGGTTGCCTGGCTACGAAAGCACCTACATCGGATCCTCCGGCGTACACGGCCGAAGTTGGATCCCTCCGCCGCGGTCGGCCTCGCACGTGCACCGAGCGGATACGTGTGCGGCGAACGCGACGGCGGGCCAACGCGGCTGTGTGGGTATACGTCTATGTGCGTGTGTGTGCGCCAGCAGCTATAGGCTAACATTATCCACACTACCATCCAGTATGGTCCTCCTCCGGCCGGAGTAAAATCAACCGGCTAGCAAGCTAAGCGCCGATCAATAACTGGGGACCTCGGCGGCTCTGCTCTGCGGAGTGTCTTCCGTGGAATACAAACGGTCCTCGTTATAGTTTGCTAACGCATTCTGGCGAAGGTGAGCCACGTCCCAGCTAACGTAATATTACTGAGGGCCAAGACCTGATAAAATATAAGAAGAACGAAATGCATATAGAAATTTCAAATTAGAAATAAACGATGTATTTGTATGTATATATACACTTACATATTGGTGCTATTGGTTTCAAACTTCGCATTTTGTTTTCGATCAAACTGACCAACCAGAACGTCTTATAATTATAAATTCAAGTAATTTTTGGACCATTTTTTAGATTTACATTCGCGTATTTATCTTTATATCTCCGTCGTGTAATGTAGCATTGCGTATGTCAGTTGCATATATTATTTTATAGATAATAACGTCACTATTTAGTTTTTTAAATGACGTTTTAAATATTTAGAAACCATCCTCTTTACATTAACTATTAAAATAATATGAACAATCAAAATAATTAATGTTATAATATCGATGTCAGTTTTTAACAAAATAATATCAATTTTAATAGTTGCTCCAAATATTTAACTGCAACGCGAACTAGGTAGAATTATCTGTGATGCAAGCAAAACATAGCTTCTCGATCAATCGGCGGCATGTGTCTTAAATGACGTATGAGAAGACGAGTGGAGCATGAAGCCATTGTATGTGCAGCTTTCGTGAAAATCGCGGTAACGCCGGCTGGCGTGCTGAGAAACCCGTGAGGACGATGACGAGGCCCGTAGCCGTAATGGCGCCATTGTTCCCCGCTGCTGAGAGAGGAAAGATGTACATGAGAATCGAGGTTACAAGAGGGGAGGGAACGAATTGGCATTTGCGTAATAGGAATACGAGAAATACTGCGACGTTGTATCGTACGATGATGAATCTCGAGATGTCGCGGTCGAGAGGAAGATTCTGTTGCGTAACTTTGCGCGACTTGTATCCTTTGGATGTTAGCGCAAAATTGAGACGTAATTCGCAATGGCAATTTTTTCCGAGGAATTTTCTATGAAACAGGATACAGGAACGATTTATGTGTGTATGTGTGTGTTAAAATAGAGATTAGGTTAAGTGTAAAAAAAAATAATATTAAAAGCATAAATATTTGAAAAAATATTGAACTTATCTGCTAAATAATTTATTAAATATTAAAGAAATAATAAAAGCATAAATCTCTGAGAAAATATTGAATTTATCTGTTAAATAATTTATATTCCATTTTATAAATGTGTATTTTACAATTAGTGAAAGTAAAAATTTATGTAAAAAATATAGAGTATGTTTCATAAATATTAATAAGATATTGGAAATAAGAATAAGGAATAGGTCAAATATAAAACGAAATTGTGTTATTTTTCCAATTTTTTTAATTTATGCTTTAATTTGACTAATATGATCAAATTAATATTAAAAAGAGAAGAAATAAAAAGTTTAGATGAAAAACCATAATTCAACAAAACTGTTTAAATTTATGTAGGAATAAATATTTTGTTTAAGATATGTATCAGATGCTTATCAATTTACTCTTCTTATAATTGAGGGAATGGGCGGAATAAAGGCCTAATTACAAAATCTTGATTTTGATAAAAATTAAAATAACTTGTTACTTTTTTATTATACCACAAATGGGAACAGTATTAAATGTATATTTATATAATGTTTTTGAGAAGTTATATGTTATAATATTTCTCTATTATGATCAATATTTAAAAAGTTATTTGCAATTTAAAAAATGCACTTAGTTCCTTTTTCTGAATATTGATCATAATATTGTAAGAATCGACAAAAATAAAACATTATGAATTGCAGAAATATTTTTTATTTTTACATTCTTCTAGAAGAAATAGAAAATGAATATGAAATACATTTTACTTTTACTTATACGAAATAAATTAAAATAATGTTCAATCATCATCTGATGAATTTTCATAAGATTTTTTAACATAAATATGTTGTAATGAAGACACATAATTGTCGTACCATTTTCGTTCAGTCTCTGGTAAAAATCTCATTGATGATTTTAAATAATTTATGCCCCTTTTCCATAGATTATATCATTTTCACCACTATAGAACAATCGAAACACGTTCATATTTAACTAATGTAAGTAACATCAATTTCTTGTTTATTTGCGCTAATCTCCGGAAAAAGGATCTAAGTAGAATTGTGCCTATATTCCGCCAATCTCTTCAATTATTCTATATATTCGATAGTAAATTAATAAAACACCCTTAATTTTTTCTCTCACTAAATAATCGTTATTGCATTAATTATTTCGAGTTTCGATTTCAAAAGGTAAAGAATATCCTATCTTATTCTTTATCATTCCTATCTCATTTTAGCGAGACGTGTCTCTTATGATCCGTTTTTATATTCGTAATTATCAGCACGATAGTGTTTAATAGAATTCATAATCGAGCTACTCAACGAACATCCGCTGCGGCGCGGCAACAATTATCGTCGTCGAAGCCGCGGGATAGTTCGAAGGTGACCGGTCTTGCCGGTCTTCTATCGGTTCTGTAACAGTAGCAACGGCTGCTGATGATCTCGTAGTCAGCAATGCGGAACGGACGCCGACAGTCCTGTGCATTGTTCTGCCTTCTGAGTAAACACTAATACTGCTAACCCACGCTCTTGAAAGATACTACACCAGTTCCCACGAGTTACGAACACGCGAATTCAAGGTACCGCTGTATTATGATTACGGATATCTTACACGTTTATCCGAGCTTCGGGGACCGCGACGATATCTTGAGATTGGCGCGCTGTCGCGCGAAAAGAATCTTCCCGAGTTCTTTATCTTACAATTATCCTACGATTCGTGATTTTAATTGGGATGGCTCTCATAGTAATGTACGCAAATATGCATACAATCTTATCTGCTCGGCCGAAATAAATATTCTCTTTTTTAAATTGTAATGTCAAGATAAATGGAACATAAACGTGTAAACCTAAACTTTTTCGCAAATATATTATGTCAAAAAAAACTGCTAAATTATTATAGGTACATATACTTTCTCGGACTATCAACTTTTAATTCTTTCAATGTAATAATCTTTTTAAATTAATGGAACGAATGCTTTCTTTTAGAATATATATACAATTACATTTTGTTAATATTATAAATATAACATAAAAACAATAAAATATTACATCATAACTGAACTTTAATTAAGTACAATTTAGCTTTGAAATTTATAATTTCTTTAAAATTTTGAATAAAATTTAGAGCTAATTACTACTAACATTTTTTTCCGTATATTGTAAATATACATGTTTTTGTAGATGTATATAAATTAATTAGCATTATAATATATTTTCCTATACATATTTTTCCGAAAAAAACAAACTGATTCAGAAAATAATATTCAGCAGTGTAGCCGCGGGTCTTGCGTTTCCTCTTATGAGCGACTCATTAGCGACATTCCACACACACGTCGTTGTCTGACTCATCAGTAATACTTCAGTCTGTAGAGTTTTGCATACCGACGGACGCAAAGTCACGTTGTGATACCAATTCCACTTTACAATCCAGATTTGTCATAATGTCAAATTAGAGATATGAAAGAAATGAGATATATATCATTCGAATTTCTACTACAGTATACATGTAACTCTGAGAATGTAGAGTAGATTTAACTGACATTTAAATTATATTTAGTAATATATTTATGTATATATTTTTTATATTTTTATATGCAATCTAATAATTTATAAAAAATTTGTCATTTTGCACTCAATAGAAACTGCTAATTATGTTAAATTGTCGTGGGAGTGTCCCTATAATAAGCTTGCGACTTTTACATACACCGTAAAATCATATGTAATTATCACGGACTTCTAAGCCTTATAAAAATAACAATTTACATGCGTCACATACATGAGAAAATCACATACGACAGTATTCACTTGTGTGTATCCAATAATCTACTCGCGATCGCCTTCGCGACATTCGACATGAGTAGTTAACGATACGCCTATATCTCGTGTCTTAAACAATTCGCACATGCGTGCGAGATTACATTCTTCGAACGAAATAGGAAACCCTGATTGATAAAAGAATTAGTTTGCAGGAGATAAGATCGCTTATCTACATATATTGAATCGGAGACTGAAGAAGATCTCTGCATCCGTCGAAGGCGTCGCCTTTTGCGCGTAACGCGATGCGTGAAACGAGATGTGCCGCGCGCCGGCGTGCACCGGAATATCACAATGCGCGCGTTGTTATGGTTTTCGCGATGCGCTGCTATTCTGCAGCGGGCCGGATAACAGGATATAAGGTGTCCGATGAACATCCCGGCGCAATACGCGGCCTCTATATCGCAGTCTCTCTCTCTCTCTTTCGCTCTCTCTTCGTCCGTTATCGACCACGCGCGGACACGTTCGCTACGCTGATAGATACACGCTTCTTTCGATACACTGATAACTCCGCGTTGGAGTTTCGAACACACGTTCGCACACGTACAGATCGGTACAGACTTATACAATCGTATATGGAGCAGCCGAGCAAGAGTACGAACAACTCGATGCGCGACACGTCCCATAGATTCTATAAAAGCATGTGACTGCCATGAAAATAGTCCTGAAGAAATCAATTGAGAGGAATAAACTTATTTTTAAACAGTTTACAGAATTAGGATATGTATATAATATAAATTCACTCTGAAATATTTAACCCTTTGAAGCATACATTTTTTCGGGGGAAAAAAAAAATTTTTTTGTGATCTTTGTTTATTTATAAAACTGTTACAATAAATAATAAAAACTACTAAATTATTTTTTTAATAGTCTTCTACTTCTAAGACACCAGGAAAACACAAAAAACCAGACCTAAATGCGTCAATTAGAAAATAAACGATCAAAAACTGAAAAAGTTAGGGGTGGTAACGTAACCATATAATGAACAGAAAAAATCCTTTTAGGATTAAAGTAGACGCAAAATTAGAAGGTGGTGCAATGGACCTTGTACTAAAATCGAAAAAAAGTTAAAAAATTTTTTAACATTTTTTCGATTTTAGTATAAAATTCACTGCACCACCTCCTAATTTTGCGTCTACTTTAATCCTGTAAAAAGATTTTTTATTCCGTTCAGTCAATTCGAAGATTTTTATACGACTGTAATGTGATAATTTGGTCATTCCAGCATCCCCTTAAGCACACCAAGATCCGGTTTGACCAAAAATAGGTTTATTTCTCTTCTAATTGATTTATTTTCATCGGTTTAATATAAATTGTAATTATTTGTATTATCTTAAATTCCTACATTAAGTTTATGTTAACGAGAAATTAGTTCATGTTATTAATTAGTTAATGTTAACGAGAAATAGTTGGATCACAATCAAGCGATGATTTGCTAATTACAGATATGTATATTTCGTTGTAGGATACGAACAAATGTGGAACGATATTAGCGACAACTGTGAAAAAATTAAGGGGAGCTAACTGCGATTTGAATTCGAGATTCTTCGTTCTTACTCTTAGCACTTATTGTTAGAGTGCCAACCATTAAGCAATAAGCATTGCTTAATAGAATTGTAAATATCAATGTATGTTTCTTGATCAATGATTAATTAATGTATTTTATTAACCAATTATTTAACTTTCAAACACTAATTATTCGTAAAATCGGATTTTTTGTCTTTATAATTGATCAAAAGTTTCCAAAACCGGATTATCCGATCGAAAATCGGCAGTACAAATACCACCCCACGACTGCTTCACTATTATTATAATTAGACCCTCCGATAGCACAAAGAGTTCCGAAAAGAATTCTTTTTTTAGTTTCGACTTACGAAATTCCTGTTTCGTCCCATTTCTGTTCTAAAAGTATTCTTAAAAAATTTTACTTTTATATCATCAATTGCGAGCTCTTTTTCAAATTCAAAAGGTACTCTTTTTTTAGTCATTTTCTATTTTTCAACTTTGTATAAGAATAAATTATACTTTGGTTTTTATAAAGATTAAATATTACTTTTATTAAAACATCTCGGATTTACAAGTCGATTTGAAGTCGGTTGATTTTTAGAACCATTTGATTTGATACCTATTAGATTTTCTATTGATCTTTGAAAGAAGATCGACATTTTATCGATACAGCGGTGATAAAATATCAATCTTCTCGATGCAGCGTTGATAACATGTTCTTCGAAAATCAATAGAAAATGTAATCGATATCAAATCAAACGGTCCAAAAAATCAATTGATATCGATTTAATTTCGACTTATGAACCAGGGATGTATATACAAAAATGCATATAATATATTTGTATGTATTTTTTAATCTTTTGACTGATCTTTTTTAGTTCATTTCGAACAAATTACGCTAATTCATAAAGAGTTTAAGAAGGTATACTTTTCGAGTTCAAATGAATCAATTGTGGGCATAATATCCAGTTCTATGAATACTTTAAATGGTGTGTCTCCTACGGTTCTTTTCACTTTTTTACAATAGGAGGGGAAAAGGATTAACAGAATTACCAGCAGGTAAAATTTCTATTGAAACTTCTATTGATTCGTTTCAACGGTATTTTTTTCTCTTTGTACTAAAAATGGAAATGCCATGGTTATCTTATAGACGACCATAGCGCAAAACCGATAGTAAGAGAATCTTTTATAACGTGCAGAATACACCTATTCATGATCTAACCCTCCCGTCATCCCACGGGGTATAAAAGTGACTTTGGACCGTGACAAAGTAACTTTGGACCGTGACGCAGTGCACATTCACTAGCCCGCAAGAGGGGTTAGCGCTCGTGTTAAGTGGTACCGGTCTATTTGGAGGGATGCTGTTCTGACATTTAGAAGCGTGGCATTTAGCTCCGGTCTTCCCCCTCGTTAAACATCCCTATGCAATTTCCTATCTGATCATGGGACACCAATATTAACAGAGGACAACATCTCCCGCCTATCCGGCTGACATAATGCTATTATCAGAGGCGGATCTATTAAAGACTAAAAGAAGGTGTCTACAAACATAGATTTCAAAAACTATGATATGTATATGCGACAGTTTTAAATTAAGATAACTTCAACGCTATTTCTGTGTTTGCGATATTTTGATCTATTTATATAACGTTTACGAAACTGTCAACTGTTGAGTTAGGATATTGTATTAAAGTTCCAATTTTTATAAATTATTCATAAAAAAATTTGAATATGTAGGAGCTTAATATCTGCTGAAATTTAAGCGCAAGAATATTTTGCATTCTATAATATATTCTCAAATAATTTTGCCTCGGGCTCTATTAGTTCTAGAGCCATTTCTGAAGCTTATCTTTCTGCTCCCTTTGTATGTTCTTCTCATAGTTGGTTTTAATATAATAGCTTGTGGAACTGAAATCTACTGTTGTATCGAAACATATTTTGGACAGAATTAGACACATTAGAAGGAAAAGATCTCCGATGATATAGATAGATAATATCATCAATATATTAATTTCTGTTAATGGATTATTATTTCACGAGTACTATTTTCAAATTAAACAAACCATTTTGCATAAAAATAAAAACAATAGTATGTGTGATAAATTTTGTATATGTGTATTTTTCTTGAATATATTATTCATTTTTAAAATTTTATTTTTTTAAATTACACACACATATTTAAGTTTAAGTAAAATTCTTTATTTAATTATAAATAGAGATAAGTATATGTAATAAACATATAAAGATTGCATAATCATAAATAAAGATATATACAAGTTTAAAAAAACTATTCAGCATTTATAATAGATAATATACACCATACTGAGTAAAAAAGCCTTACAATTAGTAAACATAGGAAAATTCAACCATTTCTAAGATATAATAAGATAAATAATTTTGTATATTAGTATCACAGAAATGGTTGAACTTTTGATCTATGTTCACTAAGGCTTTTTTACTCAGTATGATATGTACCATATAAATGCTGAATGGTTTTTTAAATATCTTGTATATAAAAACGGAAGAAACGATTTTATTGAAATATCTAAAAATTTAATTAATTTCACTAAACCATTTATATAATTATGTAGAAATTTCAAGCATGACAAGTAATGCTGTAAAAAGTTTCAACATTTTAACAAATTTGAGTGTTCTACATAATTATTTTGATTTATTTTCAGTTATTTTCAGATCTGTATTTAGATAAATTTTTAGATACCTTAGCAAAACCGTTCTTTCCGTGAATGAATAATATTATTATATAATCATATTTTATAATTATATATTATAATATTATGCATTATATATTAATTTAATTTACGCAATGCAAATTGTTTTTCGAATATAATCAGCAACCATCAAGAATTCTAATTTAATACAAATTATTATTATTATACAATACAGAAAACTGGAACAGCAGTATATATGCATAAAACTATGATAAATACAGTTTATGACAATCACAATTTTTTATTGCATCATTTACAACTGATCTTTTCGATCTCTTTCGGAGTCAGCTGCTTTTTGAGTAGCCACCTTCGATGACGATAATAAATATCCATTAATGTGCCGGCGCGAGTAGGGGGATAGTTATCGCATCGCGAGCTACAGAGGCAGATGACTCGAAGAAGGTCCAGCTGCCTTCGATCACTAGCTTATTGTCGGAACCATCCGTTCGACGAAGATGTGAACGAACGAAGAGAAAAAGCGTTTAAAAAAACAGCCGATTCTTCTCGTGGAGCGTTAGAATTTTAATGATTGGGCAAAATTCATGAATATATCATTACACGTGACTATACAATCTGTCACTAAAAACAGATCATTAATTCGTCGCTTTAATTTAAATAATAAAGTTATGTATAATTAATTAGTAAGTATACGGAGTATTTTATTCAATCATTGTTAGTTTGAGGATATAAAATTAAATTGGATCACAATGAAAAATGCAGTACAGTATTTCTTTGGTATAAAGCAGAGAATAATAACGATCTCGTCTCAGCGATGCTTTGTCTCATGATAGTTTACTTTACTTCATATATTATCGACCGCAGCAGGTGATATCTGTGAATACTGACTCACATACACTAGTACGAGACTGAAAACACGTATTTCGGAGAAGAAAACGGATGAAGGACGCACTGCTGTTGATACTTATCTCCTTTTTCATTAACTCTTTTGCTACAGAAGACGGCTGTAACCAGCTTACATATTGCATCCTCCGCGTATTAAAAGCATCAACAGGTGATTAAAAAACTGTTTCTAAAAATAACTATGTTGGAACCTGTAGCTAATTGTGTGAAACAAAATAAACATATGGGGCTATTATCGATAAAGAGAATGTGCTCTTATGTTCTATTTATAATTTTGGAAAAAAAGAATGTTTGTGTTATCGAAATGAATGCAGAATTTTCTTTCAGTTCGGTTAACCAAACTTTTTTATTTTATTTGTAAATTATTCAAAAGAGTTATTCAGCTACTTTAAATTTACAGCTGATATTGTTTGCATAACACACCTACAGTGTGTTTTCATTCTTCCATTCCTTGCAGAGTTTATCGAGGAATCTAACGGCAAAAATTATATAATTGACTTCTGGACATATTTTAATAGATCTTTATTTGAAATGACAAAAACGGAATATGTTATGTAGTCCGATCCGGCTGCGTATTATCTCGAGCAGCAGGTGCCACCTTACTTCAGGATGAGCACGCGTCCCAATAAGAACGTTCTTAACTCTTTACATGCACAAAATGTATTCCGCATCTGCAAGATGGTACGGCGGTTGCAGATGCACGGGTATCTCGCAGCGTTCAGCATACAAGCGATAATGTTGTTGATCCGTCGATTACTTGTTCAAAAACGCAAGTAAGCCATATCTCGTATATCTTTGGCGTACTTTTTTTATTTACATACTTCCATACTTTTAACATATAGGTAATTGTCATACTTCCTTGCTTTGAGAGTGCCGCAACTCAAAAAGATTTTCCAGAAAAGGGAACAAATGATTTTTCAACTTGACGAAAAATTATATTGACTAATTAAATAATTATGACAAAAGAATATTCTTAACATGATCATAAATGGCATTTTTGTCATTTTTGTCATTTTCGTTTCACTTTTCTTAAAAGCCCATTTTCTAAAAGACTACCTTTTTTGGCAATTTAGATAGCTTTTTTTAAAATTACTCTCTCTCTCTCTCTCTTTGAGTTGTGACAATTTTTTGTGAAGTTAAACTAGTTCACTTTTGATAATAATAGGATAATGTGTTTGGTTAATTTTATTCATGGCGATAACTCAAAAATCATAATTTGTTTTTTTTAATTGTGTCACATTTGAAGTAAGGGAGTGATATGAATATCGATTTATAGCTCTACAATATTCGAAATATATTCTTAATTTAGAAGAAACGATTGTTTCTAATAGAAAAATGTTTATAAATCTGAGCTCGAAGGCTCCATCAAAGTTATAACATTTTTTACGAGAAAAATAATACATCCATACGCGTTTCCTTGCAAAACGATGCTACATAATTGTGCGACTGGTACGTGATGGATCGATTGACGCAGCAATTAACCGCGCGACGATCGATGTTGCGTCGCGCGTAAGTCGAATGTCCGGCGTGCGGCGACAGCGGCGCGATGTGGCGTGGCGTTTCGCCGGCTTCGATTCCTGGAGATAAAAGGGTGAGAGAGCAACGGCCCAGACAGACGGAGGTATCTCGCGGTATTCACATCTTGAAAGCTGCCGGCACGCGCCTGCAGCAAGGTGTGCCTCTCACTTTATTCATCCACCTCCGGTCTTCGGGCGCAGGAGCAGCTGTTGTCGGGGCCGGAGCGCATGGCGCGTGCCACCAGGTACCTATATAATAAACCGGGAGATAATGTCAGGGTGCGTGGCACTACGCCACCGAAGACCCTTCGCGGAGTGAAGTCGATCGAGACTAACGCGAGAAAGAGAGAGAGAGAAAGAAAGAAGGAGCAGGAGAGAGGCTGAAGGGGAGGAGAATGTTAAGAGAAACCGCGCGGGAACTTTTTAGCTTCTACGCGAACGAGGGGAGATCGTCGACTGTGACGTGGCACATAGGTGGGTGCGAAAACTTGATCGCCTTGGATCGGACAACGTAAATTCGCTTGTCTGTTTCTAGACCCAGCTGCAACGGCAGACTTTATTTCGCTTCTTTTTAGCTCTATGCCCTCATCTAAGGTTAAATGTGATCTGATTTTAATATGTCATTGACTTTAACGCTAAAATCTACTGACAATTATAGAGAAACAAGTGGGAGAGAAGTCTCAGTTTTTTCAATTTATTTGTAATTAGCTTTTGTTGAAGTTTATTGAAAAAATTAATACTTTTTAATAAAAGAACTGCACTGCTTGAAACGCAAGAGAAAATATAAACAAATAAATAATTTAGTTTCATATTCGTAAATATAGCAGCAAAATTGTATAATATAAAATTATATATTAATTTATTTTTTTTTTAAGGTAACTTCATTTAATTTTTTCCTTTACTTTATTATGTAACAATAAATTATTAATGCAAAGATTTAAAATATACAATGTAGAGGAGACCAGGGCTAAGCTAGCATTTGAATTTTGAGTGACAAAAATATATCTTATCCCTGAGTTCCCAATTTATATTGTAGATAGCATCTCGTGTGTCTTCTTTACCAACAAAGTTTGGTTAGTTTAGGTGCCGCGTTTTTATTTTTAAGTAGTCAAACGTGTTTTCGATAGTCAAAAGTAATTTTTGAGATTTCATTTTTCGAAGCACATCATTTTTTGTGTATATGGATGAAATGAAGTTGCAAACACCAAAACTTTTTATTGCCATCTTGTAGTCTTATAATCACTCTATAAAACGCTAATAATTATTTGACTAAATTTATTTATTTACTTGTTTATTTTGTTACTGAAAATTGCAATTGAAAAAAAAGGTGCTCACTTAGCCTGCCCCCCATATAATATTAATTTTCTTCTTTCGTTAATGTTATATGTGATAAATCAACAAAAACCTCTCTCCACATTCATCGCTCATTGTCCATGTAGAATTAATTATCTAATGCGACATCTGTCATCGTTTCGTCAACGCGAATGTACTTTTATTCCCTACTTTCTTTCATCATCACCATTGTGCTGCATTTCAACACTCTATTACATTTGACATCCGATTATAAAATCAATCTTTTTAAAATATAATTGGGAGCGATGTTGAAAGCATACTATTTACATGAATTATTACAGTAAATATCTCTCGATAAAATTATCAATTTAATATAGAGAAACAAAGCTTGACGCAAATAAATTGATATAAAAATTTAAGAAATAAGATTTTAATGATTTTGTATTTATCCTTATTTGCACACATATTAATTCAGATATGTGTGTTAATCTTTTCTTACGAACGGGTGGAATGTTCGAAGAAAAACTTAAAATCATATTTGTTATGCGTGACCCATAAATCGATTTAAAGATTCCATCTAACCTGAGATTTTGTTCTACCGCGAATTACTGCTTTCATCGACGGTATAGGAAGCAAAAATGCAATATTATCCTATATTATATACGCACATCTCATATTATACGCGCGAGTACCATCGACAATACTGTTGTTTAGGAATTACTGTAATATTTTACCGCATTTGTCGAAGACCGATATTCGCTCTATAGCCTGCAATAATCATCTCCGGATCGCTACATTTCTTCGTCAATCGATCGGAATATCCGCGTCAACGGTTTTCCATTCTGTATCAATAATAACAAAACAACATAGTGAAAACAATTTATCATATATAAATCTAGCCGATTAACAAATTTGCAATTATTTTATCTGATAGAATAATTTTTTACACATAATCTACAGTTTATTCTATTTTATTAATTATTTAATCTCTGTATTTTTGATAAAATATTTATAAGACTCACAAATTGTATTCCATATTTTTATAAAGTTTAAAAACTTGCATTTTTATATATGCAATTTTATCTTTTTATTATATGGCAGAATATTTGTAGGCTGGACCAAATAATTTTACAACCAGGATTTATCGATAATTCCCAAAGCGTCGGATTCTGTTTTAATTATCAGATAATATATACTGTTTCAATTTTCCCTTTAATTTGACCCCTTGACCAAGACTCGAGAGACTGATTGGTCAAGAGACTTCCGTTAGTATCGCAAAGTAGGCCTGGCGTGACAATAGTCTCCTTCTAAGTCGCGACTGCTAGTCGACCTGCCATACAAACCAAGATATCGAGTTATATGACTGTCACAGCATTACATCTGGCGAATTTGCAAAATGATCACGCGTATCCTGTGTCCCGTACTGACCACTGACTCTCTCCGCGAGTTTAAGATGGAACAGGATAATTCGCTCTTTGCATGCTGCACGATGAGCCGAGGAATACTGAAGCGTTGCGCTAATATGGGCTTGTTTCAATTCGATCATTCATCTTGAAGACATTTTTATGTTTTCATCAGAAGCCGTAATTTTTTTTAAAGTAGAGATTGATCAGAAAATTACAATCAGAAAATTTAATATTGCGAAAATTAATCATTTATAGAAATGTTTACAAAAACAGGAGTGTTAGGCAAAATTATGCGATTTTATCCAATATCCAAAAAATCAGAATTTTGGATTCAGCAATCCCTTGAGTATTGAGATAGAAATGGATTCGTGTGGTCATTGTCGAATTTAAAATTCTGATTTTTCGGATATTGGGTAATAGACTCATAAAATTGATATTATTGTAGTTATTATAGGGGTGTTTTATGTTTAAGATTAGAATTTTTCTCAGAAAAAATTTGACAAATAATTATAAGTTCTCCAGGTTCCATATTCGGAATAATATTTTAATTTCAAATTAGCGATAAAATTCTGTTGCATGGCTTCACGTACACGTAGAAGATTCGTGACTTTTAAAATTTGCTTGAGTAATATTTGTTTTTTTGACTTGTCTCGTTACTTTTTTATTTTTCAATTATAGATAAATAATTATGATGTAAATTGCCGTAAATTAATAAAAAAAAAAGATTGATTATAATAAAATAACATTCGCGGCAACAGGAGAAGAATCGGCTTTTAAATCCCGTTAGATTTAATTTTGGACATGTTTCGTTCGCCAGCATGGAAGCTCCCAAACGTGTGCGACGACCGTTCCATGCGGGTGTCGACGTTTACTGTCACATTATGCACCTTGGAGCCCGGTGTTAAATACAAACGCTGTTCCATTATGCTTTAGTATCTTCTACCTGCGTGATAATGCAAAAAGATACAATGGGGTATTTTACGTGAAAAATTAGAATTTTTCTTGAAAAGAATTACTCGCGACAAATAATAATTGTAATATAAAACATAATTGCAAAAATTCTGTTGCATGGTTTTATATAGATGTAAAAGATGTAATTTTTGAAATTTCCTTTTAGTATACATATTTATTTATTTATTTATCATTTCTTTTGTATATAGGAATGGCAGGTTCAAATAAACTTTCTTTAATAATAGTAGATCCCTCTCTCTCTATCTCTCTCTCTCTCTCTCTCATTTAGTTCAAAATAATCTATTATACTACTGAGGAAAGTTTATTTCAATTAAAAATCTGTCATTTTAGTATTATTCCCATATTCAAAAGGAATGATAATAAATTAATAAAAATGATTAATTAATGAATTAATAAGATTAATTAATATTACTAACTTATATATATATATTCAAAATAAATTATATATATATATTTATTCAAAATAAATTGCCACGGTGCGTCGTCAAAACAAAGCCTGTCCCGCTTGGTTGTGCCGTTAACCCCAGAATCAACCGTCTGCGCGAAGAGCTCGATCATTAATGTGAGTCCTCATCCTCCCGTCTCCACGCGGTCCTTACTGCGGATTTAAGAAGCCGAAGGACTCGCGTGCGCGTAGACGTTGGCACGAGTCGCGTGGGCACACATAGGTGGAGATAGGTGGGTAGGTGGGTTAGCGGGCAGCCGAGCAAGCAGGCGAGCGGGCAAGGCGAGCTGGCGGGCAAGCAGGCAGGCAGGCAAGCAGGCAGGCAAGTAAGCAGGTGCAACGCTGATGTTGCCTGAGGACTGAAACAGCTGTCGTCTTGCCGTGCCCTACTGCAGGCGCACGCGCCGACCGCATCCGCATTTACATTACGTTGCGTTACCATTCTCTCCCCGTTCTCTCTCTCTCTTTCTCTCTCTCTCTCTCCCTGCCCCCTTCTCTTTTTTTCCCGGTTTTAATCGGCATCTTCGCGTAACGGTCGTCGATCCCGCGGCGGATGAACATTTCCTAGAAAAACCGACCCGATCCCGCCCGATGCGTCTCGATGCGACGTGCAGAACTCCCGCTTGGTCACGGCATATATCGATCGACTGTCCGTATTTTCTCTTCTCTCTCTCTCTCTCTCTCTCTCTCTTTCTCTCTCCCTTTCTTTCTCTTTGGCTGGCTGCTGTCCGCTCACGCGAGATACCTACCCATGATGTATGCGGATGTTTTTAATTATGCACTGCGTCGTGCGGCTTTCAAACGAGATACTGTAAAGATATTGCACGCACAATTTTAGATAGACTGATCGTCCTCAACGGAAATGAGAAAAGATACACCTTGTGCTGCCACTTAAAATATTACAAGTATTACCTTACGCATTTGTTTTTATTGTTGTATGTGTTACGTTTTGTGTTTATTTATATATTTTTTTAACAATATTTTCTTTTAATAATTATTTGAAGACTTGATACTGGTATCCAATAATTTATCTTATATCTTTGAGAATATTTTCATGAATCACAGTCCTAAATTTAAAAACTTCCAAAATAAGGGTGCTTCTACAGCTGTCACCATTGCACCTGTAGTCCTCCCTCGTTAGGAAATCAGTTGAAATAGTTCATTGGCCGGGTAGCATTCCATTTCTCCAATGAGCGCCACGAGGGATGAGGGTGAATGAGAAAAGGCAGTCCTTGCCTTCCTTTCTCGAAAGCATTCCTTCTGCGAAAAGGGATGAAAAAGGGGGCGTAGGTGAAAACACAGGCATACAATGGCTGCAAAATGTGTCATGTTAAGTAAAACTTTCTACAACTGCATTTTTAAAACAAAATTATATTTTCAAGAAGTATACTCAGTGGTCATTAGTTTTTGTAAAAGTATTAAATGCGCATTGTACTAAAAAGAAGAAAGCATTAGAATAATAAAAATATTTTAATTAAGTAAGAGAAATCCTATTATCGCGATCAAAGCGAAATTTAGTACTTAAATATTTCGGTGTTAATTTATATATATATATATATATTCAATTCTACAAATCGAGCTCTTTTTCAGTCTTGAAACTCAATTATGAATTAACAGAACTAAAATATCACATATTAAATTGCAATTTAATAATATTGATGCTAACAAAATATTTTAGATATTTGTTAAAAATATTCTAAAACTTTAAGTATTATACGTTTTATCGAATCTAATTTTCGCAAGAGAAATAACAATATACAGCTGGAGAGAACGCGCGCGTTCAAACGTAAAGAACACAAAGTTTGGTAATCGTAAAAATATTCTACCTCTCTATATCAGCTCTGTTCTTTCCGCGTGTATATGCTTATCTGCTGCGCTGATCACCCTGTTACGGTTTACATATAGCGAAGCATGTGAAATTAACGAAACAAGAAGCAGCTTATTTTTTTGCGCGGAGTTTACGAATACGGCGTTGTTATTTTTAGTATTTATTGCAATAGTCTTTCGTATAGATTGCTAAATTGCCTAAATATAGAAGAAATATTTCTGAAAGTAACATTTTTTTTATATGATATCATTGTTCTAAAAAATTATATACATTGTTTCTAAAAAATTATATACATATACTATTTATATATACAGATTTATAATATCATATCTGAATGTTTACATCATTATACAGAATTATGAATTTCGTCGTCTGAACAATTTTCAATTAATACTATTAATAATACCTAATTATAGAATTTAGAGACAAAAATATAGTTACATTTACGTTTATAATCCATATGATATATTTGATAAACTGTTTTATTATAAAAACACTAACACATTACAATTCAGTTGTTTTCAAGTAGAGACCAGAAAATACGCAAATATCAAACATTTACGTGCCTTAAATAATACACGAAGAATAAGTACTGGGATACGGTGATACGTAAGTATTCATCTTCCAACAACTCGAGAACGTTGCTCCCGATTTTGATTAGCTGACAATATATAGCTGACGGGCGCAACCGGTGAAAGGATTAGGCGGCTGCGTTTCCTAGAAAACTTTCCACGGGAGAATCAAAACGGAGTATCGGCTACGTGGAAGGCCATTAGTGCATTATGCAACGTAACGACGACGGAGAAGCCGCTCGTTGAGACCGGGGACGAAAGGAAAAAGGGGACGCCGATACGCCGTTTATCGTTATCGGGAGCGTGTGTCTTTACTCCTCCGCCCGCCGCGCAAAAGTCGCCAAACGAGAATACGACATAAGCATCGCTCCTATCGGTATAGCCCGCTCCTGTTTCCCCTGCGACGATTATGCGAACAACAAGCAGGACAGTTATTCCTCGCGGATATGATATCTCTTCTTTCCGCAAAAAGCGTGGAAAATTATGTCTGTTCCCCCCGACGATACACCGAAGTTTTATTACGCTTTAGATTTTTTGATCTTGAAAACTGTTACGTGTATTATTCATAACGATATCGAGTTATACTTACTGTCTACTTAGAGCGAATTTTCTATATTGTTTTTCTACTCTCGGTATAATTTTCTCTAATGTCAAATGTTCGATTTCTATCGTGTTGAAAAGACTGTTTCGTGATAAATTAAATTTTAATAAAGTAGTAGTTTCTATCGCATTCTTATTTTTTTTAAAAAGATGCGTTATTGTTCTAACACTTCTCATATCTATTGTTCTAAGACACTAGAAGTTCTCTTGCTCCCACGTTACCTCTGCGAATTGACGCGCGCTCTTCTCGTACTCGCGTAAGAGTTACTCTGTAACTGGCGTACTCCAACGCGTCATTAAACGGAGGATTCCCGAATCGTTTGCGGCGCGGCGAGGCCAATTTCGCCGTAACCGGCGAGCAGGTGGCCGTACGACGGTGGTGTAAACGTGGCGAAATGCCTCCTGGAGGCAACACAATAGCGGGTGTGCGTTGTTAGCGAGCATCGGCGAGCAGCGATTCCCCGCGTGTCGAATCGGCGCGACGCCGCGCCACGCCACGCCGGTTTCCTACTCGGCGAAAAAGGAAAACCGAGATCACGTGGCATGTGGAGTGAAAGTGCGAGGAACGGAGAGCTAACACAAGGCCTGGCTGGATGCGCCTTGGTTAACGATCGGCGTGGCCAATAAGATGTAAGGGCCCGCTCATCGGTCATAATGTATCGCGAGCGCGCGTTGCGAAAATCTCGCGAAAATCGCCGAGTTATCCGGCGCGCGCGCGGAACTGTCGCAATCGCGATCTCGAATTTCGCGTACGGATAATTCGCAATTGCGTCGTCGCGAAATGCGCCTTGATCGGGTAAATAAGGTCGGCGCGTAACGACGTGATTGCGTTAGCGAATCCGATCCGCTTTGGATGGACGATGATACCGCGAGATCTCGTGCGAGAAAACAGAGTGTTTGATCTACGCGGATAGAACGCACGATAATCACGCGTGTCGTAATGATAATTGAGTTATAAACTGTACGTTCCCAGATGCACAGAGACGCTTACCGCAATTATGCTAATTGAATGCCGTGGAGAAAGGAAGCTCGAATCTGCGACGTGTTATAGCGCACTTACTGTGCGAAATACCAAGAAGAATGCACTTATTGTCTTGTTACTGTCACTTTGATCAATCTTTATCGTTACTTTTATTAGCCTTCTATTTTCGTATAGTTGTATTTTGTTTACAGAAATTGTTACGTATGTAAATTATTGTAAACAGTTTAAGAGAACTTGATATACCTTCATTTTGCAATTTTGATTGCGCACTCGCGATAGGCATCTTATCTTCAGTTTTAGAAAATACCTAGTAGAAAAAAAAAACAGGGAAAATACAAGAAGCGCGTCCCTGCGCGCAAGCGAGCAGCGATATTTACATAACAATCGCGGATCACGTAACCGTCTTTTGCCTTCTCCCGTAGTTGACGTGTGCGTCTGCCGGTTTATCTGTAGGTGTCGCGTACCAATACTCCGTATATACGCGACTTGGAAAGTCGAGTAAACGCTTCCTCTTGCGCGAATCGCAATTTCAGCGCGATACAATCGAAAGTACCAGTTTCAAATGAGAGGCAGCAAAAAAAGAAGCGCGAATACGATAACTTTTTATAATTGCATTTAGTAATTACCGAGATAATTACCTACTAACTTTTAATGTAATCATGAATTCTTAATACAGTCTTGCGACAATTGATAACTATCTGTAATTTTTATTTAATATTTAATATGCAGTATGAATTTTTAGCATTTTGGAAAGCAATTAAGAAACAGAAAATTGCCGTTTCTCTCTTTGTTGTTCCATATACGTCGCTTATTTATTATTACAACGACACAACTTAGAAAATAAAATTTTCTAAGAAATGAGTTTGAATTTTTTGAATTATCAAAATTTGTATTATTAATTTTGAAATGTAAATTTGTAATATCTGATTGTATAGAAATAAAAGTGGTTTTTTAAAACTATTTTTATTTCTATATGTTTTTTATGTTTTTGTTAATTTTCTGTAAGCTACTCCAAATTACAATTATATCGTTGTAACAAATGAGCGATTAGCATTTAATTTTTTAGTGTTCGAAATTGACATAAAACGGTTGCAGAGAACGCACTTTATTAGAATTATAATTGACATTCTTCAAAGTATCGAATTATATATACAACACATATATTGTGACATAAATGCACACAATACAACGCATACATACACGTTAGTACTTATTTTAACAATCTGATTAATAATAGTTTAGTTTCAAATACGCGATTATATAGATAAGAATGTGATTATCGGTTTTAATTGCGTTATAGCGTGATGAAGTGGCAAAACACTTTGGATGAGCTATGCGAACAAAGTCGACTATTCGTGGCGTGTGAACTTGAACTTGAGATCATTCCACTTAACGCAAACGTAAGGCCGAGTACGTAATACATAGGTACGACACAGTAGATAAGGACTAATCGCGTAGACAAAAATTGCTGAAGTTCAAATTTGCAATTATTGTATCGTCATGCTGAAATAAATGATCATAAATATTCTGCTGTCAGAGAAAATATGTTACATTTCTACACTACATACAGGAAAAAAATTTCCTGAATCTAATATTTTCTTGAATAGAGTACTAAGTAAACATTTCTTTATTGCAAATAAATATTGACTGAACGTAAACATATATTATTCGATTTAAGTATTAATTTCTTTTTTGAATAATTTAAATAAATTTATTTGCAGTAAAAAAATGTTTACTAAATACTATTTTTAAAAAATGTTACTTAGACTTTTAGGAAATTTTTTTTTCAGTGTATGAACACACGTTTTTGGTAGCAAATTACATTTTTTTATTCAAAGTTATTGAATATACATAATATATATGATACATAATTATTACTAAACATTACAAAAATTTGTTATGTATAAAAATGAAATTTTTTAATCATTTATTTGGGTCTATAGTTTATTTTAATATTTTACCTTTTTTAGAAATTATTGGATCAATTATTTATTTTTAAAGACATATTTTCGTAATTAATAACATAATATCTATCATGAAAAGAAAGGACAGTTGGTCAAGGACTCTGAATGTAATAGTGACACACGCAGTATATGTGTGTGTATGTGTGTGTCGAGAGATGTATACGTATTGTGATATAGGAGCAGAAATCAATAATCTATGATAGGATAATAGAAGCCTAAGTCATATCCCTATTCCATATCTCACGTAAAAACTTTAATACTTTCTATTATTATGACTTGCGTAAGAATATCGCTATAATACTTGATTAAAAGTATTAAAGATAAAAGATCTAAAAATTAAGAATTACTTATTTTTATATAATTGATCAAAGTGTTCTATTCTAATTGCATCAAGATTCTACTTGGTCATATGAGATAGATAATGTATGCTCTGAATATATTGGACTCGCGCAAGAACATCATTAAGTTCTTTTCCCGTGTTCGATCCATCACGAGCGACCTGGCGTTCTTAAAAGAAATTAGAATATCGTGGCACCGCAACTCGGCGAAGCCGTTTCTAGCCACCAATCGGGGACATGTTCAGGGATAGGGATGACGGGAGGGCGCGAGGGCTTTCCAAGGATATTAGGTGTCCGAGCAGTCCCGGGAACGATTCATCGACGTCTGGTGGAAAGGGGTGGCCGGCTCGAAAGAAAGAGTAGGTGGAGGGCGCCCGAACAACAATCGGGCGGTTGCTGCCCGAGGATAAAATTGATTCCCGCATGTGTGGCGCATCAATGGCTCCAAACAAATCGTCAAAGTGATTTTATGTTGTGGCCGGTATCGCGATGGCAACCGACCCGGCCGCCATGGTAACGCCGCTGGCTCATTCGGGGTCTCTAATTCACAAACCTACGGACGCGTCCGTACAAAAGCGCCCCGTTTGAGATATTCCGTAGAACGGCGCGTAAACTCATGCCGCTTTCGACTCGTGGCGGAAGGAGGTCGAAGGGTGCGAGGGAAACCGGCGAAAAAGGGGCGTTTGAGATCAGAGGGTGAGAGAGAGGGTAAGAGAGGGTGCGAGATACATGTGGGTGGAAAGGGGAGAGCCCCGGAGAGTCGCTCCAAGTGGAAAGAGAGGGCGGAGGAAAAAAAAGGAGAGCGAGCTGCTACACCCCACGTGTGTTTCTCCACGAGTCGCCATGGCGACCCTTTGGCGTTCGTTACAGTAATGGGTTGGGAGAACACAGCGGCCGGGAGGCGCTCGAGTCTCCCACGCTTGTCGGGGACACCTGCCTTAACGATTATCCTGTTGAAAGAAGGAGAAACGTCTCTATCAGACGAGATTTTGCCGATTCTGTTGTACCGACAACAACTGATTTTTAGTACTCGTAATCTCGCGTCTTTACAGTGTGTATAGTCTTTAATGGATACTTTAGTCTTTTAAACGAGCGTTTGATTGATACGAAAGATTGTTTCACGTTAGCCCTGTCATTAACAAACTGAAAATAATCCGTTAAACATGTATAGGACAACTAAGCACCTCCCGTTTCATCCATGTATTCCTTCGTGAATTTGGAATCGACTTTTCCTCGACAATAAATAAAACCTGATTGCAATCGCTATAATAAGTTCACGTAGCATTGTTGAAACACGTGTACTCTGAGCAGCTAACTTGCGTGAGGAAAGTTTTCTCTGCTTCTAATGAAATTCTGCGGTTACGAGAGAGATTATCTTACATCAAAAATTTCTAATTGTATATTATAATTATTGTCATAGATAAATCAGGTTATTAGATAATAATTTCAATTGAGCGGCTAATTGTATAACAAAGCATGGATTATCATATCGAATTTTACTAAAATTTTCTGTAACATTTATAATCGGATAATTGCTACTCAATTAGTTCTTTAAGGCTAGGACGATCTTTTATCACCTCATAATATTTAATAGCCTGAATGTTTTTTACAGACATCTTCAAGTGGCACGTGCGAAAATCTATGATCAAAATAGCAACACGAAAATCTCGCGTGACAATATTTATCTGAAATCGCTGACTGCTGACGTTATAACCGAAACGTGAGCTCGTGCAAGAAATTGTCGGAAGATAACTTCTCACGCATCACATTGCTTAGACTGTAAAAATCGCTTTTTTTCTCCTCGTGCCAATAATAAATATCGGTGGAAACATTTATGTCGCGTTTTAATGCAGGGTCTCAAATGTACATTAGAATCATAGAATATTTGTATTGAATAATATTTTGTTTGTATAATTGAATTTATTTAATTATATGTGACTCTGTAATAAAGTTATCACTCTCTTGCAAATCTACAAAAAATAAAAGCATAAAAACATAATTTATTTTGTAATCGATTTTAACTAATTAAGATAAACTAAACTATACTAAATTGAGTATATTTATGCCTGCTTCCACCAATATAGATTAACTTTAATTAGACCAGTTATATATTCACACCTTTTTCTTTTTTTTTGTATACCATTAAAATATAAGCATTTGTGTTCTAATGTCCATTTCCATCAATTAACTTTAATTTCTTTGTTCTTATTTTTTATATTTTTAAAATCAGAATTGCAAAATAAAAAAAGGTTATGCAAGAATCAAAAAACTAATGCGCAGAAATTAATGGGCAAAAATATTGGGTTAGCAAATCAGTTCATTCAGTTTTATTAGCTTAAAAGTGTACAATATTTTTATTAAAAATGAACGAAATTGCATATTTCGACTCACAATTTTGAATCATTCTCAGATCGCAGGAACAGCAGAAGACGAGATTATAAAGAAAATTAAGGCGTTTGTTGGCGAAGGGTCATTTTCCGAATGTAATAGATTTTGAAAAATCGCGTGAAGAAAACTTCTAGATGTATATTAAAAACTGTGTATAAATGAGCAGAAATGGTTATAAAAGCGCAGTCAAGATTTAAAAGACGTAAAATCAAAAGAACATTCAACGTATGAAAATAAATGATATCAAAATAAGATTGAAAGAAGTATTCATTCTAATAAAAAAAATAAAAAGAGCTTACACGTCAACAATTATAGTTAAAACGTTAAAATCAAGAAATGGGTCGAGATGAAAAACGAATATATAGAATTAGAAAAAGATGAAAAATATGTTGTATTGTACTGAAAACATACAACAATATTTCTGGTTGAAAATAAACAAATCAGAATAATTTTGATTAAATTTATTAGAATTCTAATTGTGATAACCGGAATTCTGGTTGATACAATAATTCTAATAAAATTTACTAGAATTCGTATTTTTACTAGAATAATTCTATCAATCAGAATTCTAGTTATCTCATCTAGAATTCTAGTAGAGTGTTATTTAACCAGAAAATTATGATTCGTCCATTTTTTACTAGAATTATTATTCAATAATCATCATTTTTCTTGTCAGTATGAGATTAAAGTTAATTCACATTAATGGAAACGGACATTAGAATACAACTGTTTATATTTTATAGTATAATAGTATAGAAGAAAAAGAAGGAAAACGAGTCAATTATAACCGGCTGTAATTAATACGTATATAATATATTTTGCGCTTCAAGCCCTTTAATTATCTTGAGGTTTCCAATTTACCTGTCCTATCTCTCCCTTAGATCTCATTCACTATCGACGTAATCACTTAAAACGTTCGAGCATTCTGATCTCAACGCGACGCAAATAACATTAGCATATCATCAACCACCGTTACGCATTGCTTCCTGACGTCGGCTGCTCGCGATTACGTTCAAACGAAGCGGCAGTACGAGGTGGATTCACAGTTGACCAAAGTGGAACGACGTCTCAGCAGGCACGCGAAATGTCGGCTTCCG
>NW_017256500.1:2140615-2171075 GCF_001594055.1 Mycetomoellerius zeteki
GACGCGATCATTCACCACCTCTCGATTTCTCGTTATATCTGTATTCCTTCCTTTTTTTTCTTTCGTGCGACAATGTGACGCTGCCATTTCTTGTTGTGAGTTCGGTTCGGCCTTTCCCACACGTGGGATTGTTTGCGATGACCTCTGACTTCTTTCGGTGCGCACGTCGCAACATCATCGTTACATTCACGCAAATAGCCGCTCGATGCTCGAGGCTAATCAGGACGGGACTCGCTGCTCTTCCTCTGCCCCTGCCTTATGAATCCGTATGAATATTAATCAGCGATCATTCATTGATCTTCGGGGTCATCAGAATGATCTCTACGTTACTGATTAACGCCACGCGAAAGTCAATGTCTTCGATTTTTACATCAGGTCGTCAAGGGAAAATTTTCATTTAATATATATTTTTATTTTTTATTTTATATCATATATCGTTACAACAATCGTAGTAATTGTAAGTATACAAAGAATGTATTGTACAATAGAAATATAGCACATTAATTTTTACAGGAAACATAAATATTAATTATAAATGTTGCATACACAACACTTTTTCAATTTATTAATAATATTTTTACTTATATATATATATATCTAACATTTTGAGATTAAATTTTTAATTAATCAAATTAACTTTCTATAAGTTCTATTTTTGTTTTTGTGAATTTTTATGTTTTTCGAGAAACTCTTTTTTTAATTATACATTTATGTATACATAGAGGGTGAATATCATGCATCTGTGTGAATACGTAGTATTTAAAGATCAAGCGTATGCAAAACAGTCTGTTACCACGCAGATAGTTTGTCGCGTCACAGGGCAGCACACCGGACGTTCGGTCTGCAAATTTATGTTAATCGGAACGTATCAGTAGTTCTGGAAGCTTAAACAGACCAACGACGACGCTCGGTTTTGCTTTGTTTCAGTGAATAACAATAAGATGCGTAAATACTGCGAAGCTGCGAACATTTCATGTTTACGATGGCGTAATTTGTAATTTGTAATTTTCATTTCAAGAGAAAATTTTCACTCTGATAATTATTTTAAAAAATAAATATTCTAATGTCACTTAAAAATAGAGAGATAGTCGCCTTATAATATAACTCTAATCAATGTGCACAGATCAACAGTGAATTTCAGTTTGATTAAAACAGATAGAAAATAAAATATAATAAAGCACTTTTTCTTTGAAAGGTTTGTCTACAATTGCTACTAAATTATAGACGTTTAAAAAATTAACGTTACGCCTTTGAAATCATATTATGTAAAAAATACGTTTTATGTTCGAAGTTTTTCTTATATTAAAAAACGAGATGTCCATACAGCACACATTGTCTTTTTATATTCTTGAAAAAGAGTGGCATCAGAGTTTTCTTGTATGAAAATCACTCCAAAAAATTTAGAGATTTGAAAGACATTTTACATGTTACTCTCCTAAAAGATGAAAGCAAAGGTTATTGTTCGTGGACCATAAAACATCATTTCACATTTCAGAAAAAAAACATCTGGAAGTATTTATAGTAAATATATTCTCTCATATGCTTTAGACTTTAGACATTAATAATAAAAGGACTTTTAAAAGATATATACCTGCTTCTTTTGAAAAGTATCTCAGAAAACTTTCATCTGCCGGCTAATTGTTTCATATTCTAGAAACGTCTGCCAATATTTTAAAAAACTTTAACGTAAATTCTATAAAGAATTCTTCGTGAATACTTCATGCGCGTCAGTATTAACATTATTTAAACATTATTTAAATTTTTTTGCGTCATATTTTTTTGCGATATGCTTAGAGTCTATTTTAGAAAAGAGTCTAATTTAAAAATATAAGAAAGAACTCATTTGAGATTAATTATAATCGTTTAAGTTTAAAAAAATATTTAACACACGAAACAGTACAAGTTTGTAATGTAAGAACTGGCTATGGACCATTCTCGCAATTCACACGCTTTCGTCGACCTTCGGATTTAATCTGATGCTGTCACCGTTTCAAACGAAAGATTTAATACAGGTAAACAAAATCCATGGGAGAGAGATCTTCGAGATCCTAAAAAGGGGTTGCGATTTTAATTCCGAGATCGTCAAGTGACCCAACCAAATGGTCAATTTCTCTAATATTCCCATGGACGCTGGCTACCTGAGGAAAAGATCTTTCTCGTTCACAAAGTGGCCGGCAATGAAAATTTACCTGGACAATGTCCGCGTGGCGAAAAAGAGGGAGAGAAAAGGAGAAGAGAACCTATTTAAATCAGGTCAAAAAAATCCGTTAGGCATAAGCAACCTTCTTCGTGTCCAGCTCGATGTGTCTAACGAATGGACAGTGGCGGTACGCGCGATAGCGGTATGGGAAAACTATGCTCTAATAGATCCTCGGACATGGTCGGCCGTGACGGCCGTTGAGGGATGCATTAAGGTGTCCTTACACCTGGACAAAGCTACCGCTCGATATTGATATTCCTTGCTGTCCGGTACGCTTTCGTAAACTGGAGCAACGGACAACGTTCCCCCAGCGTAGTCGACTAACCGCAGTTATATCAAGCCGTTAACCAACGTCTAATAGGAAAGAAAGAATTTTTTTTTAAATATTATTATTTAACTTGAAAATTTTGCCAATGAATAATATCAACATAATAATTTTGAATCAACAAGTAGAAAATAGTGTATTTACATTAACGTATATTCTTTAATCCTTGTTAAACTGCTGAAAAAGGTTCTCATATATAAAATTCTCGATAAAAACGAATTGCAATTGATATAGGAATGATTTAATTCATAATATTGTAATTTAATCCAAAAAATGTTAAAAAATTTTGTTTCAAGTAACAGATGACAAGCGATGACATCTGAATTATGCAAGTTGCTCGACGCGGGCATGATGGGTTTGTGACCGTTAAAATATCCCGCCTCGATAAATTTCCGTTGGTCAAGCTTGACATTAACTAGAGCAACGCATATATGGCCCCACCACTTTCTTTAGAGACCAGTAAGGATTGGGTCAGCAAATACTACGAATTATTTTTTATCTAAACTGGTATAGTACAGAGTAACGTCTAGGACACATATTCACGACGCACCAGCAACTCTAATCATATCAAACACGTTTGCAGTAGGCATTCGTTGGCATCGATCGAAACGTATTTTTTAAAAAATAGAAATAGAGATAAATCTATCAACCTCTACAGGCCCTGATGGATTTATTTTCTGCACACCTAGAAAATTTGTTCATATATTCTTAATATATTGATCTTGCATACCAATCTCCGCGCTTTTACTTGTCATTCTTTCTTAACAATTTCATCGTTTTTACCTATTTCCGTCATCTGTCACAACATGTAAACGAAGAGTTGAAATAGGTACTTCAGTAAAAGTTTATCGTAGCTTATTAAGAGCTATACTATATAGTCATATATTCTGCATTATTCAATACAACAAGACTGGAAATGGTATAATATGGTCATTATGAAACAAAACAAAAGTAAGACACCAGGAACAGTACTGATATTGTGCTGAAGAAAGATTATCGAGAAGGCTTTCGTCCTTGAGGAAATCGAAAATATACTGCACTTTTAATTAGCCGAAATTCAATGCAATCATGTCAATGAAAAAAGCTTATTTACGTCATTTATATTTGAATGTCATTTGCTGCGATAGTAAACGAACACTAGAAATAAATAAAATATTAGTACGTACTAATTCCGATACTTAATTGTTTTAATCTAAATTAATCTAAATTTTTCGAAATATCTTAGATCTCTCTGCAGATAAAAGTGAAGTAACGTTAAATAAAAAGTCAAATAGAAATATACATATGTGTGTGTATATATGAATATAGTATAAATTCGTATCGCGCGCGCTGTAAGTTTTGCCGGATAATAGAGGAAGCACGAGTTACACATATCTCTATTATTATTACGCGAGGTCGTTAAAAACGACTCTCATAAGAGCTGTAAAACTGCTGTCACTATTTTTACTTCTCTCGTAAAACGGTTCGCTCGATAAAAGAGACTTGTGCTACCGTTATATAACAATATATGCGGTCACGGAGGTTTTTTTATCATTCGAAGGATATTTATGAGGCTCTCATCGATGGCGCCGACTGCGTCTCAATTTATCAGTAGCACCACTTCGTTAGAGAAAATAAAAAAGACGTGTGAAAAGAATTTGTGATTGGATTTGTGATCGTAGAGAAAAAGATTTGTCTCCAACAGACTGCAATTTCTTTTTGCCCTGATGAAGTGAACTGCAATGTTCACGAAACGTTGGCATTCTGAGAATGGATTTGAACACGGAGATAACTCTCGAAACGCATAATTTCTACATAGAAAGTGTCCGTGGAAGCCTCAAGAGTAATATATATTCTATTTTTAATTTAAATTTTACTAAATCTAAATTTATTCTAAATATATGTACACGCATCACTAAGAAATCCATTTAGTTGAATCAATTAATTTCTTGTTCAGATATGAGCAAACAAATTCTTGGTTGATGCAATAAAATAATTTAATTGAAGCAAAAAGGATTTGATTATTTTAACATTTTACTTGTTTCTGATAAACAACTCAGATGTCAATGTTTATCAGAGAGAAACAAGTAAAATGTTACAATAACCAAATGTTTGGTTCAACTAAATTATTTTATTGCATTAATCAAGAATTTGTTTGCCCATATTTAAACAAGAAATTAATTGATTCAATTAAATGGGTTTTTTAGTGTATATAGATAATATTTAAAACATGCATAATTAAATTTGTCTGTGTTTGCAAATTGAATATACAATCTATACATACCGAATATGTATGTAACTAGGCTTCAGAAACTAGTATGTTGATACATCAGGTTCATCTTTATATGAAAATTGGTAACATCGGAATAGTAACGGTCAACAGTCTTCGCCCAGAAACTCTCTGATTAGTGCAAATATTCAAATATCGCCGAGCAGATTTTAACGGAAATGGTACCGTCAAAGAACACGTGCATCATATTTTATCGTTGAGCTTTCCTCAAGCCGCGCCCAGTGAACTCAAGGCCTGCCTAGGATAAGGACATTTTAGATCGACCCACAAAAAGGGTTATGTACCTGCATGACCCCGACGGTTGTCGCCCCGCGATTCCGGCCGAGCGCCCGTTCTGACCTGCGAACCTGAAGATCGCTCTTGTCCACAATCCCTTTAATTCGCAAGGATCAAACTGATCCCAAGGGAATCAGGTTTTCCACATAACCCTCGTAACGAACAGGTAGACGCATACGAGATATCAGTATGATCCCGTAGGAGCGTGCAGGTATACGACCTTTGACGCACTGGACCTTCCCCTTCCGTAACCCTGATTCATCTGGTCATGAGGGTAGACCGGTCTGAGATTGGCCCACGGCCGGTATTCTAAATGTCTGATATGCGTTTAATTTTACAGAACGTTAAAGAAAATAATAAAATTATGTATTCAGGAGATAACACACTGAAAGAAAAAATTTGTTGAATTTGGAACTATAATTACATTTTACTATAATTAATAATTATTACTGCTATGTTAGTAATAATAATTATGTGTATAGTTTTATCAACAAATATACATACAGTTATTATATAATGCCAACCAGAAAATGATTATAATTTAATTAAAATTTATAGTGATTGCAACTACTTTTGTAATAATAGCTATAATTATAGTCATTTTCGGTTGACAACTATACATATTTGTTGATAGAATTATACACATAATTATTATTATTAACATTACAACAGTAATAAGCGTAATTATAGTAACAAGTAATTACAGTTATAAATACCAAAAATTTTTCTCTTGGTGCATAAGGACGATTCAAATAGTTTTATTGTAATGTGATTAATATATAAATAATGTATATAACATAACATAATATAACAATATATATATAACATAATATAACAATATTATTCTTAATAAGAAAATGTAATATAAATGGAAAACTTAAATTTATTTATTTTAAATTTATTTATTGCTTATTTATTTTTAATTTTATATATTACAATCTACTATTTGTAATTATTCTATTAATAGTTAGTAAAGGTTTGTTTTTGGTAAGAAAAACAAATTGCTAATGTGAGCCAACGCAATTATTAGTATGTAAAAATAATATATTATAAAGATTATATTATAAAGACGCTTAAATATAAAATACATAATATGCAAACATTTCGACACAATACAAACAATAACCCTTATTGCTAGTTTGGGATTATAAGGTTTTTTAATTTCTTTGTGTTTGTCATTATACTCTGAGGTCCGGAATTTTGGACTCATAACTTTCACTTGACCCTCAACGTTTTAACTTATGATTATTGCTACTTTGACTACGTTTATTTGGTTGTCCAACTTGATCATTGTCATCATGGAGAAGAATCCGTATACCTATCTCATCACTATACAAGTATTTATTTGTACCACATTGAAGAGGACTCAATCTAAGGGTCAAAACATTTACTTATTGTACATTTTATATATATATATTTAAATATTTAATCTTTATAATATATTATTTTTTCGCATTAATAACTGTCGGCTCACATTGGCAATTTGTGCTTCTTTTGATTTGTTCTTGTAGCCATAACTTTTTGTTTATTTGTAATTTCATTATTTATAATTTAGTAAAAAGTGATTAATGAATATTTTAATTTTAATATAGTAAAGATAAATATTTATATTTATTTAGATCTAAAAGACACTGGCAGGAATGTTGTTAAATTAATTCAAGCAATTTTTTAAATGAAAATATAACAAGATTGCGAAAGAAAAGAATTTCTGGGAGAGTTTTGTCATGTAGTTAAAGCTGTCCGTCTTTAGTAGCGAGTCGAGGTTTAATGTCTCTCATCGACCGGACGTGTGTTCGGTTGAAACGTAAAGAAAAAGAAGGAGAAAATAAAGACAATTTCCGGCTGTCCGATGGAAGGACGCGCTTTGATTTGTTTTTGTAGTGTTTGCGGGACCAAGGCGCAGAAACAGGGTCTTGATAGAATAATAAGGGTTGCGCCTGAAAAAAGGTGTGAAATTTCTGCTCATCAGAATTCAAAAAGTAGTTTCGAATTACAAAAAATATATGTCAACTCTATGCGAGTAAAAAAAATTTTAATATATCTATGATATTTTTTGTATTTCTATATAATTCTATAAGTAAAATACGAGTTTTAATATTCTCTCGTTTATTTTTTTGCTTGATTATATTGTTTTAATATGTGTGTGATGCACGCCAATTTGATATTTTCTTAAAATCTTGAATATCTACAAAAATCATTTTGTTTTCGAGATAGATTATATTTTTATATCAAATTTTTTGTTTAATTTTCTTAATTTGATTACCTGAAATTAAAACAAAAAATGTATGTATCTATGTTTCCTTTTTGTCTTTTATAAAAACGTAATTGTTAAAATTTTAATATCGTCGGGTATCTATTTCTTGGAATAAAATGTTGGTTTAAAAATATACGGTTGAATAATTATTTAATAAGAGTTATCTCTGCTCTGCCGTAAGATGAAAGAATCAGAGAACGGACGAAGCGGGAGGCTGCGCAAGCGTGACATGCTTGCTCTCTATTGGCTTCGATATGTCGACCAATGAAAGTAGAGATGTCCCTACTATGCCAAGATCTCCGTCAGTGGTCCAGCCTTCATCTGGTCTCAATTGCACTATATCAATATGATATATTGCTTTCATTATTATCATATTTCAGTTTTTCGTGAAATGAAAAAATATCTTTTTCTGCATTCGTGAGGTTAATTACCAATATTTTGATTTGTGCTTTAATAAATAATTTTTTTATGTAGTCCTGTTGATTCTCGGATTTAATAAATTACGTAACGTTTTACCACTACAATCGATTGTAATATATATATCTTTTTATAAGATTATTGCATATTTTATTTACTTAAAGATATACGCTTTATTTAAACATACGCTCTTTACATTTTTTTTACTTGAGATCCTGTTCATTTTGACTTTCAAATTAAATGGATTGATTATGCATTGATGCATACCTATTCCTATATTTTCTATAATATTTAAATAATTATTATGCCATTAATTATAGATTATTATAGATTATGTTAAACGAATAAAGAGGAGAGAGTTAATCTTCTGTGTGCCGTTAAGTTGTGTATTCTGTTTACGAGCGATACCGATTTTCAACGAGTTGCCAGTATGAATAATGTATTCGTGGAGGATTTGAGACGACTTTACGTAGAAGATTGACATGCGTGCACCTTTGCATATTGCGCTTCTTCGATGACCTTACTTGCTAATGAAGCGCTCATCGGTGCCGAGGCAGTACGAAGTCTCTTTATCACGCTAGGCGATAAGGCAAAAAGTATCAATGGTCAGATGTCATTTATGGTAATTCGCAAGCTGCCGTCGGCATTTGCTCTTGAACAGCAAAAAAATTTTTCGCGTTGCAAGAGCAAACTTTTTCGCATTATAAAAATAAAAGTAGCATGAGAAATGTTTGCATAATAAAGACGTTAAGAATACCTCGAACATAACATTACTACTTATATATTTTTTCTAGTAAATATAAATGATAATTTTTGCATAATTATTAATGTTGATACTCTCAAGCTGAAAAACGTTTGAAAAAGTGATTTTCATTTTAAATCGAAACTACCTAAATTTTTCGTGATATAAAGTCTCTTTCAGAGTAAAATTCCATCAAATTTATAAAACTATTTAATATATTCGATAACTTATAAAAGTATTTAATGATATTCGAGACACAGTTATTCTTATTAAATAATTTCTTTATAATAATTTTTCCGAATATGCCTAAGTGATGATTTGAAATATTCGCGCTCAGTCAGCCCGGGATACATAAGTCATCATGATCTAGAATTCAGCACGCACTATTTTACATGCAGAGAGACACAATGACTTTCAGTCGTATAATTGCCGCGTAAATAATGGTTGACCGCGCTTATCGTCGCGATGATAATAATGCGAAGGATGACGGTGCTACTCGATACCATCCATTCTTCTAAAACCCTCTTGTTTTAAGCAAGATGGTAAAAGAAAATGAAAAGCTTGTAGTAGTAAACTTAAATGTGCATTTGTATTAGTAAGATAAGGCATATATCGGTACATACTTATTATATACATCAGTATATATTATATAATGTATATATTATAATATTATATTATCGATTTAATACGAGATGGCACATAATATTTTTCCATATCTAGTGTGTCTCTATATACATGTACACGGTTATATATATTTATAAATATATGAATGCGAATAACAACGTGAAATTATACACAAGTAATTGAAGAGTGATGTATATAATATATAATAATTAATAAATTAAAAATTTATATTGAAATATTAGCACCTGAAATAGTTTTTGATATTGAAGAAATATCTTGTAAAAACTGTATTTTTCTGAATATAAAAGAAATTGTCTGATGATAATTAAAAACAGTTTCAGTTAAACATTAAGTTTTTCAAGGAATTTCTCAAGGCAATATTATCGCCGAACTTTGCAATGTTTTCCTCGAGAGCTGCTAGTATTGTTAACGAGGTACGTTGTTCCAACGATAAATGCATAAACAAGCATAAGTGGACGAGTTTGCTGGTAATCAAGTCTCCCATTGGTGGTCTTACTAATGGCTTGTTCTGCGTATCTACTTAGCCTTAGCAATTACATGAAAAACTTGCAACCTTCTAATAATATATTTTTCGATATATTGTTAACATAAAAACACGGTCGAAATTTTCTCTCCATCTCTTAAAAAAAGATGGAGTTGGCATATATCAAATTATATTTTAATACTTTAAGATTCGAGATCGGATCTTCATGTTACTAATATTAATTTAAAAACTTCTGATGACTTATATAAGATCGACAATATATTATAATTCTCTGTTGTTAGATGTTAATGGTTATAGTAGTAATGATAAATTTTTTGCGTAAAGTAAAATAAAATTGACAGTAACATTAATATAGTCAGTTCAATACGGAGATAAATATGTAATTCAAATATAATTTATGAGAAACATCAACGTTATCAAAGTTAATTTGTAAATGATAATATTGCGATAGTAATGTGCAATGAACGTCATACGGAAACTTTGTAATTGTCCTTCGATCTTTACGAATTTTATTATTTTTAAATGATACCATAATACACATAATAGATTAATAACATAACTTAAAGAGTACACGATAAAATTTGAATGCAAATTTTATTTGTTGTTTCGGTAGATTGCTGAGTTTTACTCTAGATGCTTTCCATCAAAGTTTGCATAGTACCTTCCGAGATCAAATTAGAAGTTGAGAACCATTTTTTTAAATTGTTAATGGTGTTTGCTTCTTTAGCTTCTTCAAGTTTTATACTTTACCTGTGTTTCGATTAGGCGAAGCTCTGGAAAGTCTTGGAAGGATTATGATCCTTTCAAATTCGATCAAAATACTATAAAGACACATTAAGTTCTTTTATAAAAGACACCAGATGTTTTTCGAGACGTTCTTTGATAGATTTGCTGATTTATTTGTGGTACCATTTGACAAAACTCCAATTTTCCTTACCACAGCTGCAAAAAATTTGTCAAGAATTTTGGAAATTTAGACTTCTTTTTAAATTTGTTCAGAACATTCTTCTTACTCATTCCAGTATAATTGATTGGCAAATTCAAATGTTTCGCGAGTTTAGAGGAAGAGAAGGTTTGGATTTTCCATGTGTTAAGTCACAATTAATTTCCTCTTCTTTCAACGCTATTTTGAAAACTTAACAAATGGATTGATCCAACAAATGATACATATATAAATATATCCCTAACTTAGATTTGGGCTAAATTTGATAGTACTACCTATATTGTAAAAAATTACACTTATATACATATACGTCCAAATTTTATAGTGTAAAATCTTTTCTTTTTATTAGCAAAAATCATGATTATATTTTGTAGAATAATTAGACATAAAAATATTCGAATTATTCTCTAGACACTGATATAAAATTATCGTACATAGCATGGCATTATGTGAAATGTTATATCTTATTCGATAATATCATCGAAACTCATCAAACAATAAAGATATATTTTACAAGTAAAATTCACAATATTATCAGAATGGATTCATTGTATTAATGGAGCCTATTCTTATTGTGTATCACATTTGCCTTTAACAAATAAACGATCCGTTTTTGAAAGGTCGCGATCTTCAGTGTACTCATTTTTCACGTATATCCCTTCGGGATTATACCAGTCGGCACGTACGTTAAAAGACAACGGTTGTCGGAGAAAGGGGTTGGTCTCGGCATTAAAAAGAGTTGGCCCAGATTTAAGGGCAGGCTCTGGTCTACCATTGGCCGATAACTGGAGCGAGATCCAAGGGTGGATCTGATTCTCTATCTCACGTAGCTTCAAAGTATCGCCGGTCGCGAGCCGGGTCCTATAATTTGATTCGGAATTCTAGACTAACGGCCGCCGGGCACTTTGAATCTCCGATTATGGTAACTGGTACTTGGAATTCAGATCGTTTCTGGACACGGTCCAGGAATGTGCAAAGCGCTCACGTACGACGTAACGGTGAAACGATTGCGCGCCCAAGAGAAGAATCCCTCGCGATCGTTTCGAGTTTCCGCCAACGATCCGCGTAGCTTCACAGACGCGTATCCATTTCTCCTGGCAATTTTTTTGGCAGCGACATTTATCCTATCGATCGCAAGATCGAGTAGCGCGACGATGGCTCAACTGGAACAAAGATCGAATAATACGAAATGGGCGGCTCAGATAGAAAAGATGAGTGAGTATAAGACTCCGCATGATTTTTTTATGGGACACGTATGCTTGCGCTTATAGTACTTATTTAGTATTGTTGGAAATTGATTTTTTTTTTATGTTGGTAAATAAGTAGAAGTATGTTGCAATGAAATATGTCAAAGGCATAAATTATAAAAAAAAATTAGTATGTTAATTATATTTAAAACAATTTGTCACAATTAGATGCCATAATGGATAATTTATATTTAATCTGTTATTTATACTAATTTCATTTTTTTAGTAATGAATTTTTTTTTTAAATAAGCACTTCTGTCAGAAAGAAATAGAATTCTTTGATTTTTATCCATGCTTTTTGTTGGAAAATTTATTTTTAAAGTAAAAACAATATTTTTTTGTAAATATTTTTTGCTTGAATTTGAAACTGTGAGATTAAAAAATATTATTAGGCATCAAGATCTACTTTGACCGAATATAGCTGTGAATTTTCGCTTATTTGTGTTATTTTTATCAATTTTTTTATCTCTGACAGATTTAACTGATATGAATTAATGCGTTACTTTTTTAAATCTCTTCGTCCGTTCAGAATTTCTCGGTACAAATGTCTGTATCGTGAGCAATCGATATGCTTTCCTGATTCAGAATGAATTTTACCTATGACGGAATCGTGTAATCACATTGAATTTCCCAGATTTCCGACATTTGTGAGGAAAATACACTACTCCGTCAGAAAAATTTTTTTCATTCAGCTAAACAATTCTGTAAGCATTAATGTTTACTAAATTTTTTCAAATCCCAATAATTAAATTATCAAATTTTTTATCAATATTATCTCGTTTATCGTCATTTTAAGGGGTAGATTTTTTATACAGATTTTTTTACGTTGCATTTATATAAAATTTTTTATCATATAAATTCATCGAAATAACATTATTTTTTTAGGTAAGAAAGAAGATTTTTTAATGTTGCATTTGTATCGCTATTAGATATAAATGCAACAAACATCCTTTCTTATCTAATGAAATAGTACGATATTTAGGGAGTGTCAGCGGATCCGTACGTTAGAAAATTTCGCGATGAGTCATTGGGTACTCTCAAACCTTCGACAATATGTACGTGTCTCGATATGCGTGCAGACACGCACTCTGGAAAGCATATGATTCATCGAATGAAACTCACAATCAGGCAATCTGCATTAACAATGCACCGCCCGATTCTGAGAGCTCGCCATTTTTCCCTGCGTCCTCATCCTCCGCTTTCCTCATTTCGTTCTCTTCTTCTTCCTTCTCATTCTCTCGTCCCTCGGTATACCATCTACCGTTTCTGCACGATTGCCCCGTTAGACGCTGACATGGCCCGTGACCACGTACACCGATTACTGATATCGTTCGTGAACCGATTCGTTTGGAAATATATTTGAAAATCAGTCAATTCTTTTATTTGCGATTTATGCAGTGTTTTATTAAAAAAGTGATTTTTAAATAGAGATATATTATTATAGAATGAATATATCTCTATTTAAAGATTAATTTCTAAAACAAAATTGTTAATTTAATATCTCTCATAATTTGTTGACAGGCTACATTTTTTACTGCAAATTTTACGAAATTTATTACAAAAGTGTTAACAAATAATAAAAGTTCAAGTTAAATAAGATATTTTTAATACAAAAAAAAATAATATCAAAAATCTTATATATTGTATATTATACTCTTTAAAATAAAAAAAAATTCATGACAACACACACACACACACACACACACACACACATAATATATATATACAATAACAAGAGAAACTAATACAAGTACTTCTGCTTTATAAACAAGATTATTGTGCATTTGCACATTGCATATAATATATACTATTGAAAAAGATGATTCTATTGACTGACTGCTTCCTTAACAGCAATCAGATATTTCAAATGAAATAACCTGACTTTTCTTATTGTTAGATTGATTGTCGTAGTGAGAGACTATTTACGTGCCCTCATATTCGGATCGCGTTTCTTCTGTACGGAACAAGCAGACTTTTCGTGCAACCACTGAAGCATAAGAAAGTAAATATATATCAGGAGATAACGGGGTTCTCTCTCTTTATAGAGATGGAAGTCTGCTACATAAGATATTGACAAATACAAGTTGACATAATCCATTTTTTAAAATACATAAATATTATTATACATTTTTAATTGCTTTTTATTTTTTATATTCAAAAGAATATTTGAAGGATTGAAAAAAAAAATCATTTTTTGTAATTTTCTGCAAAAACTATAAACTCTTAAAAGAATATTTTTATTTAAATATACATATATATAATAATTAATAAATATTTTAGAAAAAAATATTTAATAATAATGTAAGTATAGAAATAGAAAGCTAATATCTCATAAATGGCAATGCTCCAACCCCAGGTATCCTGGCTTTATTATACATTATGCTTTCTATTAGTGTATCCAACATCGTTCTTTTATTCTTTTTCTGTAATTGTGAAAATTTCGTTTTGGATCGTTTCCCTGTTTCATAATCACAATGACGGCTTTCTTTGTTCAAGGGAAACATAAAAACGTTGGTCTTAAATTCAATTCATGTGGATTGTCAATGCTTATTATGGCGGCCTGACATTTCGAAATAACAATGGACCGATGTTGCAGCGTCACGACATTTGTAACAATACAATTTCGTTTACTTCCGTGTAAAAAAATTAACACGGAAATTTTATAGTTATACACTCTAAATTTCTTGGAGTGAGATTTCATAGTTACAAATGTCAAAATATATTTTTATTTATTTTTATGTCAAAGACTAATTTTGGGCTCACTTTCGAACAATAATTTCACTTTAGAATGGCTGTGAAAAATGGGGACCCGAAAGATTTTTTCCAGTTCGATTCTGGTGACGGTTTAATAAAACGTTGAATATTATGTGTTCCGGTTTCAGTTTCGATTATTTGACTAATGAAGAGAAAATATAAAAATTACGGTTTTTTAATGGTCTTTTTTCAGTTGTAACATATAACGCGTGGTAGAGAAGAAGTATAACATTTTTTTAATGACTTTTTTCTATATTTATTCTATTAAACTATATATATATTTATTTGTATCAAAATAATAA
The DNA here is from genome assembly GCF_001594055.1 of Mycetomoellerius zeteki. NCBI lineage: Eukaryota > Metazoa > Arthropoda > Insecta > Hymenoptera > Formicidae > Mycetomoellerius > Mycetomoellerius zeteki. The sequence continues at coordinate 2,155,474 of NW_017256500.1, forward strand.
AAAAGAAATCTATCTAATAATTCATCGGATTGTAGCATTTTATAATATCTAATACTGTTTTCTAAACTGCCGATGTTTTCAATTAAAAAACTAACTATTTTTTGATCAAGCAATATGTACTGCTCTGATTTTTTTCTTGTATTATTTGCTTCATTACATACTATATTATAACAATTCTATGTATTCTCGTAAAACAGTTAGAGACTTAGTATTCTAAACATAAGTGAAACACAGATGTTAAGGGAATAGTCACGTAAGGACATATACTTCGACATGTCGTCGTGAAGGTCAGGCTAGATTCCGTATCTGTACTTTCTTTACAGCCAAATTCCGTTTGTCTAAGCTTTTGTTTTTCGGATAATCAAATAAAAAACAATATAGAATGCATTAAAATACTTGATTGTTCAAAGTTTTATGATCTTCATGGCGATGAGATGTAGCAAAACTGTTGTGCAATTGCAATGATTCGAGATTCTTTATAATATAACAGACACACCTATAGCACTCTTTCATAAAAAGTCAATCTTGAGCAAAAATAGAAATTAGTCCTTTCTTTTATGATTTTGATTGAATATTAATGTCTTCTTTATTTTTACTCATTTATTATTCTTCAAATTTCCATTTGTTTATTTGCGTAATATCTATAATATTAACTATTGTTAGAGTATTACGACCGAAACCAACATAAATTAAAAGTAAAGCTCATAATTAATTCATATTGATGATAGTTCCACGTTCGTCTAAAAATAGGGGACACACAATGAGTAAAAATTACGTCCCATTCTAGTTACTATTAAAATAAACCATTAAGATTGTTTAATTGATCTAAAAAATATTTAAAAAATAATATTTTTACAATGTATTATTTTTTCACTTCTTAACGATAACAAATTTTTGTTAAGATATTATAAAATTTTCTTGTATAATGAAGCATAAATTTTTGATTTTGTATACAAATCTGTAATAATCTGTAATAAATTTGCAAATTACATTTTTATAAATTAATTTTTTCAAAATTATTTTATTTATTAATTAGTTACAAGATAAAAGTATGAAACTTAGAAATATTAAAAATACAGATGCAGAAACGATTTATTTTTAAATAAATATTTAATCTGCTTCTTTTTCAATATTTTCTTATTCCTATTTATTATTCTTTCATTAAAAATATTTGAGTAATAATAAAATATAAGTGTTTTTATAAAATATTGATTCAATGATATTATATTATATTATCAAACTCAAACAAAGTCCACAAATATTGATACATTCTCTAAAATCCTTATTATCAGATTTTATACTAAATTTTACAGATTTAGGTTTATATTTGTACCTTTTTCTCTCTCTCTCACTTTTATCAATAAAAGTGAGATATAACAGACCTTAATTTTCTTGACCTGAAATTATTCATTATTTAATATTTCGAATATTGGAAAGAAATTTATTAAAAGAATTGGTCTCTTTCTCATTAAAGAACGATTGAGATATTGAATGCGCGAGCGGTGCAGAATTGTTCGAGCAGAAATGGCTGGTGAACGTACGAAGAAATTTTCCGGAAAACAAGCGCGCTCTTAGCCACGGCACCATAGCGAGCCGATTCAGGAAGAGAGAGGCTGGGTTCTATTCGATGTTCGCGGATATAATCAGCGCACGCGTTCTCAATAATCATTATGAGCGAAAAAATGTTTATGTACGAAATATGTCGATTTAAAATAAAAATCTAATATTATTTTTATGTTGCAGTAAAATTATTACAAAATTAGATAAAGCTATTCTAAAATTTCAAATATCTAATATAATATGTCAATGCCTTAAATTAAATAAATCAAATATCATTATAAAGAGGAAATTAGAAAAAGAGAAAACAGAATGCTACATTTGATTAAACTACCATCTGTCATTCCATTTCGATTATAAAATGATAGAACATTATTATAAGATTTTGATATAATTTATATAACAGAGAATATATATACATTAAATAAAAATGACTATTTAGATAAGATAATCTAAATTTAGATAAGATAATCTTTGACCAAAATTCATTTTAGTATCCAAAATACTCGTGCATTTAAATCTTTCTCGAGATACAAAAATTATGATAGATCTAATTGTCAAAGTTAATGTCAAATTTCATCTTATATAAGCGTTATGTCGAGATTCCACGAAAGATCCATCCGTGGATGAGGAAAGCTGAGGAAAGTCTAGTGAGATTATTTCAGCAATCTTGATGGCAGGACAGATTGGACGTGCTATTAATGAGCAGCACAGTGCGCGTCGTATCCGTGCGAGTGTCCAGTCAAGTTACGTAAAGCTAGACGCGTTTATTGCACAGCAAACTTTTGCTAATTAGCGCGGGAGAAACCGGCGACCAGCCAGCCGAGATACTCGTACGCTCGCGCATACGTACACTGTTAAATCTATAGTATCAAATTTAACCTAACGTGAGTCGCCACTGCTCCTACTAAATATATCGTTATTTTTTACCAAAATGATAATTAAATTTGACACTATATCGTGTCAATTTGACACTATACAATGTCAACTTGACACTGTATAGTGTCAAATATAACTGAATTGTTTCAATATAAAATAACGATATGATTGAGTAGGAGCAGTGGCGACTCACGTTAAGTTAAATTTGACACTATAGATTTAACAGTGTACATTCGCGTTCGTCCGAGCAAGCCTAGAGCGGATACAAAGAAGAAGAGAGACACGATTTTTGCCTCGTTAAAATTGTATATATCATTAATTTGACGTGAAAGATCCTTTAGCGATCTCAATGTGACATTAATTGCTATTAAAAAGTATATATTCTAGATTAATTGAGAAATGAATTTGTAATAATTTTTAGCTCCAGGATCTTGTAGAATTTGCCAATCGGTGAAATTTTCTATGAGAAAATATCCATTGTTAATTACGGACGAAGATTTGTCTTATAGCCAGGACATCCTACATTTAACAATAAAATTAAAAATACGAAAGGCTCTCCAAATAAATTAAACGATTAGATACGTGATGTAAAGGAATTGCCAAATGTGAGCCGACACCAGTTGTTCGCGTGTAATCCAAAATGTATATTAAAAAAATGAATCCTACATTTAATTTAGTCTTTGTCTATGTGATCTCGCGATGTCGAGCGATTCGTTACGATATGCGCACTTTTGGCACATACTCGAGAAAGCTAGGAGATGTTTCTTGATACCCTCGCGATGTTACGCACATACCTGTGCGCAGATTCGGAGTTAGATAATTGGAAATCGTACGGAATTAAAAACCAACGTAATAATTCGGTAATCAATATAGAAACGGGTTTTTTTTTATTCTAAATTAGTACAATTTCACATTATACAGATTCCCCGGTAAAATATAAAATCACAGTAAGATCAAGATAACATCAAGTTAAAGTCATTTAAAAAAAATTACAATAACATTATTCGATTCACCTTTGTCGATGATTTTGTGATGAATATACTTAAATTGACACGATAATGATTTCTGAGTGATTTTTTTATCGAATTCATCATAAAATTACCGCCAAAAGTGTATCAAATGACATTAAGATTTTATTGTGATTTTGATTCTATTTGGATCTCGTCACCGCAAATTGATAGATGATATATTTTAGAGAAGGAGATAAAACCAACTTCAATTAGACGTTAGAAATATTTTTATTATACATCGAACAACATTTATATTTTTGTTTTATATGTAACACGATAATTAAAAGTGTTAAAATTTGTTGTATTTTAAAAATATTCTCTCTGCGATTTCGCGTCTCTGTTTCAATTTACTAACCCACATCAGATTTCATATCGACGGACAACTTTCGCTCTTTCTTTGATACCGATTTAATCCGTGCTTGATTATACGAATGCAAGCGTGTATGCTCGTAGGTAGCAAAAGCGTGTCGGTGCACGCGGATTGGTACACACGTAGAGACGGGTATACGTAAGAGCATCACGCAGGGTGGCTCATCGGAGAGGAACTAGGAAAGTCTCGAGTGATGAGGAAGCGCTTTTATTTACGACTTGAATTCGTCGAGTAACGAAGGCACGCTTCGCGATTGACCGATAAGACAATGATGAAGTCTGAAATGATCAAGTGAAAGATGGCACGAGCCAGTACTACTTTTATTTCCTTTATTCTTTATTGCGTATCATCAAGGATAATAATATACATCATATATACAATATACATAATGTCAACATAAAATCGTTTCAACACGTACTAATATATTTTAATATATTTAATTAATAGTACTTTCGCACACCTTTTTGAAATTTTTTTTACAAATAAATAAAATTTTGTATAATTGCTTAAAAAATATATGTGTATTTACTTAATAATGTTAATGTTAAAAATTGAAAGATACACAACAAATAATTCTTAAACATCTTTTCGAAATATTATATTGAAAATATATATTCTATTATGATATACATATTTTTAGATTTACAAGCTTCCGTTTCAATTTTATGAATATTAGCTTAATTATATACTATATATAAATTTATAGACTGATTTTCTTTCTGTATCAGGAAAAAGAGCTATGCATTTTGAATATATCTATTTACAAATAAATCGAAAGCGCGTAACAATCGCGAGTAGGTATCTAGTACTTTATAGAATATAACTTGTCTTCCGGGAAGGAAAAGAAAACGCGCCACTGATTTATCTCTCTGGCCACTCATTTCACTCTCGCCTCTGTAACGTGTTTTACATAGATTCTCACTGCTCACCAGGCTTATAATTACGAGCATTGAAAGGCAACGCCTCACTCTTTGATTTCCATATACGCGTAATGTCCGGCATGATGCTTTATATCGCTAGCTTTCCGATTAATTGTCCGCAACGGCAATTATAGTCCAATGAGAAATGTTTCTTCTTTTCCACATATGTACATCAAGCTGTTTGTAACAATCAGTATATATTTCAAAAATTCGTGAAACAATGGAAATGAATGACTTTCAAATCATCTTTCATGTTAAAAGAAATGCGAATGATAAATTTTAAGGACGCAACTAGTTAGGGTTTTAATAATATTAGACGTTTTTATTCAAAAATTATTTTCAACAACTTGAGAAATACTCGCGGAAATTCTTGCACGGAATGTAAGAGATCCGGGTTCGACTCCCGGCTGAGATAATATTTATCGCAATAAATTTATTTACAGTTTTTCAGTATATTAACATCTAGCTAATATGATTGTGCATCAAAATTATTTAAGAATTGCTTGTTAATTTAATTTAATTTGTGATATTATTCCAGTAGTTTAATTGCGTTTATAAGTCCGGAAAACCAATTCGGCGCGCAGTTTCAAGCACTACAAATATGTTATATATGCAAGTACATATATAGTATATATATAATTCACATTGAATTATTTAAAAGCGTTAAAGATTTAGCTTCGATCGGTATAGGCCTTTGATTTTCTATTATTAATTGTGTTTCTCACGGTCTAAAAATAAGATTCTTATTGTTTAAGTTAACTTAAGAAATGTTTAATATCCTATATGTGTTTGATTTATTGTTTTTCCATCAAGTTTTAGGCCAGTATCAAAGTATTAAAATAAATTAAGTTTTAGAAAGTTTAAAAAAAAAGATTCGAAACTTTCTCTCTAGATGAAAAAAAAAGTATATTACAAGCCGTAGGGGCAATTTTGTTTCAGCTTTACCGAAATTTTGTTTTCAAATTTATTTGATAGCAAATATGATAAATTTTTTATATCTCCTAATATTATTAATTTTTATTATTGATTCAATTATTTTATTGGTTCAATGCCGAAATCAATACATTTTTTAACATTTGTATGACAAATAGTGTTCGAACAATTATCCCACGCCCAAAAATTTGGCATCGAACTTAAGGAACAAGTACCTTACATGATAATGCTTACAATTGCGACACGCACGTATCACACGCCGATACGCGCGATAGTACTTACGCAAACACGCGTGAAAAAGAACGTGCTGCACGATGCCGCTATCGCAGACACGACATAGCTCGCCATGGGCAAATTAACCAGTCTCGTTATGCCTCTTAAAGGAAGGCCATATCGTGTACGAGCGAGTTTTAAGAAACTAACGAATTCGCCGAACACAGAGGAGGTTCCGCGCGAGACGCTCGCGAGATGTACAGTCGAGATTTTACGTAATTTCGTAATTAAACGTCATAAATTCTATTAGCTGAGACTTGAACTTCCATTCGCCGCACGATGTCTCTCTGCCGTTCTTTCTCGCAAGATGATAAAGATGATAAAGCAAATGCTGAGTATAATAGCACTTACTTATGTGTGTATGCTGGGAACTACGTGGCATCCTTTGATAAAAGCTTTTGTCGATCTTTTTTGAATTTTGCTACATGGAATTCCTCTTATACCATTAAAATGTATCAATCAATTTAAATAACTAATTAGAAGAATTAATAAAATAATTAATTATTAAAATAATAAATTAAATCTAATTTAATTTATTTTTTATATTAGCAGATCTCTTTCTTTCTCTTTCTCTCTATATAATTTTCTTTAAATAAGTAAAAATCTGATAAATAAAGGATGATAAATAAAGCAGGATGTGGTATTCTTCTAAAACCGCGTGCCTTATTTTGATCGCGGATGATATAAATACAAATCTTATCATATTGAATAATAATAAGTCCACGATTTATTGAAGAAGGACACCCTTCCTCACTATAAAAAGTGAATGTTTAATGCGAACTTTGTTGTTGTATAACTCAATAATAATCCGTATATCTTGTATACATTGTCTACATATTTTCTTATTAAAAAATTTTTGTTAAAGTAACATTGAATTATAAGTAAAAATATAAAAATACACATATAGATAATAGTACATAGAAAAACAAATAATATTTATAAAATACTTTAAGAATATAATAAAATGAAGGTAATAAAAAGTGGTAAAATGTAATATATTATATATGCATGTAGTAGAAGAAAAATAAAACTTATATAATAAAGAAGAAAGTTGAAAAATTTAGCGTTCGGAAGAAAACATTAACACGATCTTTGAATTCGAGCGCATTCTGTGGAACAACATACATTCTCTACAATGTAGAATTTCATCTCAAATCCAGAGATACTGTCTGCCGTCTCGAATCGTATATAGATAAACATTTCCGGGAGAAAACCATAGGATTTTACTGATGCAGGACCGGTCGGATAAACAGGAAATAATGCCTGAAGGGGAATTAGAAAAGATGCGCGAGTCGCAAAGAGCACGTACGTGATAAGTGTCGCGCCCTTTTTACTGTTGCGCTTGACCTCGTCTCATCTTTTGACGGAGCCTGTTTGCTCGAATTCGAGATTGTCGGCTTTGCCGACGGGGTCGGCCAACGGCACCACGCGACGTCTAACACGTGCCGTTTGACCGCTTCATAATTTTGTACCACTTCCTGCTGCCGGGCCCGCCCGATGCGGCTTGGCTCCTCTCGCGTCTTGTCTCGTCTCCGTTTCCTCTTCCTCTGCCTTTTCGATCTCCGTAAGAGAAACTGAGAAAAAGGAAATGACGTATCACGCATAACAAACGGATACGTCGACCTTATGCTGGTGATGTGTTGGCAGAAAATCCGCCAATTTAACAACAAGGTTTAGTGTTGGAGTGTCGACAGATTCCGTAGAGAAACTTTTGTTTAGTAATTTTCAGTAAATTTCTAAATTATCGAGAGATTTAAACAAAATTTTTTCTTGATATTGATACCTTAATAATATTTAAATTATTGAAGAAACGACAGATTAATTAAAATAGTAGTTAAATTTTAATCTTTATTGATTCCGGATGAACTTTATTTCGTCAGAATTAAAATGGAATTTTATTGTGGCATTCAATATTAAAAATTAAATATTTATAAAAAATATAAGAGAAATATCTTTTTTATATATGATTTATTTCTACCTACCCTACTATTTTATATAAATTGACTGAATGTATCGAAAGTTTATTAGACTTCCGAGGCCGATAGAAAACGTATAGATAAAGCAGCAAGAGGTTACAGAGCTATTCATACTCGCAATACTTTTCGCGAATACTTTTTTCATTCGTCTATTAAGTATTTCCATTCTTATCCGTTGAACGTTGTTTGCGACTGTTGTTCTTGCTTCCGTGCGGCTTCTTTCCTTGGAGTTCCTCTTCTCGTCGAGGCTCACAATCAGAAGAAGGAAATGACGCTCGGCGCATAACAATCTGTCGATGCAACCTCGCTCGGGGCATTGTCACTTTTCTCCCTTTAGTATTCTGCAAGTATTACGCAATGACCTATCGCGCAATGTTGTCGACGTTTCTTTCATTTGCGTCAATTAAAAGTCCGTTCTTTCAAAAAGTAATATGTTAATGGTGCAACTTATTGGAAAAAGACAATTTAATAGGAAAGAAAAGTGTTCTTGTGTAAGGTCAAATACGCCAAATTTATACGTATTGTTAGTAAAACTGATAATTTATAATAAAATTTGTACTATCTACATTTTGTCATCGCTACGTGTCACAAAGAAAGGATAAAATTGAATGAAAGCATTAAAAATATTTTAAATGTAATTTTATTTCGTCTTTTTACGTGTTTGAGAAAAGATAAGAAAAGACATAAAATGGATAAAAAATATTCGTAAAAGTAAAGAGAGGAACCTTTTAACAGACTTTTCATAAAAGTCCAGAAATTCTAGAGAGTTTACTTGTGAGACCGTAATGTACCTTTTGAGATCTATATTTTTCTACGGAAACGGATGAGATGACGAGGTTCAAGAGACGGTGATGTGTCCGTTCCCGCGCGTCTCTTCCGACGAAGAGGCTCGTAGCTAAAGAAGGAAATGACGCTCCATGCATAATAAAGTGTCGATACGTCAAGCCTCTGGCACCGTTGCTTTCCACGAGTGACATGTGACACGCATTACGCGACAGATTGGTATGGACATGCATATCGGAAATTTGATGTCGACGATCGATGGCAATCTCGTGGCACCAATATGCAGACGGCACATTATGCAGATGCCGAGATAACTTTGCGATGCCATATTATTAATAATTACCATTTGCGGAAAGAAAAAGAAATTATTTAGATTATTATTATTATTATTATTATTGTTACAATTGTTTTTTCTCCTGAACTTTTATATATTTCATTATTTTATTATTATTATTATTATTATTACCGACATTATCATATTCTAAATTATATACAGATTTATATATTTATATACAGGGTGAGTAAAAGGTCCCGGACCCGTGAAATATCTCGAAAACTATCGATTACAACGAGCTGTTAAGAAAGTATAGGAGAGGATTTTTCTGTACATTGTTAAGAATCGGGAAGAAAATTTTTCTATATATAGAAGAATCCTCTCCTGTATCCCGATTCTTAACAACGCGCGACATAAAAACTGAGCTGTCAAATAGAAATTAACCCTCTACCCGTGTTCATATCATATGTCATTGACCATTTTCAAAACTTAATCTTTTTGACAACACTGTAAGACCACGAGAACTTTTTAAAAATACTCGAGTCAAAGAAGACTCGAACACAATTAAAAGGTTAATAATTCAGCTTGAAATATTTGACAGCTCGGTTTTTATGTCATGCATATATTTCGTCCTAATCTCTGAAGATTTCTCTTTGTGTCATGAGATTCCATCTCTTTAAGAATTTTGCACATATTTTTTCAAATAATATGGAGTCTTTTTGGCATGGATGAATTTTTCTTTATGATTGGACAGACACAATGACGATCCGAATAACTTCAGGAAATTCGGTTTTTTGGTACTTCATGAATAATATAATTGCTATGTCAGATTAGGAATCGCTAGCAGTGATTACATAAAATGTATTTTTAAATCTCTTATACTTTAACACTTTTTACTTTTACAATATTTCAAACTAGAAAATAGAAGTAAAATAATAGTGAATCTTTACTTTTATATCTTTATTGCTATTTTTTACGGAAATTACTTCTTTGTTTAATTTTAAAACACACACAAAGCAAATTTTTTTATATGGACCATTTATATTAAACTAAGTTCTATTGATCAAAAAGATTAAATAATAATACAAAATTCAAATTAATTTCACATAGTTACCGTTTTAGTGATAATTATATTTATTTTTTATTCTTGGTGTATGTGTGACTCTCCGAGCTGCGTGAATTGTATTGTATTTAACACATACATTTCAAATGTATTAAACGCTATTATGCGTACACTGTATTTTGGTCATTCAGTTCTGATTATACTTCCTAAAAGATTTTTGACATTGAAAGATCACGACGTGTTTCCTGTTGCCAGCACAGCGACACCGTATCCGTGGTATATAAAGATCGGTGGATGTGACGCTTGCGAGTGTATTTTTTCGCTATACGCATACATCTCATGACGTTCAGATCAAATGACGTGGACCTTGCGCAATCTGCGGCTTCGTCGCCTCGTCTTTCGGCTTCGGGATGCTTCGAAGGTACGGAAGTCGCGGTCTTTGGTGGAATTCGCTTATGCGACGCCGTGTGTCAACCAGTATAAAAAAAAATCGATGAGAGCGCGATCCCGTGCATCGACACACGCATGTCACATTCACGCGCGTGCCTGCTTTCTGATACATCGGTTTTTTATTTCCGAGCTGCTGCCTGCGATCTTTCTAAATAATAAATCTCAGAACGTATTTTTATGTATTACATGCAAATATTTATTTATAATACAAATTTTTAATAATCTTACACATAATTGTAAATTGAATTTTTAACTGGGCATTATTACTAAGATGAGTTATGATAAATAAATTTTTATTAAATTAAAGAATATTATATGCACTCTAAATTTCTTGCAATGAACTCTCCAAGAGAGTGAAAATACAACCGCCCTTGAAAAAAAGTGAAAATATTTCACTTCTTGAAAAAGAGTGACAATTTTTACTCTTTTTAAAGATTTTATTCCATTGGAGTAAAACATTTCACTCTAAATTGTCTGCACTCTTTTTCAAGAAGTGAAATATTTTTACTTTTTTCAAGGGTGGTTGTATTTTCATTTTCTTGGAGTGAGATTTCACTACAAGAAATTTAGAGTGATATGTATATATATATATCTCATAATTTACATAAATGTGTATATATCGTATATCAGTTGCAACATGCGAATACATTTTATTATGCTTATTTCTAGCGTCATTTTACTTTCATCTTTGGGCTTTTACGATAGTTATATATAATTATATCAAATTTCACCGTACTTATTCAAGAATACGAACTATCTTCTCGACGGTTGCATCGTATTGCATTATTGCGTTTCGATTTTAAATTTTCTGCAGTTACTGAATTATATATATATACCCGACAAGAGGCGAGACGTTTCTTTCCCTCTCCCCGAGATTGCGAAATCATCCGTCGTGCTTTCCGTGCATCGGTTTCGGATTTCCGAGCGAGTCAATGCGAACGGGCACTTTCTTTAATCGCGCATATAAGCTCATCGTGCGCGTGTGCGTGCACGCCGCGATGCATCGCTTGGGTGTGTACGCAGCGTGGGTGCACTTACACCGTCGCATCGTGGCTCGTTGCTAAGAAAAGTATTTCAAAAATTGCGCAAAGCCATGTCTCGTGTGACAATGCGGAAAGAGAACGTTGGCGTCACCACGCCGAGAATCGGATCACCGGACGGAGTGCACTGCAGCCGATGGCGAAACTCTGAATTTTGCATTCGAACGAATTCCTTGTTCCGAGGCCGCAATACGTACGAGAGTGCAAGTCGAGCGAGTTTCTCAAAATTGTTCGCGAGAATGTGCCGGAACAATTATTTTTTAATTCGCAGAGATTAGGGGATAACTGAATTTATTGCGAGAGTCGAACTGATCAATTCTGTAAAAAAAAGTAGGAAAAATTGATAAAATTATAAACTAATTATATACAATTTGGTACTAAAATTAAAAAATTTATAAAAAATGGAAATAATTGATTTAATTTCTGAAAAATTTGGTTAAAATTCTTGATTTCATTCGGAAAGAATGGGATATATAGCTATGCATTCATTCTGAAAATCGATATTTCTTATAGTTAAAGATAATATTCAAAAATACTTACTTTAAAAATTAGATCAACTTTTTCTGATAAATCTGAAGAAAGACACGAAAGAATTAATAAAGCGCCGAATGAAAGAAAATTACTGTTTACCATAAAATTTGACCTTGTTTGCCACGAAATCTAATTCCAGAGCATGCCCTTTCGATTTGATTCAGCAACTTAGGCGTATTAGCAAAATGGCCAAGTAATTGCAGACAATATCAACGATTACTCGCTTTCTACTCTAGAACATTATCTTTATTATCTAATCCTATATATGCAGAATTTCATGTATAGATACAGATAAGTTGCATTGACCAGCGGAGATAAATCTTTCGGAGATAAGTCATTCGAATACAAATGTGACGAAATCTCTCTTTTTTTTTCTTCAGTTACGGAAGACATTCTGGATATGAAAGAAGGGAAAATCTCGAGATGAAGGAACATCCCGTAAAATCGGCGGCGTATACCCCCCGCGTGCAATCGTAATGCGTATGCGTGCACGCAGCTACTATTACTGTAATAACATGTTTCGCGAATTTATACGACAAGACACATTTGCGACAATAAGTAACAGAAATGAATGTAACGTTACGGTAATGACGCGGGGCCGACTCGAGTGAGGCAGACAGAATTTGCGGACATGAGGATGACAGAAGCCTCGCGTGCAAACCGTGTTTTCCGAAGGTAACTATGTTGGCGTTGCGTTATCGGGTTACGCGATCGCACGTAGGCTAACGACACGAGGTGGTCGGGATAAAATAGATTCGCACAATTAAAACGATAATCAGCGTCGTAATCGACGCGACAAAGCATTGCGTCTTACATATTTTGATCGCTCTTACGCATCTTTTTAATTTGTGTTGATTTGACAAATCGCTCTCGTTTTTTAATCTTTAAACGAATAATTTGCAAATCTTTTTATATATATAAAAATGTAGAATGTAATCTTGTTTTTTTTGTACTGAAACGTATAAATTAATTTTTTTATTCGAGATCAATACGACGTACAATCTCAGATAAACTGACGGTTAATCCGTAATTTTATTGATTAATTTTATTTTTAAATAATTTTGTATTAATTTTTTATTTTTTAAAGTATATAAATTAATTATTATACATAGGATACTCTTAATATTTAGGAAAATAAATATAATTTATTTATATAAATTAATATTTATATAAATTATAGAGATAAATAAATTGTATCTATTTTCTTAAATATGTTTTATTTATTATATTAGTTAGTTATACGAAATGGAGCGCTGAATGGACGCTCTAATTCGTAGTGCTTGTGTTAAAAAGGAAGATTCATATAATTTCTTCTTATATTTTCTTCCTTTTTAAAATTTTTAATGCGAATGTAGAAGCTGGTAGTATATAGATGATACCGTAATATTATAAAAACATACGAGAAATATGAGCTAATGAGAAGGGGAACCAGGGAACAGAATCTTTGACCGTGAGAGAAGATCGCCGTAATCGTAATTAAACGAGTTTTTAGCATTTTCGTATATCTTATAAAATCTCATTTATCTACTCAACGTTTCCAAGGTTACGCTTTATGAGGTAAAATATATGCGGGCTGTAATGTGCATATCTTGTATAAAACTACGAGGTTCAAGTAGTCAGTAGTTTTTTAATTCCACTTTTCAAACTAATTTTTATAATTACTTTCAGACTGCTCTTCATTCGCTAAAATTCCTCGTTGCGATCGTAAAAGTTGTAAAGAAAAATTTAAGAGCTAGCAATAAGAAAATGTGCAGTACTCTCTGCGATAGTAATATTACTATCTTCAATGTGTTTCATTGTTTTCTCAATTTCACGTAGTTATTTATTCATTGCGTGTCTATGTATCACACCATTATCTCGGTGATGTATAATAACTCATTAAAGCGAGCTATTTTCTTTGGATTAAGATTGTATCTTCGATAAACTAGTAGCCGAACATCATCCACTGACAATCATCATCTTCTTGAATTTCCGGTGTTCATAGAGTAATAGACGGAACAAAGCATCCGCGTTTCCGTTAGTCTCGAATCAGCATTGAAACAAATTTTGCTCTCTATTGCTCTTTTTACCGTGCCATGCCGCGTTATAGCAATTATCATTATTTCTTATAAATCATTTTTCTATATTTTGTACATCGTATATATGCTAAATACTCTTTAAATTCTTGCAGTGAAATTTCACTCTAAAGAGTGAAAATTGAGCCAGTCTTGAAAAAGAGAGTGGTTCGATTTTCAATCTTTAAAACTGAGATTTCACTCTTCAGAATGACAATTCACTCTAAAAATTTTAGAGGGTATCTCTACTTTTAAAAACACGATGGTGAAACACCCAATGTTAATTTTCAACGGCTCGGCCCTGGCGAGTATCGAATCGCGACGCATCCTCCGCTTAAGTGGGAGGAGTAGAGGAGCAAGGAGAGCAGCGGGAATTGATTTGCGGTACGGTTGCGCGAGCTAACGACAGGAGGAAGCGGAGAATCGTGCCTCTGCGGAGCAGAATCTCCGGGCGTGAGCGGAAGATCGGCGTACCGTGAACGCGCATCTCGCAAGACTGCCTCTCCCGCCGCGCCGCCCGCTCTACCCGAAGCGCGGCATCATGCGAGGAGCGACGAGGAGCAGCTCGCATGCGGGCACAAAGAATTATTACATCTTCGCGGTCTGGTGCGCGAGCGACGAGGCAGTACTGTTCTTAGTCATGCTATATCCAAAAGTGGATTCTGATTCTGAACACTTGACGGCAGGAAACCACCACGCTCGGATTACGGAGATGCGTCTCTTTGAGAATCCTAGAAGAAAGGATCAAGATGCTTCCTTCGCATCTGTGAAAATTAAGAGGCTTTCTACAATAAATTATTAGTATGTAATAAATCAAAAATTAGAAACTGACCAATCACAATTGAATGTAAGAAGAATAATCGACTATAATTGAACAATTTCTAGCTTCTGACTTTTGGTTTATTGTAGAAAGCCTTTAATATTTAATTTTATTACAGTGGAATCTCGATAACTCGAACCTCTATTAGACGAAAATTTTGTTCATTCCCTTCCGCTTCGCAGCGAAAAACCTCTATAAATCAAAATAAAACTTACTTTAACTCGAATTATTTGTCAGATATTTAGATCTCGAATTTGTAATACTTGACAACATAATACTTGACAACGATTGTAATTATTTGATTAATCTGACCTATCTCCAAAACATTTATATGTATGAAATAAATAATTCACTGTCAAAAATTGAATTTTTTAAAAGTCATTTATTCGCAAACTTATTAACTCTCGTACAGAGCCTCCATAAGTCGAATTTTCATATGCTAACCCTCTTTTACTAAACAAATTCTATAAGTCGAAACCTCTATGACTCGAAGATTTTAGCTCTTCTCTTGAGATTCGAGTTATCGAGATTCGATTGTATTAACATAGTGTTTGGAGATAATAGAATGTTGAAAATAACAGACACAACATTTGCTTATATTAAATTTTCTTTCCAATTATTTTTTAGGTATAAGAAGGAATATTTTTACAAATATAGATCTACACTCTT